>NC_080178.1:18090304-18392041 GCF_950295315.1 Erinaceus europaeus
TCTAGGTGGTGAGGCACCAAATTAAGCTCACATGTTACCATGTACAAAGACTCAGGTTCAAGTCCCCATCCCTGAGGGGGGTAGTTTCACAAGCGATGAAAGCAGTACTCAAGGTCCCTTCTCTCTCTCTCTTTCTTAATCTGTACTTATTTATTGGATAAAAACAGCTAGAAATTGAAAGGGAAGGAGGTGATAGGAAAAGAGACAGGGTGGAGGTAGACAGCATAATAGTTACACAAAGAGGCTCTCATGCCTGAGGCTCCAAAATCTCAGGTTCAATGCCCCACACCACCATAAGCCACAGCTAAGCAGTGCTCTAGTTAAAAAAAAAGAAAAGAAGAGAAAAGAAAAGAAAAGAAAAAAAAAGAGAGGAAGAGAGACAGAGGTGCCTGAAGCCTTGTTTCACCACTCACGAAGCTTTCCCCTTGCAGGTGGGGACCAAGGGCTTCAACCTACATCTTTGTCCACTGTAACATGCTCACTCAACTAGAATGCCAATACCCAGCCCCTTCACTCTCTACCTCTATACCCCCCCTTCCCTTTCAATTTCTGTCTCTATCAAGAATAAATAAGGGGGGGGGGTGAGAAAGAGATGCCAGAGCACTGACTGGTCTGGCTTATGGTGGTGCTGGCGATGGAACCTGGGACCTCAGAATCTCAAGCACGAAAGTCTTCTGCATTCCAGCCATGACATCATCTCCCCAGACAATAACTTGGATCCACCTTCATATCAGATGTCAGGCTCAGGAAAAAAAAAAGTATAGTCATGGCTTTTAGGATATAACTGAAATAGGACTACTATCTATAAAATGGAGGACACCCCCCCCCTTCATATGAACTATTCCAACCTTTAGGATCCTTGCGGTTCGCTCCATGTGTGCTTAACCTGCTGCGCTATCGCCGGACTCCCTAACTATTTTCTTTTAAGAGCTAGACTACTGTATGTAAGAGACAAGTGTTTTTCCTGCTTGTTGGGTCCTGCAGGACACTTGTGGGCAAAAGAAATCAAGAGGGAAGGGAAAGACGGAGAAGGTGAGAGACAGAGAGATACCTGCAGCACTGCTTCACCACTTGTGAAGCTTTCCCCTAGCAGTTGGGGACTGGGGGCTCGAACCCAGGTCCTTGGCATTGTTACATGTGCACTCAACCAGGTGCGACACCGCCTGGCCCCGCCGACTCTCTTCTGTGCACCCCACCCCAAGTACTAACAGTGCTCACGAGTTCATTAGCTTTAGTCTTTACAAGTTCATTAGTTTCAGTTATCTATATGCCAAAACCATCCAGCAATTGTCTTTTACCTCTTGACTGATTGCACTTAGTACAATCACTTCCAGTGAGGAACTATTTTCTTTTTTTTAAAGACTTTCTTTTTTTATATATTTATTTATTTATTTCCTTTTGTTGTCCTTGTTTCATTGTTGTAGTTATTGTTGTTATTGATGTCTTCGTTGTTGGATAGGACAGAGAGAAATGGATAGAAGAAGGGAAGACAGAGAGAGGAAAGAAAGACACCTGCAGACCTGCTTCACCACTTGCGAAGCGACGCCCCTGTAGGTGGGGAGCCCGAGGCTGGAACCTGGATCCTGACGCGGGTCCTTGCGGTTCGCTCCATGTGTGCTTAACCTGCTGCGCTATCGCCGGACTCCCTAACTATTTTCTTTTAAGAGCTAGACTACTGTATGTAAGTAATAGCAACTGAATTGTTGCTTCTTCTGCGTAAGTGCTTGATAAATGTTTCCAACAATCCAGACTCACTGAAACTCAACAGTAACTCATTTTATGGCACCAACATCCTTACTGCCATTCCGGTGTTGTAGTTCAACTTTCACTTCCTTTCTTTTTTTTTTTTTTAATTTTATTTTTTTAAATATTTTATTTTATTTATTTATTCCCTTTTGTTGCCCTTGTTGTTTTATTGTTGTAGTTATTATTGTTGTTGTCGTCGTTGTTGGATAGGTCAGAGAGAAATGGAGAGAGGAGGGGAAGACAGAGAGGAGGAGAGAAAGACAGACATCTGCAGACCTGCTTCACCGCCTGTGAAGCGACTCCCCTGCAGGTGGGGAGCTGGGGTTCGAACCGGGATCCTTATGCCGGTCCTTGTGCTTTGCGCCACCTGCGCTTAACCCGCTACGCTACAGTCCAACTCCCACTTCCTTTCTTTTCTTTCTTTTTTTTCTTTTTTTTTGAGGGGGTAGTAAGCTATTGCTGAAATTCCATTTTTCTACATGATTCCACCAGTGCTGGCAGATCTGTTTTTAAGATGGAGAGTGGGAGAGAGGGAGAGGGAGAGGGAGAGGGAGAGGGAGAGGGAGAGGGAGAGGGAGAGGGAGAGGGAGAGGGAGAGGGAGAGGGAGAGGGAGAGGGAGAGGGAGAGGGAGAGGGAGAGGGAGAGGGAGAGGGAGAGGGAGAGAAAACCCCACAAATGAAGCTTCTCCTTTGCATGACTACAAGTCATATGCCAGCCGGACACCTAAATCTGGATCCTCTGCATGGCTATCTTTAGGCATCCTCATTTCTAAATCTTTCTTAAACACTTTTCTTCATTTATCAAATATTCGTTCTCTGCGGCTAAATACTTTCAATAAAATTAACACTTCAGCGGCAAACGCTAGAAGAAGAAGAACACTTCAGTTAAGCACTTGCCATTACTAACTGATTCACATATAGATGACTTGGACCATTAGAGTTACTACCCAACTACAGTCAGTATTTATATATATGATAAAAAGTTGTTAACATTAATGTTTGCTTACACATTACAAAATTTCATCCACAAGCAAATTCTCAAAACCTGACAATCAAGAACATAGTCAATCATGAAATGACAAGTTTTGATAATCAAGTTTGAGCATCAGTTGTGAAATCATAACTTAGTATAATCAAACTGAGCATCAATTATGAAATAACTTATTAAAATCAAGTTGAGCACTTTACTTGCTTTTTTCAAAGAATATAAAACACAGGGGCTAGGTGGTGGTGCATTTCAATGGAAAGGACACAGGTTCAAGTCCCCGATCTCTACCAGCAGAAGCAGTGCTGCAGGTGTCTCTCTGTCTCTCTCCCTCCTCTTTTACACCAGAGCACCGCTCAGTTCTGGCATATGGTGGTGTGGGGGATTGAACCTGGGACTTCAGAGCCTCAGGTGTGAGAGTCTCTTTGCATAACCATTATGCTATCTAGCCCTGCCCCTCTAGATTTCTGGCTGTCTCTATCCAATAAACAAAGATAATACAAATCTTAAAAAAGAATATAAGACTTATTTTGGTGCCAGGCTAGAGAGCGAGCATATGCTACAATGCACAAAGACCTGGATTCAAGCCTCTGGCCCCAATTTGCAGGGGAAGCTTCACAAGCAGGTGTCTCTTCCTCTTTATCCAGGTCTCCCCTCTCAACTTCTGTCTATCCAATAAATTAACACACATAGGTCCTTGATTTTTAACATAATTAAAATTTAACAGTTTATTGGGATTGGTTTTTTTGTTTGTTTTTTTGCCTCTAGGGTTATTGCTGGGGCTTGGTGCCTACACCACAAATCCACTGCTCCTAGAAGCTATTTTTTTCCCTTTTTGTTGCCCTTGTTCTATCGTTGTTGTGGTTATTATTGTTGTCACTGATATCATTGTTGTTGGACATCAAGAACTCAAGAAAGGAGGGAAAGACAGAGAAGGGGAGAGAAAGACACCTGCAGACTTCTTACACCACTCGTGAAGCTGCAGGTAGGAAGCCTGGGGCTCGAACCTATCCTTATGCTGGTCCTTGCGCTTTGGGCCACGTGCACTTAACCTGCTGCCTACCACCTGACCCCTATTGGGGATTTTAAACATATAATGTTGCTTCACCTGGACACAGAGTATTCATGTATCCATTCCTACTTGAGATAATTTTTCTTAAATTTTATTTTGCTGCCCAAAAAGGCTACTTTATATGCTTTTCTTACCAAATTGTTTCATATTTTTAAATGAATAAAACCAAGAATATGGAGTAGCATCTGTACCTTACTTAGGACTAATTCTGAAAGCAACTACTAACTTCTCCAAGATTCAGTTCAATACTGTTTATAAAACACCAGAGAATAATCAGAGGACAACCACAACATATCAACATATCCCTTGGTTAAAAATACTTAAAAAACAAAAAAAAGTTTAAAAGGTAAAAAAGCAAGTGCAAAATCTCTATGGACATAGCTTTCCCAACTTCTCCACTGACCTTTGACCCCTAATTCTAATGTCCCCAACAGAGACCCACGTACTCACTCTGAGGAAATACCTTCCTACATGTCCTGAGAAAAGCATTTCTGAATTCTACCTTTAGAGTTAACCGTCTGTGAAAAAAAGTAACCGTTCTTGTTTCTCGTTAGGTCTCCAAAACAATTTACCAAGGATCAAAAAACACATATTTCGTAAAGTACATGAAATAAATCGAATCCAAGTAACTTGAGAAACAAGGTCCCAAGTGACAGAAAGACTTTTGAAACTCTCTTCCTCCATCCTCACTCCCAAGAGTCAACGGAGCAACTTTTCATACCAACAGAAAAACTTTATAAGAACTCACCAAGAGCGGTAAGTGTGTGATTAAGGAGGCAGCAGCAACATTCGGGCCAAGAGCCAGGAATGGCTTCAAAGCCACCAGCCTAAGGAGTTCAGGCCAGATTTCTCCCGCACCCGCCAAAGGACACTAAAACCCCCAGGGTTGGGCTATCAATGTATTTCGTATTGATAACACTACAGGCCTAGGCAGGACTGAAGATGGCTCAGGGAGTCCGATGGGAATCTGAGTGCAGATGCCTCAGGAAGGAGGGGGGAGGCCATCGCTGGGCCTATGACTGCTCAGCAGTGGCCAGGCCGGGGCCCCAGTAGCCAGAGCCACTGGCGGTGGATCCAACTCACCTGCCCATTCACCGAGCTCGGGTCCGACTCCCGCCGGATGATCCAAAACCCAGACCCGAAGGGCCATGAAGATCGACCACGAGATGCGCAGGGCCACGTAGGCCACGGTGCCTGCACCTAGCCAGTACAAGAAGCCGGCGGCTGGGAGTGCGCGCTCCATGGCTTTCAACCAGGCCTTACTCACTACCTCCGTGAATGGGAGGGGGGGGGAAAGAATGAATGAATCCAGGAAGAGACAACAGACGTGATGGTGCGGACACTAAAAGAGCGTTGTTCCTACACTGCTTTTGGTCTGAGCCCCGCCCACAGCGCCATATTCGTGCTGTTATTGGTCAATTATCTCGCTCCGGCCCGGAGGCGTCAATCATTGGCTAACTCCTGTTTCATTGCCCCGCCCACATTGAGGTGGTTTACACCCGGACTGGTTCCAGTCTACGATGATGGGTCTCTTACCTGCCAATCAAGACTAGACCTCGCCCAATATTTCTCCCGGCCCTCCCGTATACCCGCCTCACCTATCGCCTAGGAATCCCATTGGCTCCGGGATCCCTGGACAGAGCAAGACTGCGTTTTCATTGGCCAGCTCGACCCAGTCTTGCTTACAGTAGACTGGGTTCTGAGAAACCACTAATGAATGGGACGATTGTAGTAGCAAGTGCGTGGGGAGCCATGTTTTTATTTTCATATTTGTATTGGATAATTTTCCATATCATGGTTGAATATACCGATTTCAGATAAAGACTTGCAGTTTCTTCCCCACACCACACTGGCTCTGACTTAATCCACATATTAAAAGTCTTTTAGCAAGTCGGGCGGTAGCAGCAGATTAAGCGCACGTGGTGCAAAGCTCTAGGCCAGGCATAAGGATCCCGGTTCTTCTTCTAGCGTTTGCCGTTCTTCCTTAGCCAGTCAACAGCGTCAGGTTGAGCCTGATGTAAAGTTTCGAGACCTCCTTTGAATCTGGAGAGGTGGCAGTCGTTGACTATGTGGGTCATAGTCTGTCTGGAGCCGCAGGGGCAGTTCGGGTCATCTCTGGCTCCCCAGCGATGGAACATAGCAGCGCACTGGCCATGGCCTGTTCCATAGCGATTGAGGAGGGCCCAATCATAACGTGCTAGGTCAAAGCCGGGTTGACGCTTGCAGGGATCCGGGTTAGAGCCCCCAACCCCCCCCTGCAGGGGAGTCGCTTCACAAGCGGTAAAGCAGGTCTTCAGGTGTCTTTCTCCCCTCTCTGTCTTCCTCTCCTCTCTCCATTTCTCTCTGTCCTATCCAACACAACGACGTCAATAACAACAACAATAATAACTACAACAATAAAACAAGGGCAACAAAAGGGAATAAAATATTTTTTAAAAATTGTTTAAAGTCTTTTAAATGTGAGACTTCCCTCCTCAACTAAACATTTAAAACACATAACTTAATACGAGTAAAATAATAGGGGAGGAAGTATAAAAAAAAAAAACCAAAAAAACCTTGGGGTGTGGTCGAGGAGGTGGCGCAGTGGATAGAGCATTGGACTCTCAAGTGTGAGGTCGCAAGCTCGATCCCGGGCAGCACATGTACCAGAGTGATGTCTGGTTCTTTCCCTCTCCTCCTATCTTTCTCATGAATAAATTAAAAAAAAAAAAAAACTTGTGGTCCTGTTACATGATAATGGTAAAGAATCTAAATTCTGAATAGGAGTGTTCTGTAGAGTACTTTCACTGGGAGATGAAAGATTGTATCCATGTTTCACAGCTGCATTGTAAACCATTAACCGCCCCCAATAAAAATTATTTTTAATATTTATTTATTCCCTTTTGTTGCCCTTGTTGTTTTATTGTTGCAGTTATTATTGTTGTTGAATTGATGTCGTTGTTGTTGGATAGGACAGAGAGAAATGGAAAGAAGAGAGGAAGACAAAGAGGAGAGAAAGACACCTGGCAGACCTGCTTCACTGCTTGTGAAGCGACTCCCCTGCAGGTGGGGAGCCAGGGCTCGAACTGATATCCTTGCTCCGGTCCTTGCGCTTTGCGCCACCTGCGCTTATCCCGTTGCGCTACCGCCCGACTCCCATAAAAAAAATTTTTTTTAATAAAATAAAACAGAGTAAAAATAATATACAATGGAATTCAGGAGATAGAATAATGGTTATGCAAAAAGACTTTCATGCCTTAGCGCCATCTTCCTAGAACCCTTTGAACGATGAAAGCCAAGTGGAGGAAGAAGCAAATGCGCAAGCTGAAGCGCAAAAGAAGAAAGATGAGGCAGAGGTCCAAATAGATTTAAGCCATAGGAGCAGAAAGAAGGAATGCCGGGAGGCAAGAGGCGCTCGCACAAATTGGACTTCTGTGCTGCAGCCTAGAGCTTGTTTCAGCGGATCTAGAACCTCATCACCATTTGACCTTCATTACTCACACCAAAGCACAGTCCCTTTTGCTCCTTTGGCTTGGACTTGACATTCTGGACTAGTTCTGCTCTCCTTGTGGCTGAATGTAACCCGTGTACAATAAATAACCTTTTCTGCTATCTTAGTTGAAGGGAGAGAAGAAAAAAAAAAAAAAAAAAAAAGACTTTCATGCCTGAAGCCCCAAAGTTCCAGGTTCAAGCCAGTGCTCTGATAATAAATAAGTAAAATAGTCGGCCAGCAGAGGAGAACTGGGTTAAGCGTACATTGTACAAAGTGCAAGAACCAGCTCTAGGATCCCAATTTCAGCTCCCCACCTGCAGAGGTGGTCACTTCACAAGTGGTGAAGCAGTTCTGCAGGTGTCTCTCCCCCTCTGTCTTACCCCCATCTCTCAAAAAAAAAAAAAAAAAAGTCCGCAATAACCCTAGAGGCTAATAAATAAATAAAATAGAAAAATACATACCTAGAGGGGATTGAACTGTTATGTGGAAAACTGAGAAATGTTACACATCTACAAACTACTATATTTTACTATTGACTGAATTTAGTCACGTTATGAACTGCAGCTCTGCTGAATTCCCATGCCTCTTCTTGAGTTGCACACGTGTCTCCTTACAACCCCACCTCCTTCCTTAACCACTCATGTTCCAATCAAAATAATGAATCCCTCCCAGAAATTAAAAATAATTATAAGGATTAATTACAACATGGAGTTTCTACCCAAACTATTTTTTCATCAAGTTGTGTTCCCCCCTCTATATATATAGACATATAGATATAGATTACCTGTCTTACTGTCACTTGTTCACCAGAATTAAGTCATGCCATTGAACTGGAACAATATTTTGTTTTCATGGAGTTTGATATTTGTGGCTAAAGCTGCCTCTCCCATCTAACTGAAGTCCCACAACTACTTCCTCAGGATCTACCAAAATCTACTATAGCACAACTTCACATTTATATAACCCAATTAATCCCTACTCACCAACAAATGGCCCTCCAGCTATTCAGCCTCATTCCTAACATAGGGCAAAAGAAAGGAACTATTATAAACAAACAACAAAAAAAGTTTTACTGTATTTGTAGGTATTTCTGACACACACACACACACACACACACACAGACATGCACTACAATTTATCTTAGGAGCACCATACTATGAATTCACAGGACCTAGAACATTGTCTGGATTCAAGAGACACTGATACATGCTAGAAGATTCATTCTTTCAAGAAATGTACTATTGTGCTCTCATGATATGCCAGTAATGAGTTAGGTAGTAGATATGTGATAGTGGGTACATGATCAATTCTCATTCCTTATCTTAATCTACTATTAAACAGTGGTTGGCCAACTATGTGCTGATGACTTGCAAGTATATCTGAACAGATTCAATTTTGTCTCAGTGCTCTAAACTTAATACATACATACATACAACTGCCTACTCAACATCTTTAGTTGAACAACTCAAGTTCAAAGGTGGGAGAGATAGCATAATGGTTATGCAAACAGACTCTCATGCCTGAGGCTCTAAGGTCCCAGGTTCAGTTCCCCACATCACCATAAGCCAGAGCTGAGCAGTGCTCTGATATAAATAAATAAATATTAATAAGCCTGGAGGCACAATATATATATATATAGCTATCACTTCTGCTCAATTCCTTTCAAGGGCTTTTTTATATTTATTTTATTTTTACCAGAGCATTACTCAGCTCTGGTTTATGGTGGTGCAGGGGATTGAACCTGGGACTTTGAAGCCTCAGGCACAGAAGTCTCTTTGCATAACCACTGTTATCTCCCCAGCTCCTTTCAAGGGCTTTATATCACATTATCCCCAATAGTTAGGCTTTTGCTTATTGTCGCTTACACCTAATACAAAAATCTAACATAAAATTAAACAAGGAATAAAAAATAAGTTAACTTTGGAATCATAGAAATGAACTTCGCATTGTTGTTAAAACTGATTATTTTTGTGTGTGATTTTTCAGTTAAAGCAAGGTTGAAATTACCTCATTTTGGTATCCATTCCTTTTCAATGTAAAATCTGGGTACTATTCATGTAATAATAATAATAATAATAATAATAATAGCAACAACAATAATAATCAGTAGTAGTAGTAGTATTTAGATACAGAGAAGGCAGGGAGAGAGAGTGAAAAAGACCACAGCACCAAAGCTTCCTCCATTGCAGTGTGGGCCAGGCTCAAACCTGATTCATATACATGGCAAAGGAATGCACTATCCAAGTGAGCCAGCCCACTACCCATGCAATGATTAGGAATAACCTTTGTTTAAAAGGAAGCATTTATGCTGAATACCCCAGCTTTGTTTTGTAAGGTTAGAGAAAAGTCCCGAATATTGAGAACAGCTGTTAACCCAAAACCAATTGTTCCTTGTAAATATTTCCACCTGTATCCACCCTGTGGTAACTATAAAAAGGTGGGATGAAAAATGATCGGGGTCCAGACTCTCCCCTTGCGTGGAAGGGTATCGGCGGCCCAAGCTTAAGCTTGCTAATAAAGGCTCTTGCTAGTCCATGTGATTCTGGTCTTCTTTGTGTGAGATTGGGACTCAAACCTCTGAGCATAACATGTTTCAGGATATTAAGCTGATTTGATCAGCTAAAAGAAAAATAGTGGCATCCACAGAGTCAAGTGTTATGTCCAGGAGGATCAGGTTATTACACACGTTTGTAACAACAATCCTGTTCCTTGGGGTAAATGCTACAAATCACTAAAAATGAATGCATAAATGACAGCCAGGTCCTGTTGAGTATTATTTTGTGCTAGCATTTAACAGATAGACAAGGCTGTCCCAGAGATTTGTTCCAGCCAAAAAAAAAAAAGTGCAATCATTAACAGCTTTACAAATAGGAAACAATAATATAAAACTTTGAATTGGGGAGTGGAGAAGATAACATAATAGTTATGCAAAAAAAAAAAAAAAAAAAAAAAAAAAAAAACCCTCTCCTGAGGTCTCAGGTTCAATCCCCTGAACTGCCATTAGCCAAAACTGAGCAGTGCTCTGGAAAAACAAACAAAAACAAAACCTTGGGTTGGGTGTTAGATAAATCTCATAGATCTTGATTACATCACTTACTAAGTGTATGGCTTTGTGTGGATTTGGCTAATAAGCATTCAGATTTATTTATTTGCTTATTTATTTATTTATTTTCCCTTTTGTTGCCCTTGTTGTTTTATTGTTGTAGTTATTATTGTTGTTGGATAGGACAGAGAGAAATGGAGAGAGGAGGGGAAGACAGAGAAGGGGAGAGAAAGATAGACACCTGCAGACCTGCTTCACCGCCTGTGAAGTGACTCTCCTGCAGGTGGGGAGCCGGGGTTCGAACCAGGATCCTTATGCCGGTCCTTGTGCTTTGCGCCACCTGCGCTTAACCCGCTGCGCTACAGCCCGACTCCCAGCATTCAACTTCTATTGGGTTGTTGGGACAGTCATGATGCATTTTTGCAAAGAAAACAAAAAAGTCAAGACTTCTAACAACTCAATATATCTACAAAACATAAATACTACAGCTTAAACATTTAGCAGTAATTGGCAGATAGATGTTAAGTGTTCAGTGAGGTAGATACTACTCACCCTCATTCACTTATGAGTAAAACTGAGGCTGAAGGATTTAAATATCTTTCCTGTGCACACATACAGAATAACATGGTGGGAAGATGACCTCACCAATGTGTCCTGGAACCTCTCCTCTCCAGAGCTCTGGCTCACGAGGGAAAGATAGAAACAGGCTGGGAATATGGATCGACCTGCCAACACCCACATCCAGCAGAGAAGCAATTACAGAAGCCAGAACTCTTGCCTTCTGTGCCCTAAAAATAACTTTTTTTTTTTTTGCTTCCAGGGTTATCATTGAGGCTTTGGTGCCTGCACTATGAATCCACTGCTCCTCAAGACTATCTTTTTCATTTGTTGCCCTTGTTTATCATTGTTGTTGTTGTTGGATATTACAGAGAGAAATGGGATGCACTGGATCGACCGTCTCATGGTGCATCCCGTGAGTACCCATTCACTGGGAAAACTGACGATCCTTCCTAGCTGACTGAATCCACATGGATCCCAGTCACTTTCAAAGCCAGCAACAAGCAGCTCCTGACAGCTTTCAACCTGACGCTACGGAAGAAGGGCAAATGCTAGAAGAAGAACAGAGAGAAATCGAGAGAGGAGGGGAAGACAAAGAGGGGGAGATAAAGGTAGAGGGGGAGAGAAAGATAGATGCCTGCAGACCTGCTTCACCACTTGTGAAGTGACCCCCTTACAGGTGGGAAGCAGGGGCTCAAACCAGTATCCTTAAGCCGGTCCTTGCTCTTTACGCCATGTGCGCTTAACACACTGCAATACTGCCCACCCCCACTTACACCCCCCAAAAAAAACCCTGATCCACACTCCCAACAGGAAGAAGTGATAGGAGGAAGAAGATAAGAGAGCTCTGAACTCCAGCTCCCGCAGCACTGGAGGAAAAGGAGGAAAAGGAGAGGGACATATGGAGGTAGTAATGTCATGAGTGGCTTGAAGGGGAAGAAAATATTGGATCAGGAAGAAAAAGGGGGAAATTATGTATAAATGTGGACAGATAGTTGTAGAGATGATGGCTGGCCCATGTCTACAACCTTAGGGGAATTGTGGTGGCTTGCAGTGGGGAGACTGAAGATTCAGATAACCCTGGTGGTGGGAGTACAGTGGATTTATACCCTTGTTGACATATAAATCAATATTAAGTCAGTAATAAAATTTAAAAAGAGAGAATAAAATGGCAGAATTGGGATTTGAAGTAAAACATTGTGGTTATTAATCATGTCTTGAGAATTTGTTCAGAGAAGACAATAAAAAGTGGTTAAGAAAGAGCACCAGAGTGGTTCGGGAGGTGGTGCAGTGGATAAAGCATCAGACTATCAAGCATGAGGTCCTGAGTTCAATCCCCAGCAGCACATGTACCAGGGTGATACCTGGTTCTTCTCTCTCCTCCTATGTTTCTCATTAATAAATAAATAAAATCTTAAAAAAAGAAGTAATAAAAAAAAAGAAAGAGCACCAGAGTCTAGAAATACTTGATTGTTAAATAACACACACAACCACGTTGAATTTCAGTCTTTTTTTATTTAAAATATTTAAATGTCAGAACAGTCTTTGATATCAAAAAGAATATAAAGCAGCAATATTGTATCACATTGTATACAGCATATATTTCCATACAATTTTAAATCCATTTAAGTCTGTCTGTAAATTGACTTTTTAAAAAATTTTTTATTTAAATATTTATTTTATTTATTTATTCCCTTTAGTTGCCCTTGTTGTTTTATTGTTGTAGTTATTATTGTTGTTGTCGTTGTTGGATAGGACAGAGAGAAATGGAGAGAGGAGAGGAAGACAGAGAGGAGGAGAGAAAGATAGACACCTGCAGACATGCTTCACCGCCTGTGAAGCGACTCCCCTGCAGGTGGGGAGCCGGGGTTCGAACCGGGATCCTTATGCCAGTCCTTGTGCTTTGCGCCACCTGCGCTTAACCCGCTGCGCTACAGCCCGACTCCCGTAAATTGACTTTTTTTTAACTGCCGAAAGGATTATCACTGGAGCTCAGTACCAACACTAGAAGTCCACAACTTCCTGCAGCCATTCATTCCTATTTTATTTTATAGGACAAAGAAAAATTGAGAGGGAAGGAAGAGATATAGAGAAAAAGAGGCAGAGACACCTACTTCACTGCTTATGAAGCTTCCCCCCTGCAGGTGGGGAGTGGGGGCTTGAACCTGGGTCCTTGTGTAGATCTTTGTGCATAGTACCATGTTTGCTTAACCAGGTTCGATACTGCTTGGCCCCCTCAATAAACTAACTTTCATTATTATTATTATATATTTTTTTAATTGGACAGAGGCAGAAATCGAGACAGATGGGGGAGATAGATTAGAAGAAAGACAGAGACACCTGCAGCACTACTTTACCATTCATAAAGCTTTCCCCATGAAGGTGGGGACCAGAGGCTGGAACTTGGGTCCTTGTCCATTGTAACATGTAAATTTAACCAGGTGTGCCACGACCTAGCCCCAAAATGGACTTTTTTATCCATTTAAATTTTTTTTTTTTACTGGGGGATTAGTGTTTTATACGCAACAGTAAATACAATAGTCTGTACATGCATAATATTCCCAGTTTTCCACATAACAATACAACCCCCACTGGGTCCTCTGCCATCATGGTCCAGGACAAAATTGACTTTCAATCAAATTTTTATGGTAGAATCATCCCCACCTGCAGGGGGAAAGCTTTGCAAGTGGTGAAGTAGGGCTGCAGGTATCTCTCTATCTCTCTACCTCTCCATCTCCCCCACCCCTCTCAATTTCTGGCTGTCTCTATTTAATAAATAAAGTCAATAAAAAATGTTTTAAAAAAGAAAAAAAATTATGGTAGAATCAGGAACATTCTAAAATAATGAAGGAAAATTCTATAACAACGGCAATTTGTAGAAGAAAATAATTTTTAAGAATACTCCATTACAACAGAGCTGAACCCTTCATTTGGCTGCATAATAACTCTTACATATTTTTAACAGTTCTGTATTCTTTTAGCTCATCTTTGTTTAAACATAGCTCAAGATACTGCACTTGGCTCTTCTTTTAGTTCAGCTGAGAAACTGTTGATTCCTGGGGGGAAAAATAGTATTATGAAAAACAAACCAACTTTAAAGGAATCTCCTGCATTAGAAATTAGTAGGTTTGGAGGCGGAACTACGAGCAGCAGATCGCTTTCTCTCCTCTCCTCTCCTCTCCTCTCCTCTCCTCTCCTCTCCTCTCCTCTCCTCTTCTCTCCTCTCTCAGATCAACTAGGAATACCAAAGGACACCACCCGGGACTGAAACAAGACAGGACTAGAATGACCACAGAAACCCAGTAAATCACCGGTGAGTACAAACATATGTGGCTGGTAACAGAGAGGAGAGAGGAGCCTAAGGAGAGATTAAGTGACTGCTAACAGTTCAACAGTTTATCAGTGGAGACACCACCTCCAGTCTGCTCCACCAACAAGGGGACAGCTGAAGGGAGGAGAGGACTCCCCAGAGACTCACCAAGTGCAACTCTGAGTCTCCATTGCTACTACCCTCAGAATCTGGAGCAGTGACAGGGAGGAACACCAGGGGACAGAGATCTAACCGGGAAACTCAGGAGAAGACCTATACCTCCGTGGCATAGCTGAGGGGCGTGAAAGTCTCTTTGCATAACCACTGGATTATCTCTGCCGCACCCTGCTTTATCTCTTGGTCAGGAGTCAGTGATTAAGCTAAGAAGCCTATTGATAGTTTAAAAGCCCTCAGGCTCCCATAGCCTACAGGGAAGAAAAAAAAAAGAGGCTTTTAAACCAGTGAGCTCCAACTCTGGGATTGAAACAACTGTTAACTTCCACCACTGTGAACCCTTTAATTAACTTACTTAGACACAAGTCAATCCAGACAATAGTGATCAATAATTTGAAAAGTACTGATAAAGGGAACTCATAACATAATATATAAAATGGTTAAACCGACAAGAAAAAATATTGGAGAATCGAACCAGGACAAGAGTCCAGCTAAAAGTCCTCCAGAGGGTGAAGCACAAAATAACGAGTTCAACATCCAAACATTAGCTAAGGAAATAATAACAGGAGTGAGTAAAGAATTTGAAAAAATTGTAATCAGAAATGCAGGAACAACAAATGAGAACATGGAAGAAAATACTAATTATCTCATGGTTATTAGAGAGCTGAAAGCTGAAATCGCTGAGCTAAGAATGCAACTAGCTGAACAAGCTAAAACAGTATCAGAGCAAGGCAACAAAATAGATGAACTCCAGAAAACAGTAGAGGGAAGAGAGAATAGAATCTATGAGGCTGAAAACAGAATTAGCAAGATCAAGGATGAATTAGAGACAACTAAAAAAGAAGTAAGAGATCTCAAAAAGAGATTAAGAGATGCTGAAAACAACAACAGAGTCCTATGGGATGACTTCAAAAGAAACAATATATGCATTATTGGCATACCAGAGGAAGAAAGAGAAGGAGAGGAAGAAAGCATTTTCCAGGCCATAATAGCTGAAAACTTCCCCAGTCTAGACAACATCAAAGACATAAAGATTCAAGAAGCCCAGAGGGTCCCAAACAGAATTAACCCAGACCTAAAGACACCAAGACATATCATACTTAGAATGGAAAGGAATAAGGATAAAGAAAGGATCCTCAAGGCTGCAAGAGAAAAACAAAGAGTCACCTACAAAGGAAAACCCATAAGATTAGCAGCAGACTTCTCCATACAAACACTACAGGCCAGAAGAGAATGGCAAGATATCTATCGAGTGCTCAATGAGAAAGGCTTTCAGCCAAGAATACTATATCCTGCTAGACTGTCATTCAGACTAGATGGAAGCATCAAAACCTTCTCAGACAAGCAACAGTTGAAAGAAGCAATCATCACCAAGCCTGCCCTGAAAGAAGTTCTGAAAGGTCTCCTATAAACAACCAGACCACCACAAATAGGACATATATCAAAACACTCTAAAACTCTACAAGAATGGAGTTAAAATATCTTCAATCTTTGATATCAATAAATGTCAATGGCCTGAATTCACCTATTAAAAGACACAGAGTAGGAAGATGGATCAGAAAACACAACCCAACAATATGGTTTCTACAGGAAACCCACCTAACTCAACAAGACAAACACAGACTTAAAGTGAAAGGATGGAAAACTATCATACAAGCCAATGGCCCACAAAAAAGGGCAGGAACAGCTATTCTCATATCTGACATGATAGACTTTAAAATAGATAAGATAAAAAAAGATAGGAATGGACACTACTTAATGCTCAGAGGATCAGTCAATCAAGAGGATTTAACAATTATTAACATCTATGCACCCAAGGAGAAGCTATCTAAATACATCAAACTTCTACTAAAAGAGCTACAGTAATATATTACCAGTAACACAATCATAGTAGGGGACTTCAACACCCCACTATCTCAACTTGACAGATCATCCAGGAAGAAAATCAGTAAAGACATAAGGGAGCTAAATGAAGAGATAAACTAGAACTATTGGACATTTTCAGAGTCATTCATCCCAAGAAACTGGAATACACATTTTACTTAAATCCACATGGGTCATTCTCAAGGATAGACCATATGTTAGGCCACAAAAACAGCATCAGCAAATTCAAGAGAATTGAAATCATCCCAAGCATCTTCTCAGACCACAGTGGAATTAAACTAACACTTAACAATTAAACTAACACTTACTAATCAACAAAAGATTAGTAACAGTGCCAAAATGTGGAAGCTCAACAGTACACTTCTTAACAACTTCTGGGTCAAAGAGGAAATCAAGGAAGAAATCAAAATGTTTTGAGAGTTCAATGAAAATGAAGACACAAGCTATCAAAATATTTGGGACACAGCTAAAGCAGTCCTAAGAGGGAAGTTCATAGCTACACAAGCACACATTAGGAAACAAGAAAAGACACAAATAAACAGCCTGACTGCACACCTTAAAGACCTAGAAGAAGAACAATAAAGGAACCCTAAAGCAACGAGAAGGTCAGAAATCACTAAAGTTAGGGCAGAAATAAATAACATTGAGAATAGGAAAACCATACAAAAGATCAACGAAAGTAAATGTTGGTTCCTCGAAAGAGTAAACAAAATCGACAAACCTTTAGCCAGACTCACAAAACAAAAAAGGGAGAAGACCCAAATAAATCAGATAGTAAATGAAAGAGGAGATATCACAACAGACACTGCAGAAATTCAACATATCATGCGAGGCTTCTATGAACAACCATATGCCACCAAGCTAGAGAACCTGGAAGAAATGGACGATTTCCTTGATACCTACCAACTTCCAAAACTAAGTAAAGAGGAAGTGGATAACATGAACAGGCCCATCACAGCTAATGAAATTGAAACAGTTATCAAAAATCTCCCCAAAAATAAAAGTCCTGGACCAGATGGTTTTACAAATGAATTCTACAAAACCTTCAAAGAAGAACTAATACCTCTACTTTTAAAAGTCTTCCAGAAGATTGAAGACACTGGAATACTCCCTGCCAGCTTCTACAAAGCCAACATCACCCTGATACCAAAAGCAGACAGGGACACAACCAAAAAAGAAAACTACAGACCAATATTTCTGATGAACATAGATGCAAAAATATTGAACAAAATTCTAGCCAACCGGATACAGCAGTATATCAAAAGGATTGTCCATCATGACCAAGTGGGGTTTATCCCAGGCATGCAAGGTTGGTTTAATATACGTAAATCAATCAATGTGATCCACCACATCAACAAAAGCAAGACCAAAAATCACATGGTCATATCAATAGATGCAGAGAAAGCCTTTGACAAAATACAACATCCTTTTATGATCAAAACACTACAAAAAATGGGAATAGATGGAAAATTCCTCAAGATAGTGGAGTCTATATATAGCAAACCTACAGCCAACATCAGACTCAATGGTGAAAAACTGGAAGCATTTCCCCACAGATCAGGTACTAGACAGGGCTGCCCACTATCACCATTACTATTCAACATAGTGTTGGAAGTTCTTGCCATAGCAATCAGGCAGGAGCAAGGAATTAAAGGCATACAGATTGGAAGAGAAGAAGTCAAACTCTCCTTATTTGCAGATGACATGATAGTATACATGGAAAAGCCTAAGGAATCCAGCAAGAAGCTTTTGGAAATCATCAGGCAATACAGTAAGGTGTCAGGCTACAAAATTAACATTCAAAAGTCAGTGGCATTCCTCTATGCAAACACTAAGAAGAAATTGAAATCCAGAAGTCAATTCCTTTTACTATAGCAACAAAAATAATAAAATATCTAGGAGTAAATCTAACCAAGGAAGTGAAAGACTTGTATACTGAAAATTATGAGTCACTACTCAAAGAAATTGAAAAAGACACAAAGAAGTGGAAAGATATTCCATGTTCATGGGTTGGTAGAATTAACATCATCAAAATGAATATATTACCCAGAGCCATCTACAAATTTAATGCTATCCCCATCAAGATCCCAAGCACATTTTTTAGGAGAATAGAACAAATGCTACAAATGTTTATCTGGAACCAGAAAAGACCTAGAATTGCCAAAACAATCTTGAGAAAAAAGAACAGAACCGGAGGCATCACACTCCCAGATCTCAAAGTGTATTATAGGGCCATTGTCATCAAAACTGCTTGGTACTGGAACATGAATAGACACAGTGACCAGTGGAATAGAACTGAGAGTCCAGAAATGAGGCCCCACACCTATGGACATCTAATCTTTGACAAAGGGGCCCAGTCTATTCAATGGTGAAAGCAGAATCTCTTCAACAAATGGTGTTGGAAACAATGGGTTGAAACATGCAGAAGAATGAAACTGAACCACTGTATTTCACCAAATACAAAAGTAAATTCCAAGTGGATCAAGGACTTGGATGTTAGAGCACAAACTATCAAATACTTAGAGGAAGATATTGGCAGAACTCTTTTCCGCATAAATTTTAAAGACATTTTCAATGAAACGAATCCAATTACAAAGAAGACTGTCGTATGCTTTACATTGGTTTGTTCTAGCCCTCCCCCGCCAAGAGAATTGGATCAGTCCAGTTAATTTCGCGGGCCCGCTTGGCCCCGCCCCAAGGAACCCTGAGAGAGGGTTCCTGAGTTCGAGAGTTTCTGAGTTCGAGAGTAAGAGAGAGTGCCAGAGTTCCCGATTTCAGGGGGTTCCAGAGTTCCAGAGTAAGAGAGAGTGCTTGTGCCGCCGCAAAGAGACAGCAGAGTTCTGTTTGGTGATTAGTTTGTCTTAGTTTATGAATCGTTGTTCCTGAATAAAGAAATACAGCTTCCCTGCCCAGCCGTTGTCTCTGCGTCTCTGTTACCCGCCCGTGAAGCCAACCCGGCCAGCTGGAGCTGTCCGAAATTTTAACAACAGAAGACTAAAGCAAGTATAAACCTATGGGGCTACATCAAATTAAAAAGCTTCTTCACAGCAAAAGAAACCACTACCCAAACCAAGAGACCCCTCACAGAATGGGAGAAGATCTTTACATGCCAAACATCAGACAAGAGTTTAATAACCAACATATATAAAGAGCTTGCACAAAAAGACAACAAATAACCCCATCCAAAAATGGGGGGGGGGAATTGGACAGAATATTCACCACAGAAGAGATTCAAAAGGCCGAGAAACACATGAAAAAAATGCTCCAGGTCTCTGATTGTCAGAGAAATGCAAATAGACAACAATGAGATACCACTTCACTCCTGTGAGAATGTCATACATCAGAAAAGGTAACAGCAGCAAATGCTGGAGAGGGTGTGGGGTCAAAGGAACCCTCCTGCACTGCTGGTGGGAATGTCAATGGGTCCAACCTCTGTGGAGAACAGTCTGGAGAACTCTCAGAAGGCTAGAAATGGACCTACCCTATGACCCTGCATTTCCTCTCCTGGGGATATATCCTAAGGAACCTAACACATCCATCAAAATGATCTGTGTACACATATGTTCTTGGCAGCACAATTTGTAATAGCCAAAACCTGGAAGCAACCCAGGTGTCCAACAACAGATGAGTGGCTGAGCAAGTTGTGGTATATATACACAATGGCATACTACTCAGCTGTAAAAAATGGTGACTTCACCGTTTTCAGCCGATCTTGGATGGACCTTGAAAAAATCATGTTGAGTGAAATAAGTCAGAAACAGAAGGATGAATATGGGATGATCTCACTCTCAGGCAGAAGTTGAAAAACAAGATCAGAAAAGAAAACACAAGTAGAACCTGAAATGGAATTGGCGTATTGCACCAAAGTAAAAGACTCTGGGGGGGTTCTGGGGGGGGGGGAGAATACAGATCCATGAAGGATGATAAATGACATAGTGGGGGTTGTATTGTTAAATGGGAAACTGGGGAATGTTATGCATGTATAAACTATTGTATTTACTGTTGAATGTAAAACATTAATTCCTCAATAAAGAATTTAAAAAATAAATAAATAAAAGAAAACACAAGTATAACGTGAACTGGATTTGGTGTATTGCACCAAAGTAAAAGATTCTGGGGTGGGTGGGTGGGGAGAATACAGATCCAAGAAGGATGACAGAGGACCTAGTGGGGGTTGTATTTTTATATGGAAAACTGGGAAATGTTATGCATATACAAATTATTGTATCTACTATTGAATGTAAAACATTAATTCCCCAATAAAGAAATAAACAACAACAAAAAAAGAAATTAGTAGGTTTCCCAAAAGTTAGTATTTAATTTCTTTAACAAACAATATCATCATAAGAAGTGAATTTTAGCTTGTCTTGATTACAATACTATGCTATCATTTTCTTTTTTTTTTTTCACTTTATTTTTTAAATCTTTTAATTTATTTATTATTGGATAGAGACAGAGAAATTCAGAGGCAAAGTAGGAGCTAGACAGAGAAGGAGACAGAGAGACACCTGAAGCTCTGCTTTACCACTTATGAAGCTTTTCCCCTGCAGGTGGGGATGGGGGGTTTGAACCTGGTTCCTTGCTCACTTTAGTGTGTGCACTTAACCAGGTGCACCAACGCCGGACCCTGCTATCATTTTCATGGTTTTAAATATGTATTACCCCTTTAAACATCACATTAATACCCCCATTTTCTTTTTTTTTCTGTGTAACTTTTTTTTTTAATTTTTATTTATAAAAAGTAAACACTGACAAAAACCATAGGATAAGAGGGATACAACTCCACACAATTCCCGCCACCAGAACTCTGTATCCCATCCCCTCCCCTGATAGCTTTCCTATTCTTTATCCTTCTGGGAGTATGGACCCAGGGTCATTGTGGAGTGCAGAAGGTGGAAGGTCTGGCTTCTGTAATTGCTTCCCCGCTGAACATGGGTGTTGGCAGGTGGATCCATACTCTCAGCCTGTCTCTTTCCCTAGAGGGGCAGGGCTCTTGGGAAGTGGGGCTCCAGGACATATTGGTGGGATCCTCTGCCCAAGGAAGTCCAGCTGGCATCATGTTATCATCTGGAACCTGGAGGCTGAAAAGAGAGTTAACATATAGAGCCAAACTAATTGTTGACCAATCATGAACCTAAAGGCTGGAAGAGTTGGGGAGGGGAGTTTCTTTGTTTTGTAGATAGTTAGTAGTTCTACTTTAGTTATTTTCCAAAGGACCCATGACTATAGTAGTTTTTAAAAAATATTTATTTATTTTAAATCTTCTATTTTTTATTTTATTTATTTATTATTGGATAGACAGAGATGAATTGAGAGGGGAGGGGTAGGTAGAGAGGGAGAGAAACACAGAAACACATGCAGCCTGCTTCACCACTTGTGAAGCTTTCCCCCTGGCAGGTGGGGACCAGGGGTTTGAACCTGGGTCCTTGTGCAGTGTAATGTGTGTGCTTAACCAGGTTCGCCACCACCTGGCCCCTATAGTAGTTTTTTTTTTTTCTTTTTTTTTTCCTTTTTTCCTTTCCTGAGCCTGACATCTGATACGCAAGTGTATCCAAGTTATTATCCCGGGAGATGTTATTCATTTTCTTTTTTTAAACCAGAGCACTATTCAACTCTGCTGAATGGTGGTGCAGGGGACTGAACCTGGGACTTTGGAGCCTGAGGGATGAGAGTCTCTTTGCATGACCAATATGCTATCTAACCCTGACCATACCCCCAGTTTGTCTAACAAGCTCTTTTACAAATATTTATTTGAAGGGGAAAGAAAATTAAAGGGTAAGAGGAGATAGGGAGAGACACTTGCAGCACTGTTTGACCACTAGTGAAGCTTCCCCTCAACAGCTGGGGACTGGGAGACTGAAGCCAGGTCCTTGTGCATTGTAATATCATTGTAATATGCATGCTCAACCAGGAGTGTGGCCACTGCCAAGTGCCCTCAAACAAGCTTTTTTTGTTGTTTTGTTTTAGTTTTTTATTATCTTTATTTATTTATTGCCTAGAGACAGCCAGTAATCAAGTGGGAAGGGGGAGATAAAGAGGGAGAGGGACAGAGAGACACCTTCAGCTCTGCTTCACCACTCGCAAAGGTTTCCCACTGCAGGTGGGGACCGAGGGCTCGAACCTAGGTCCTTGCTCATTGTAACAAGTGTGCTGAACCAGGTGCGCCACCACCCAGCCCCTCTAACAACTTCTTTATGAAGAACATTTACCTAAGAATCTTTCTGGTGCAGTGGGCCTGATTCTATAGAACCAAAGTTTCAGCACTAAAATTGCAAAACTGCAGGGTTTCTCCTTTTCTAATATCCGCATTGTTTTTTGGTTTTGTTTGTTTGTTTTGCCTTCAGGGTTATCACTGGGGCTCGGTGCCTACACTACGAATCCACTGCTCCTGTAGCTATTTTTTTTTTTTTTTTTTGGATAGGACAGAGAGAAATTGAGAGAGAGAGAGAGAGCTACAGACCTGTTTCACTGCTTGTGAAGCAGGACCGCCCCCCCCCAAACCCCTGCAGGTGGGAAGCCAGAGAGCTCAAACCAAGATCCTTACCTGAGTCCTTGTGCTTTATACTATATGTATTTAATCCGGTGCACCACCGCCTGGCCGCTATCACCCTCATTGTGAGAGAACTTAAAATCATACTTCATGGGAGCATCTGTAAACATAAAATGAAAGGCAGTCAAGTGACAAAAAAAAATGCACTTACAATATTTCATTCTAAGTTTGAAAAGCTTACAGAAGCATATAAAATGAAAAGATATCCCACTTCATTTCTTATTCCCATTAATGTCAGCAGTTTGAAGAGCAAAATTCCATTATCTTTTTCCAAGTGAATAAAAAAACTATATGACCTTTAGGACATAAATACATACAAATTGTTTAAAGGTAAAAGCTGATTCTACAAACATAATCCAAAAACATTCCCTGTCAATACATGCCAACATTAAAAATATAATAGTATTTGGGAGATGGGAAGGTGAGGACACAGAACTTAGGTGGTGGGTGCTGTGTGGTACTATACATTGTAATCTTAAGATATTGTAGCCCAGGGGCCAGGTGGTGGCGCACCCGGTTGAGCACACATGTTACAGGGCACAAGGACCCAGGTTTGAGCCCCCAGTCCCCACCTGCAAGGGGAAAGCTTTGCAAATGGTGAAGCAGAGCTGCAGGTGTCTCTCTGTCCTTCTCTCTCTCTCTCTTACCCCCTTCCCTCTCAATTTCTGGCTTTCTCTAGCCAGTAAGTAAATAAAGATAATAATATAAAAAATTTAAAAAAAAAGATATTGTAGTCCACTATTAACCTCAAATAAAAAAATGGAAAAAGAGAAATGAGGAAAAAGTATCATAGCAAAATCCTGACATATTACAAATAATTTGCTAATTGTACTTCTTTGTTGCAAAATCATTTATTATCTTTACAACATACCCCAATACTCTTTGACTTAAAAAAAAAAATTCCTGGTAAAGAAACCAGTTTAAAACTAGGTGAAGGGGAAGATAAGCTGATATTTTGCATCATCACATTTGCTGTCAAAAAATAACAAAACTGGGAGTCCGGCGCAACAGGTTAAGTACACGTAGTGCAAATCGCAAGGGCTAGCCTAAGGATCCCAGTTTGAGCCCCCGGCTCCCCACCTGCAGAGAAGTCGCTTCACAGGAGGTGAAGTTGGTCTGCAGGTGTCTATCTTTCTCTCCCCGTCTCTGTCTTCCCCTCTTCTCTCCATTTCTCTGTCTATCCAACAACAGTGACACCAATAACAACAACAAGGCGCAAGGGCGCAAGGGTGCAAGGGCGCAAGGATCCCTGTTCCAGCCCCTGGCTCCCCATCTGCAGGGGAGTTGCTTTACAGGCAGTGAAGCAGCTTTGCACATGTCTGTTTTTCTCTCCCCTTCTATATCTCCTCTCTCGATTTCTTTTTGTCCTATCCAACAACAACAAAAGCAATAACAGAAATGATAATAACAACAACAACAATGATAAACAATGGCAACAAAAGGGGAAAAAATAGCCTCTGGGAGCAGTGGATTTTGTAGTGCAGGCACTGAGCCCCAATGATAACCCTGGAGACAAAAAAATAAATAAATAAAAAGTTTTCTTCATCTGAATGCTTGGGCTGAAATCAAGCAATAGCCTGGGATTAGCTATTTTGTTATGTCTCTCTCTTCTGAAGTCTTTTAGGCATTTTAATTTTTATTGCTGTTGCTTAGCTCCTTTCTTTCCTTTTAAATGTTTTACTTACTTTATTTTTGAGAGAGATGCAGAGAGAGAGAGAGAGAGAAATACCAGAGCACTGCTCAGCTCTGGCTTATGGTGGTGTGGGGGGTTGAACCTGGGACTTTGGAGACTCAGGCATGAGACTCTCTTTGCATAACCATTATGCTATCTCCTTCACCCGCTCCTTTGTTTTCTAAAGACCTATTTATGGGAGAAGGGAGAGAGAGAGGTAGAAGAGGAGGAAGAGGAAGAAGAAGAGAAAGGTAGAGGGTAGGAGACTAGAAAACCACTCCAGCGCACACCCTACAGGGACGTGAACTTTGAGTCTCAGGTAAACAAGTCTTGGATTTTACCTGAGAGACACCTCCCTAGTTACTGCCTAGTTCTTTTCTTTTTTACCATCATTATATTTGCAAATAGACTTGATACAAAGAAAAAAAATACATAAAATGCAAAAGTTGGCTATAAAGCATAATATAAACACTAATGACACTACCCCAGTTCAGAAACCTAAAACGCAAGAACCCATGCCATCCCTTGCTATAGGTGAGCGCAGCCCTAAGTGTTCTGTATCACTCTACAAGTGCTTTCTGTTTAGTTTTGTTTGTTGACAAATCGGAGCTTTTGTCCCAAACCACTTTTTTCATTTAAATAGACAGCCCACAGCACAAGAACAGCCCCCAGTGTTGACACTTCATGTGGTACCAGGCGTCAAACCTGGGTTGTGTTGGACTAGTCCAGTTCTCTACCAGGTGAGCTATTCCTCCACTCCCCTAGTCTATTGTTTTTCTTTTGTTTTTAATGTCATTTTTTAAATGTTTAATTATTATCTTTATTTATTTACTGGCTAAATACAGTCAGAGATTGAAAGGGAAGGGGGAGATAGAGAGGCAGAGAGACACCTGCAGCCTTGGTTCATCACTCGCCAAGCTCTCCCCCTGCAGGTAGGGACTCAGGGCTCTAACCTGGGTCCTTGGGCATTGTAACATGTGTGCTCAATCAGGTTCACCACCACCCAGTCTCTTTAGTGTTATTTATATTATGACTTTTTTTTTTTTTTTTGCCTCCAGGGTTATTGCTGGGACTTGGTCCCTGCACTAAGAATCCACTGCTCCTGGAGGCCATTTTTCTCATTTTTGTTGCCCGTCGTTACCCTTATTGTTGTTATTGAGACAGGAGGGGAAGACAGAGAGGGGGAAAGAAAGACAGACACCTGCAAACCTGCTTCACTGCCCATGAAGCAACCCCCCCTACAGGTGGGGAGTCGGGGGGCTCCAACCTGAATCGTTAAGCCAGCCCTTGAACTTCGTGCCTTGTGCGCTTAACCCGCTGCACTGTGGTGCTACTGCCCAACCTCCTCTATTATGTCATTTTTTTTCACCAGAGCACTGTGTCAACTCTACCTTAACGTGCTGCCAGGGACTGAACTTAGGACCTCTGAGCCTCAGATATGAGAATTGGTAGCATAAACCAGTATTCTCTCTCTTCCCTCTCAATCTATTGATTTTAAGCATATATATCTTCTAGGAGTCGGGCGGTAGTGCAGCGGGTTAAGCGCAGGTGGCGCAAAGCGCAAGGATTGGCATAAGGATCCCGGTTCAAGCCCCCAGCTCCCCACCTGCAGGGGAGTCGCTTCACAGGCGGTGAAGCAGGTCTGCAGGTGTCTGTCTTTCTCTCCCCGTCTCTGTCTTCCCCTCCTCTCTCCATTTCTCTCTGTCCTATCCAACAACAACAACATCAATCATAACTACAACAATAAAACAAGGGCAACAAAAGGGAATAAATAATAAATAAAATAAAAAATAAAAAAGCATATATATCTTCTATAATACAGATACACAGGTACACACGTTAATATATAATCACAAAATTTATGTGAAATAATATATTGTTTATCTTTGGGGTGTGTGTGTGTGTGTATGTGTGTGTTGAGCTCTATGAAAAACTATAACATAAGTGGTGTCACACCTGGTAAAGCACACATTATCATGTGTGAGGACTGGGGTTCAAGTCCCTGGTCTCCACCTGCAGGGAGGAAGCTCCACAGGTGGTGGAGCGGTGCTGCACCTGTTTCTCTTTCTTTCTCTCTATGTATCTTTGTCTCTATCAGAAACAAAAGAAAAGGGGTCGGGCAGTAGCACAGTGGGTGGTACACAGGTGGTGCAAAGCGCAAGGACCAAAGTAAAGATCCCAGTTCCAGTCCCCGGCTCCCCACCTGCAGAGGCATCGATTCACAGGCGGTGAAGCAAATCTGCAGGTGTCCATCTTTTTCTCCCCCTCTGTCTTCCCCTCCTCTCTCCATTTCTCTCTGTCCTATCAAACAAAGATAACATCAATAACAACAACAATAACTACAAAAATAAAACAAGGGCAATAAAAGGGAAAATAAATTTTTTAAAAAATTAAAGAATGCTAATGATTGCGCCCCACTGCCAAAATGTAGAAAGAGATTAAGAACGATTCAAAAGGGGTCTGGCCTTACCAACACTTTGATTTGGCACTTCCACTCTCCAAAATTGTGAAAGAACACATTCTAGTTTTTTGTTTGTATTTCTTTATTGTGCTGGGGCTTTGTAGCTGTATGATTTCACTTCTCCAGATCAACTCTCTCTGTCTCTCCTTCTCATTTCCAAATAGTGAGAGAGAATGAAAGTAGTGGAAACATCACAGCATCATACCACCACTCATGAAATTTCCCAGTGCATGATACTCCCATATGATGACTGGGAGCTTGAACCTGGGTCCTCAAGCAGTTAAGTGTATGCACTCTACCAGGTTAAGTTATCTCAGCCTCCTACATTTCCTTCTGACTCTCTCCCTTCCCCTCTTTCTCTCTCTCCCCCTTCGTTCTTTAACAGAGCACTGTCCTGCTTTGATTTACAGTAGTTTCAGGGACTGAACTTAGGACTTCTGGTTGCTTCTGGCATGAAAATCTGTTGCTTAAACTGCTGTGATATCTCCTTGGTCCTAGATAAATTTTAAAATGATCTACATTTTTTATCTTTTGAATATGTATTAGTAACTGAATTATGTACAGGCACAGCTCACAACACCTGCCACCACCAAAGACCCTGGGGCCCCTGCCCCCCATAACAACTGTAAGTTTCAAAATGTCAGGAGACAGTGTAGCTACTTGTTTGGTTATGTATTTACTTACTGCATGCTCACTTGGTTTAGACATTGATATTCTACACACATGAAACCATCTGGTAGCTATCTTTTCCTTTTCTTCACCTCTTATTCCACTTCCTTTTATTTTGTCCTGAAAAATAGACACATCTATCTGTGTACATGTGTGTGTGTGTTATGCAGAATAAAAAATGGCCTCTGTCCATCAAAGAAATCCACATTCTAACCACTGATGCCTGTGATATTTGTACATGAAGACACAGTGTGATGAAAGGATTAAGTAAAGGAACTTGGCATTGGGCAGGTGATTCAAATGAGTCTACTCTAGTCATATAGGTTAAAACTGAAGAATCTAGTAGGTCAGTTCCTGGGCAGATGACCTTGCCAATGTGTCCCGAACCTCGCCTCTCCAGAGCCCTACCCAACTAGAGAAATATAGAAACAGGCTGGGGCTAAGGATCGACCTGCCAACACCCATGCCCAGTGGAGAAGGAAGAGCTCCCATCTTTTGCATCAAAAAAGGAATTTTATTTTATTTTATTTTATTTTGTCTCTAGGGTTATCGCTGGGGCTTGGTGCCTACACTACAAATCCACTACTGGTAGCCATTTTTCCACTTTGTTGCTATTGTTGCTGTTGTTGTTGGATGGGACAGAGAGAAATCGAAGTGAGGAAAACAGACACATGCAAACCTCCTTCACTGCTTGTGAGGTGACCCCCTGTGACCCCCAGAGCCGACCCCTGTGAGCCCGAGAGCCGAGGGCTCGAACTGGGATCCTTACAGTGGTCCTTGCAATTCAGGCCATTGCATTTAAGCCGCTGCATTACTGCCTGGCCCTCCTCCAAAAAATATGTATATATATTTTTTAATAATTTATTTCTTTATAGGGGAACTAATGTTTTACATTCAACAGTAAATACAGTAGTTTGTACATGCATAACATTCCCCAGATTCCCATTTAACAATACAACCCCCACTATGTCATTCATCATCTTTCATGGACCTGTATTCTACCCACCCACCCACCCACCCACCCCAGAGTCTTTTACTTTGGTGTAATACTCCAATTTCATTTCAGGTTCAACTTGTGTTTTCTTTTCTAATCTTGTTTTTCAACTTTGGCCTGAGAGTGAGGTCATCCCATATTCATCCTTCTGTTTCTGACTTATTTCACTCAACATGATTTTTTCAAGGTCCATCCAAGATCGGCTGAAAACGGTGAAGTCACCATTTTTTACAGCTGAGTAGTATGCCATTGTGTATATATACCACAACTTGCTCAGCCACTCATCTGTTGTTGGACACCTGGGTTGCTTCCAGGTTTCGGCTATTACAAATTGTGCTGCCAAGAACATATGTGTACACAGATCTTTTTGGATGGCTGTGTTGGGGTCCTTAGGATATATCCCCAGGAGAGGAAATGCAGGGTCATAGGGTAGGTCCATTTCTAGCCTTCTGAGAGTTCTCCAGACTGTTCTCCACAGAGGTTGGACCCATTGACATTCCCACCAGCAGTGCAGGAGGGTTCCTTTGACCCCACACCCTCTCCAGCATTTGCTGCTGTTACTTTTTCTGATGTATGACATTCTCACAGGAGTGAAGTGATATCTCATTGTTCTCTATATTTGCATTTCTCTGACAATCAGAGACTTGGAGCATTTTTTCATGTGTTACTCGGCCTTTTGGATCTCTTCTGTGGTGAATATTCTGTCCAAGTCCTCCCCCCATTTTTGGATGGGGTTATTTGTTGTCTTGTTGTTGAGTCTGGCAAGCTCTTTATATATGTTGGTTATTAAACTCTTATCTGATGTATGGCATGTAAAGATCTTCTCCCATTCTGTGAGCGGTCTCTTGGTTTGGGTAGTGGTTTCTTTTGCTGTGAAGAAGCTTTTTAATTTGATGTAGTCCCATAGGTTTATACTTGCCTTAGTCTTCCTTGTAATTGGATTCGTTTCATTGAAAATGTCTTTAAAATTTATGCGGAAAAAAGTTCTGCCAATATTTTCCTCTAAGTATCTGATAGTTTCTGGTCTAACATCCAAGTCCTTGATCCACTTGGAATTTACTTTTGTATTTGGTGAAATACAGTGATTCAGTTTAATTCTTCTGCATGTTTCAACCCCTTGTTTCAAACACCATTTGTTGAAGACTCTGCTTTCCCCATGTAATAGTCTGAGCCCCTTTGTCAAAGATTAGATGTCCATAGGTGTGGGGCCTCATTTCTGGACTCTCAGTTCTATTCCACTGGTCACTGTGTCTATTCATGTTCCAGTACCAAGCAGTTTTGATGACAATGGCCCTATAATACAGTTTGAGATCTGGGAGTGTGATGCCTCCGGTTCTGTTCTTTTTTCTCAAGATTGTTTTGGCAATTCTAGGTCTTTTCTGGTTCCAGATAAACATTTGTAGCATTTGTTCTATTCTCCTAAAAATGTGCTTGGGATCTTGATGGGGATAGCATTAAATTTGTAGATGGCTCTGGGTAATATATTCATTTTGATGATGTTCATTCTTCCAACCCATGAACATGGAATATCTTTCCACTTCTTTGTATCTTTTTCAATTTCTTTGAGTAGTGACTCATAATTTTCAGTATACAAGTCTTTCACTTCTTTGGTTAGGTTTACTCCTAGATATTTTATTGTTTTTGTTGCTATAGAAAAAGGAACTGATTTCTGGATTACAATTTCTTCTAACTTAGTGTTTGCGTAGAGAAATGCCACTGACTTTTGAATGTTAATTTTATAGCCTGACACATTACTGTATTGCCTGATGATTTCCAAAAGCTTCTTGCTGGATTCCTTAGGTTTTTCCATGTATACTATCATGTCATCTGCAAATAAGGAGAGTTTGACTTCTTCTCTTCCAATCTGTATGCCTTTAATTCCTTGCTCCTGCCTGATTGCTATGGCAAGAACTTCCAACACTATGTTGAATAGTAATGGTGATAGTGGGCAGCCCTGTCTAGTACCTGATCTGTGGGGAAATGCTTCCAGTTTTTCACCATTGAGTCTGATGTTGGCTGTAGGTTTGCTATATATAGACTCCACTATCTTGAGGAATTTTCCATCTATTCCCATTTTTTGTAGTGTTTTGATCATAAAGGGATGTTGTATTTTGTCAAAGGCTTTCTCTGCATCTATTAATATGACCATGTGGTTTTTGGTCTTGCTTTTGTTGATGTGGTGAATCACATTGATTGATTTACGTATATTAAACCAACCTTGCATGCCTGGGATAAACCCCACTTGGTCATGATGGACAATCTTTTTGATATACTGCTGTATCCAGTTGGCTAGAATTTTGTTCAATATTTTTGCATCTATGTTCATCAGAGATATTGGTCTGTAGTTTTCTTTTTTGGTTGTGTCCCTGTCTGCTTTTGGTATCAGAGTGATGTTGGCTTTGTAGAAGCTGGCAGGGAGTATTCCAGTGTCTTCAATCTTCTGGAAGACTTTTAAAAGTAGCGGTATTAGTTCTTCTTTGAAAGTTTTGTAGAATTCATTTGTAAAACCATCTGGTCCAGGACTTTTATTTTTTGGAAGATTTTTGATAACTGTTTCAATTTCATTAGCTGTGATGGGCCTGTTCATGTTATCCACTTCCTCTTTACTTAGTTTTGGAAGTTGGTAGGTATCTAGGAAATCATTAATTTCTTCCAGGTTCTCTAGCTTAGTGGCATATAGTTGTTCATAGAAGCCTCGCATGATATGTTGAATTTCTGCAGTGTCTGTTGTGATATCTCCTCTTTCATTTACTATCTGATTTATTTGGGTCTTCTCCCTTTTTTGTTTTGTGAGTCTGGCTAAAGGTTTGTCGATTTTGTTTACTCTTTCTAAGAACCAACATTTACTTTCATTGATCTTTTGTATAGTTTTCCTATTCTCAATGTATTTATTTCTGCCCTAACTTTAGTGATTTCTGTCCTTCTGGTTGCTTTAGGATTCCTTTGTTGTTCTTCTTCTAGGTCTTTAAGATGTTCAATCAGGCTGTTTATTTGTGCCTTTTCTTGTTTCCTAATGTGTGCTTGTATAGCTATGAACTTCCCTCTTAGGACTGCTTTAGCTGTGTCCCAAATATTTTGATAGCTTGTGTCTTCATTTTCATTGAACTCTCGAAACATTTTGATTTCTTCCTTGATTTCCTCTTTGACCCAGAAGTTGTTAAGAAGTGTACTGTTGAGCTTCCACATATTGGCACTGTTACTAATCTTTTGTTGATTGTTAAGTGTTAGTTTCATTCCACTGTGGTCTGAGAAGATGCTTGGGATGATTTCAGTGCTCTTGAATTGGCTGATGCTGTCTTTGTGGCCTAACATATGGTCTATCCTTGAGAATGATCCATGTGGATTTGAGTAAAATGTGTATTCCAGTTTCTTGGGATGAATGACTCTGAAAATGTCCAATAGTTCTAGTTTATCTATCTCTTCATTTAGCTCCCTTATGTCTTTACTGATTTTCTGCCTGGATGATCTGTCAAGTTGAGATAGTGGGGTGTTGAAGTCCCCTACTATGATTGTGTTACTGTTAATATATTACTGTAGCTCTTTCAGTAGTTTGATGTATTTAGATGGCTTCTCATTGGGTGCATAGATATTAATAATTGTTAAGTCCTCTTGATTGACTGATCCTCTGAGCATTAAGTAGTGTCCATTCCTATCTTTTTTTATCTTATCTATTTTAAAGTCTATCATGTCAGATATGAGAATAGCTGTTCCTGCCCTTTTTTGTGGGCCATTGGCTTGTATGATAGTTTTCCATCCTTTCACTTTAAGTCTGTGTTTGTCTTGTTGAGTTAGGTGGGTTTCCTGTAGAAACCATATTGTTGGGTTGTGTTTTCTGATCCATCTTCCTACTCTGTGTCTTTTAATAGGTGAATTCAGGCCATTGACATTTATTGACATCAAAGATTGAAGATATTTTAACGCCATTCTTGTACAGTTTTAGAGTGTTTTGATATATGTCCTATTTGTGGTGGTCTGGTTGTTTATAGGAGACCTTTCAGAACTTCTTTCAGGGCAGGCTTGGTGATGGTTGCTTCTTTCAACTGTTGCTTGTCTGAGGTTTTGATGCTTCCATCTAGTCTGAATGACAGTCTAGCAGGATATAGTATTCTTGGCTGAAAGCCTTTCTCATTGAGCACTCGATAGATATCTTGCCATTCTCTTCTGGCATGTAGTGTTTGTATGGAGAAGATTGCTGCTAATCTTATGGGTTTTCCTTTGTTGGTGACTCTTTGTTTTTCTCTTGCAGCCTTGAGGATCCTTTCTTTATCCTTATTCCTTTCCATTCTAAGTATGACATGTCTTGGTTTCTTAAGGTCTGGGTTAATTCTGTTTGGGACCCTCTGGGCTTCTTGAATCTTTATGTCTTTGGTTGTGGAGAGCCATGTGCCGCCCCCCAAGATGGCGCCAGCCTCCTCTACCCTCCAGACCACAGGGAGAAGTAAACAACTCCATAAATGGTCTGAGACTGAGAGCGCGCTTGCTTCCGCAATCGTGTGCCTATGAGCAGCTGCCACGTGTGCCCTTGGGATTGGCTGACCCATGAGTATATAAGTTGGAGGTTAGGTTATAGCGGGGCTTTTTGCTGTTCAAGGTTCCCGAATAAACTGCTTGAAGAAGAACTCGGCGTTGCGTGATCCTTGCAGGCAAGGGTGGACACAACAAGTGGTGGCCCGTACGGGGACATCATCCGAAACGGGGTTCAGAACTTCGGCAGACGGGGCAGTGCACTGGTAAGTTCCCAGGGTAAAGTGGGACAATAAGGCCCGCGTTGAGGCGGCTAGCAGGGCTCGTCTCTGTAGATAAAGGACGAGCGGGAGAATGTTCGTGGGTTTAGCGAATGGAAAGTAAAAGTCCCCCCGGGTAGCGAACGGGGAGTACAAAGTGGACTAGCAGCCACATAATTTTTGGGAGGAAGTTATCATGGGGACTTCCCAGTCCCATCCAATTTTTTTGGCTCTGCAGGAGCTACTTCTATCCAAGAAATTAAAAATCAAGAAGTCCACACTTGAAAGATTCTTGAGTGAGTGTGACATAGTCACCCCCTGGTTCGCAGCCTCAGGGAGCTTGACTGTCTCTTGCTGGGAGAAGTTAGGAAAGGACCTAGACTTTGCTTGGGAGCAGGATGACCTGAAAGCAGGAGTAAGGCCCGTATGGAAATTAGTGCGCAGTTGCCTTGAGGATCAGAAGTGCTGTGAGGCCGTTGAAAAGGGGCAGAACGCCTTGGAAATGCTACAGGAGGAACGCACTGAGAAAGCGGAAAGTAAGAAAGGAGGAGAGAAAGGGAAATCTTTATACCCTGATCTAGAGGAGCTGGAAACACTCCTCTCCTCCTCGGAATCAGAGGAGGAGGAGGGGGAGGACGTGCAGGCCTTAGTGGAGAGACTGGAAGAGGCTACTTTAAGAGAAAGAAGGAAAAGGAAAGAGAGGGATAAGGCACCAAAAAAAACTGGAGGACAGAGAACTGGGAGGGGGCTATGCCTCAGCCTTGCCCTCGGCTCCGCCCCCTTATCCGGAGGGCGTGACAACCGTCCAACCCTTGGGGACTGGAGGGCCAAGCCGTTCCTTTTGCCCGGGGCTATGGGCCCGGGTTAGGACGGAGATGCAACTTGTCTATCCGGTGTTTCAAGATCTCCAAGGGAACCGGTATGAGGAGCCCTTGGATTTCAAAGTAGTTAAGTCCCTGGCAGAATCTGTGAAGGCTTATGGGGTTAGTGCATCCTTCACTCTTGCTCAAGTGGAATCTCTCAATAGGCTTTGCATGACACCGGCTGATTGGCAAGCCTTAGTTCGTGCTTGTCTCAGCCCAGGACAATATCTAGATTGGAGAGCATTCTGGATTGATTTTGCAACCGAGCAAGCGGCGGTTAATGCACGCGCAGGTCAACCTGCCTGGGACCGAGACATGCTCCTAGGACTAGGCAGGTTTGTAGGCCAGCGGACTGGGTACCCTCCACAAGTATATGAGCAGGTGAATCTCTGCGCCATAAGAGCATGGAAGGCCCTTCCAAATAGGGGACAAGTTAGCGGCAACTTAACAAAAATTCTGCAGGGACCCACGGAGCCTTTTTCAGATTTTGTGGCCCGCATAGTTGAGGCGGTGGGCAGAATCTTTGGGGACCCAGACACAGCTATGCCTCTTATTAAACAGCTGGTATATGAGCAATGTATCAAAGAATGCAGAGCGGCTATCACACCACATAAGGGCAAAGGAATTGAGTGGTGGTTGAAAGTTTGAAGAGAGATTGGAGGCCCTTTGACTAATGCGGGACTTGCCGCTGTGGTTGTCCAACTTGCAGGAAGGAAAAGCGGTAACACTGGGGCTTGTTTCAAATGTGGCAAGATGGGACATATTAAGAAGCAGTGCCCTGAGAAAGGCAGAACAGGAGGAAGTGCTAGAATGAGACAGCCCGGCCTCTGCCCTAGATGTAAAAAGGGGAACCATTGGGCTAATGAATGCCGCTCCGTTAAGGACATTAACGGACAACCCCTGAGTCAGGGATATGGAGAAGCCTGTCCAAAAAATGGCCAGAGGGGCCCCTGTCCCCAGGGCCCACAAATATATGGAGCAGTAGAGAGTCGGGACAGGGAGATCAGTCAGGAAAGGTGGCCCAGCTTTCGCCCTCCGGGGAACCACGGAGAGCCACTGCGGGCTCAGCAGGATTGGACCTCTGTTCCACCTCCCGACTCGTCTTAACTCCTCAGATGGGGGTCCAGCTTGTAACAACCGACTTTACAGGACCCCTCGAGCCAGGCACAGTAGGCTTACTTTTGGGCAGATCCTCTTCAGCATTGCGAGGACTTCTTATTCACCCTGGGGTTATAGACTCCGACTTCACCGGGGTTGTTAAGATTATGGTGTCCTCCCCACGGGGAATTGTAGCCATTTCCCCGGGAGACAAGATCGCCCAATTGCTTATCTTACCCAGCCTACATGATGGCTTCGCGGCTAAGACAGTTGAACGGGGGGTCGAGGTTTTGGCTCCTCCGGCACAGACTTGACATTCCTATCTCTGGATTTAGAACAAAGACCATTGATGGTATTAGAGGTTGAAGGAAAAAACATTCAGGGGCTTCTTGATACTGGGGCTGACAGAAGTATTGTGGCTGCCAAAGACTGGCCAACAGGATGGCCTGTGCAAACTTCCTCTCAAACCCTGCAAGGCCTGGGTTATGCAAGGACTCCAGACATGAGTGCTAGACAGCTAAAATGGAAAGATAAGGAAGGCCATTGTGGCTTGATGCAGCCGTATGTTTTGGAGCTACCCATCTCGTTATGGGGGAGGGACTTGCTTAAAGAGATGGATTTTAAATTAAGTAATGAATACTCCATGGCAGCTCAAACTCAGATGAAAAGAATGGGTTGTGTCCCTGGCTTTGGCCTGGGGAAGCACCTACAGGGACTCAAGTCCCCTGTTGCGGCTTGACCACACTCAGGAAGATCAGGTCTGGGTTTTTCCTAGGGGCCACTGCAGACACAGGTATTCCCATCTCTTGGAAAACAGAGGATCCAGTGTGGGTTCCTCAGTGGCCTCTTTCCTCTGAAAAATTAGCCGCGACCAGAGAGCTGGTTGCGGGGCAACTTGCCTTGAAACATATCAAACCTTCTGTGTCCCCCTGGAATACTCCTATATTTGTGATTAAGAAAAAGTCAGGAAAATGGAGACTGTTACATGATCTGCGGGCAATCAACCGCCAAATGCAGATCATGGGGCCAGTACAGCGGGGGCTTCCATTGCTAACGGCCCTGCCTGAGAGATGGCCCATAATAGTCATAGATATCAAGGATTGTTTTTTCTCTATCCCATTAAGTGAGAGGGACACGGAAAGATTCGCCTTTACCGTACCATCCTGCAATCATGAAGAACCCGACCAGAGATTCGAATGGGTTGTGCTGCCCCAGGGCATGGCGAATAGTCCAACCATGTGCCAGCTGTTTGTTAGTGAGACGATTGCTCCCCTCAGGAAGAAATATCCTACCTTAAAATGTATTCATTATATGGATGATATTCTACTTGCTGAAAAAACTGAAACCTTACTTGATCAAGCGTATGAGGAATTAGTTCAGATTTTAAGAGGAAAAGGGCTGTATATTGCCCCTGAAAAGGTGCAGAGAGGTGAGGTGGTAAACTACTTAGGAGCATGCATTAAACCTATGGAGGTAGTGCCCCAGAAGCTGGAATTGAGGAAGGATGGCTTACGTACTCTGAATGACTTTCAAAAATTGTTAGGGAATATTAATTGGGTGAGGAGTTACTTGAAGCTTCCAAATCATGAGCTGAAACCCTTGTATGATGTCTTGATAGGGGATTCCGCCCTGAACTCCCCAAGAGTATTGATGCCAGAGGCTAGGCTGGTCCTAGAGAAGGTAGAAAGATCCCTTCAGGGAGCCTTCTTGAAACGTTGGGATGCCAACAAGCCCCTGACTTTATGCATTTTAGCTACCTTGTCACAGCCCACGGGGCTGCTGTGGCAAGAGGGTCCATTGCTTTGGATTCATTCAAGAATTTCTCCTGCTAAATCCATACAATATTATCCTTCTGCAGTGGCAGATCTGGCCCTGACCGGGATTCAGCAATGTATACAGTTTTTTGGCATCTTACCAACCACATTAGTGGTCCCTTATTCTAGCTACCAGGTACAGACCCTGTGTGGAGCTTTGGATGAGTGGGCCGTCTTGAGATGCGGCTATCCCGGAGAAATTGATAATCACTATCCCAAACATCCTCTCGTGAGCTTCTTTAAGGAGCACCCCGTGATTTTCCCTAAGATTACTGTAGTGAGGCCTCTGTCTTCAGCGCCTAACATTTTCACAGATGGCTCTAAGACAGGATGTGGAGCTTACGTAATAGAACACCAAGAACCAGTTAGGTGTCATTTCCAACCAGGCTCTCCTCAAATAGTGGAGTTGCAAATTGTGATTGAAGTTTTTAAGAGATGCCATTTTCCCTTTAATTTGACATCTGACTCTGCTTATGTGGTTAATGCAGTCAAGGTTCTAGAGGCCGCTGGACCTATAAAAAGATCCAGCACGGTGTGTGCGCTGTTAAAAGAACTACAAGATCTGATTTGGCACCGCACACAGCGCTTTTATATTCAACACATTCGAGCACACACTGGATTGCCTGGCCCCCTGAGCGAGGGTAATAACATTGTAGATAAATTGGCAAGACAGGATGTCCTCTTGATGGCTCCATCAACGGAACGGGCCAGACGTTTTCATGAACTTTTTCATGTAAATGCTAAAACCCTACAGAAAAAATTTAATTTGCCCCGTGCGGACGCTCGTCAGGTGGTTTTGGGTTGCCCTCAGTGTGTGACTTTCCAGCATCCACCAAGCGTTGGAATTAACCCTCGGGGCTTACGCCCTGGCGTCCTATGGCAAATGGATGTCACGCACTTTTCTGAATTTGGCACGCTTAAGTATCTACATGTCTCTGTAGACACCTGCTCTGGTGTTATCACGGCCACTCCATTGAGTGGCGAAAAGGCTCGCAATGTGATCACCCATTGCCTAGAGGCATGGGCTGCATGGGGTATGCCTCAAATTTTGAAAACAGACAATGGCCCTGCCTACACTGCTCGGTCTTTTGTCTCCTTCTGCCAGCAAATGGGGGTCTGCTTAACCCATGGCCTGCCCTATAATCCTCAGGGTCAAGGCATTGTGGAATGTGCTCATCGCACCCTCAAGGAATGTCTGTTAAAACAAAAAGGGGGAATAGGCCACGGCCGCACCCCTAAGGAAAGACTATCCCTAGCCTTATTTACACTTAATTTTTTAAATTTGGATATTAATGGCCACTCTGCAGCGGAAAGACATCATATGCCCCATGGCCCACAGAGAGGCATGGTAAAATGGAAGGACATATTAACAGGCACATGGCATGAGCCTGATCCCGTGCTGACATGGGCACGAGGCTCTGTTTGTGTTTTTCCACAGGACAAACCAGATCCGGTGTGGGTACCCAAACGACTGGTGAGAAAGGTCCAAGATGCCCCACCACCAAAGAATACACCAGATGCTCCTGATGACTGCGGTGGTGATGCCGGTGATGACGGAGCCTCGCTGGGGAATCCTGTCCGTGTTTCCAAGGCCGATGCCGATACGGCATGATGCCGGGCTCTTAGGAAACTGGTCTGGGAGTTTCGATACCCTGATGCGACAACTGCGAAGCGCCATCGTGGCAGTCAACTCAACGCGGGTGGATGCTTCCATGAGGGCGGGGTTGACCTCCTGGATCAATCAAGCAATGGACAGTTTGAAAGAGTGGGCGGGCTTGGGATGCTTAACTGCGCTCTTGGTTCTCGCCTCCCTGATGGGCCTGTGGTGTATTTGCAAAATTAGGATCACACAGAGGCGTGAAGTCGCGCTGATTGCACAGGCCTTCACAGCAATCGAGGATGGCCACTCCCCCCAGGCTTGGCTGGCGGCCTTCAGAGCCTGATATGAAATGCTCAGGGTGCGAGGCAAAGCACTGCACTTGAGGGCGTAATGGAGTGCACGCCCAATGCATGCAGGTTGTGCCGCTCCCTAACCCCATAATTTCCTTATCTCCTGCCCCAGAACAAAACGGCACGGGATGGGTTTAGCACTGGTGAAGCTTGATTGCTTAGGCAAGGACTATGACAATATCCCCTCCTTTCTGGGACTGGACCTCTACACTCACTTGCTGCGTTGTTAAAACAAAAAGGGGGAACTGTGGAGAGCCATGTGCCGCGCCCCAAGATGGCGCCAGCCTCCTCTACCCTCCAGACCACAGGGAGAAGTAAACAACTCCATAAATGGTCTGAGACTGAGAGTGCGCTTGCTTCCGCGATCGTGTGCCTATGAGCAGCTGCCACGTGTGCCCTTGGGATTGGCTGACCCATGAGTATATAAGTTGGAGGTTAGGTTATAGCGGGGCTTTTTGCTGTTCAAGGTTCCCGAATAAACTGCTTGAAGAACTCGGCGTTGCGTGATCCTTGCAGGCAAGGGTGGATGCGACATTTGGTGTTGTCTAGACTAGAGAAATTTTCAGCTATTATGGCCTGGAGAATGCTTTCTTCCTCTCCTTCTCTTTCTTCCTCTGGTAAGCCAATAATGCGTATATTGTTTCTTTTGAAGTCACCCCATAGGACTCTGTTGTTGTTTTCAGCATCTCTTAATCTCTTTTTGAGATCTCTTACTTCTTTTTTAGTTGTCTCTAATTCATCCTCAATCTTGCTAATTCTGTCTTCAGCTTCATAGATTCTATTCTCTCTTCCCTCTACTGTTTTCTGGAGTTCATCTATTTTGTTGCCCTGCTCTGATACTGTTTTAGCCTGTTCAGCTAGTTGCCTTCTTAGCTCAGCGATTTCAGCTTTCAGCTCTCTAATAACCATGAGATAATTAGAATTTTCCTCCATATTCTCATTTGTTGTTCCTGCATTTCTGATTACAATTTTTTCAAATTCTTTACTCACTCCTGTTATTATTTCCTTAGCTAATGTTTGGATGTTGAACTCGTTGTTTTGTGCTTCACCCTCTGGAGGACTTTTAGCTGGACTCTTGTCCTGGTTCGATTCTCCAATATTTTTTCTTGTTGTTTTAACCATTTTATATATTATGTTATGAGTTCCCTTTATCAGTACTTTTCAAATTATTGATCACTATTGCCTGGATTGACTTGTGTCTAAGTAATTTAATTAAAGGTTTTACCGTGGTGGAATTTAACAGTTTTTTCAATCCCTGAGTTGGAGCTCAGTGGTGTAAAAGCCTCTTTTTTTTTTCTTCCCTGTAGGTTATGGGAGCCTGAGGGCTTTTAAACTATCAATAGGCTTCTTAGCTTAATCACTGACTCCTGACCAAGAGATAAAGCAGGGTGTGGCAGAAATAATCCAGTGGTTATGCAAAGAGACTTTCACAGCCCCTCAGCTATGCCACCGAGGTATAGGTCTTCTCCTGAGTTTCCTGGTTAGATCTCTGTCCCCTGGTGTCCCTCCCTGTTGCTGCTCCAGATTCTGAGGGTAGTAGCAATGGAGACTCAGAGTTGCACTTGGTGAGTCTCTGGGGAGTCCTTTCCTCCCTTCAGCTGTCCCCTTGTTGGTGGAGCAGACTGGAGGTGGTGTTTCCACTGATAAACTGTTGAACTGTTAGCAGTCACTTAATCTCTCCTTAGGCCCCTTTCTCCTCTCTGTCACCAGCCACGCATGTTTGTACTCACGGGTGATTTACTGGGTTCCTGTGGTCATTCTAGTCCTGTCTTGTTTCGGTCCGGGTGGTCTCTTTTGGTATTCCTAGTTGATCCGGGAGAGGAGAGGAGATGAGAGGAGAGGAGAGAAAGTGATCTGCTGCTTGTAGCTCCGCCTCCGGAAGTTGAATCGGCCTTATAATTTTGTAAATAGTATTAAGTCACTTATATAATTAAAAAAAAACAAACCTGAAAAGGTAGAGAGTACCTAAACTAGTGTTTTCCGAATGGTAAGTGGTCACTGGAAATTCTGAAATAAATTTACTGAATAGCAAAAATAAATAAAAATAAAGCCTTGTAGTCAATAAACAAGAGGTCATTTGGCTTGTTTACATAGCAAAACCTTTGCTCTTTTAATAAGTTCTGTCTTGTTATTCATGAATTCTAAGAGATTTCTTTTTATATGAATAATGAAGAGGAATCCATGAAATACGTTGTAAGCATTTTTTTCTCCCCAGATTGGCTTTTTATTTTCCTCTTCTCCTTCTTCTTCTCTACCTCTTCCTCTTCCTCCTCCTCCTCCTTCTTTTCTTTTTCCCTCCAAGGTTATCATTGGGGCTTGGTGCCTGCACTACGAATCCGCTGCTCCTGTGGCCATTTTTTCAATTTTCTTTTTCTTTTATTAATTTTAATTTTATTTTATTAGATAGGACAGAGAGAAATTGAGAGGGGAGGGGAAGGTAAAAGAGGAAGAAAGATACTTGCAGACCTGCTTCACTGCTTGTGAGGTGACTCCTTGCAGGTGGGAAGTCATGAAGTCTTTATGCACAACCACTATGTTATCTTCCCTATTATCTGTACTTTCTTACACTTTTTTTTTTTTAACGATCTGTATACTTATGAAAGACAGAATTGAGAGAAGACTAGGGCACCAAAGTAAAGACCCTGTGGTGAAGGGGAGGGTAGACATGCAGCTTCCTGGGCCGGCAGGGGGGTGGGGAGTGGGGGGTGGGATGGGTCACAGTCTTTTGGTGGTGGGAATGGTGTTTATGTACACTCCTAGTAAAGTGTAGTCATATCAATCACTAGTTAATTAATATTAGAGGGGGGAAAATTGATTGTATGTCTCGAAGTTTTTAAAACACAGACTGAGTCTTTTTAATATATAGGCTGTATCTTTGATATGCGGACTCTCTAAAAAGCCTAGACTAAGTAGATCAGAAGCAACCAGTGGGACAGCTATATACAAGATACTGGGTATTATACAGCAAACCCTAACAAAGGGACTTTTCAAAGTTAACCCAATTACCAAATAATGTGATGATAACAATAACTATCCATTGTCTTTTTGAACCCTAATACAGCTGGAACCTTACATTTCTACTATAGAGCCTATATTTCCCCCAGTCCTGGAACCTTAGGGTGGAGCCCACTTTCCCGCATGCCTCTCCCAATTCATATCAAATAATACTGCATCTGCTGATTGCAACCTAATCAACGCAACGAGTGCCACCACAACATGCTTCAGTTCATACTGTGTCCAGAGACTTCAGGTGTGGAATGACAACCCTTCAGCTTTATTATTTGACCACCAGTTCCAGATGCCATCAGGATGCTGGCCAGGCTTGTCTGGACTGAAGACCCCACCAATGTGTCCTGGAGCTCCACTTCCCCAGAGACCCAGCCTACTAGAGAAAGAGAGAGGCAGACTGGGAGTATGGATCAACCAGTCAACATCCATGTTCAGCGGGGAAGCAATTACAGAAGCCAGACCTTCCGCCTTCTACAACCCACAATGACCCTGGGTCCATACTCCCAGAGCGATAGAGAATGGGAAAGCTATTGGGGAGGGGATGAGATATGGAGATTGGGTGGTGGGAATTGTATGGAGTTGTACCCCTCCTACCATATGGTTTTGTTAATGTCTCCTTTCTTAAATAAAAAATTAAAAAAAAAAAAAAAGAATTGAGAGAAGACACTAGACCATTCCATCACTCTGGCACATAAAATACGAGGGATTGAATTGTGATTTTAAGTCCAATGCTCTGGCCACTGCCATGACTTCCCAGGCTGCACTGGGCCACTTTTTTCAGATAGAGAGGAGACCCATCACTGAAACTTCCTCCTTTGCCATAATACCTCCCTTCACATGCATGCATTTGTGCATACACTTATACAGAAACACACCTTTTTCTTATTGGTTTATACTGGAACTTGAGTTGAAGATCACTTTATATTATTAGTGTATGCTTCTATTCTGCCCTACTGATTTACTTACCTACCATTATGTTAAAAGGACACCCTTTCAGGCTGACAAGATAGCTCAAGTGGGAACATACCTGCTTTTTCATGTGTGAAACCCAAGTCTGAGTCAAGCCCCCACCACACTGAAGGAAACTTCCCCGCTTCCTCTTTATCTGAAAAAGTTGGTTCTGAGAGGTAAAGCCCCAATTGGAGATGGGGGTAAAAATCACACTGTATTAACTTAGTTTGAAAGTAAGTGGGAAGGACAGATGGGCTTTAGTGCAGCAAGTTAAGCGCTTATGGCGCAAAGCATAAGGACCAGCTCAAGGATCCCGGTTCGAGCTCCAGGCTCCCCACCTGCAGGGGTGTCATTTTACAAGTGGTGAAGCAGGTCTATAGGTGTCTTTCTTTCTCCATCTCTGTCTTCCCCTCCTTTCTCCATTTCTCTCTGACCTATCCAGCAACAACAACATCAGTAACAACAATAATAATAACCACAACAATGATAAAAATAACAAGGGCAACAAAAAAGGAAAATAAATAAAATAGTTAAAAAAAAAAAAAAAAGAAAGTAGGCAAAATAAGTCTTTTTTTTTTTTGGCCTCCAGGGTGATTGCTGGGGCTCGGTGCCTGCACCACTGCTTCTGGAGGCTATTTGTTCCCCTTTTGTTGCCCTTGTTATACTGCCGCCCTTTTTTTGTTACTGTTGTTGGACAGAACATAAAAAAATTGAGGGGGGGGGAAGATAGGGAGGGGAGAGACACACAGAAACCTGCAGACCTTCTTTACCGCTGTGAAGTGACCCACTCCCCTGCAGGTGGGGAGCTGGGGGCTTGATCCGGGATCCTTGTGCTTTGTACTATGGCGCTTAACCCGGTTCACCACAGCTCAAACTCTGAAGTAAGTAAGTAATGGTGTCTTCCAATCAATGGATATGGCATATTATTAAAGATTAAACATTCTTTGATTTCTCATGGGAATTTTTTTTTACAGTTTTTGCATATAGGTTTGTGTATACTTCAAAATATATCCTTAAGCATTTTGCACTGTTATATTTGTTGCTAGGACATGAGCATTTATTTATTTGTTTATTTATTTATTTTTGCCTCCAGGGTTATTGCTGGGGCTCGGCGCCTGCACTACAAATCCACTGCTTCTGGAGGTTATTTCTCCCATTTTGTTGCCCTTGTTGTAGTTGTTATCATTGTCACAGTTGTTGTTGGATAGACAACAAAAATAACTACAACAACAATGAGATATCACTTCACTCCTGTGAGAATGTCATACATCAGAAAAGGTAACAGCAGCAAATTCTGGAAAGGGTGCGTCAAAGGAACCCTCCTGTACTGTTGGTGGGAATGTCAATGGGTCCAACCTCTGTGGAGAACAGTCTGGAGAACTCTCAGAAGGCTAGAAATGGACCTACCCTATGATCCAGCAATTCCTCTCCTGGGGATATATCCTAAGGAACCCAACACATCCATCCAAAAAGATCTGTGTACACATATGTTCTTGGCAGCACAATTTGTAATAGCCAAAACCTGGAAGCAACCCAGGTGTCCAACAACAGATGAGTGGCTGAGCAAGTTGTGGTATATATACACTATGGCATACTACTCAGCTGTAAAAAATGGTGACTTCACTGTTTTCAGCCGATCTTGGATGGACCTTGAAAAATTCATGCTAAGTGAAATAAGTCAGAAACGGAAGGATGAGTATGGGATGATCTCACTCTCAGGCAGAAGTTGAAAAACAAGATCAGGAAAAAAAACCCAAAAAAACACAAGTAGAACCTGAAATGGAAATGGCGTATCGCAACAAAGTAAAAGACTCTGGAGTGGGTGGGGAGAATACAGGTCCAAGAAGGATGACAGAGTGGGGGTTGTATTGTTATATGGGAAACTGGGGAATATTATGCATGTATAAACTATTGTATTTACTGTTGAATGTGAATGTAAAACATTAATTTTCCAGTAAAGAAATTAAAAAAAAAAAAAAAAAGCAGAGTAAAGAGGTAGAGAAAGAGGATTCACTTCTTTGCAGGGACAAATGCCAAGTAATCTGCAAACAGTCCATTTCCTAGCCAGCAGCTAGCTAACTGGTTTCTGGTTTGCCCATTCTCTCTCTCCCCTTTTTTTTTTTCTACTGTAACTGCTAATACTGCCTTGAGACCCCTTTACAACAAGGCTGTAGAAAGATTTATAAGTTGTAACTATTTCAAAGATTTATAATTCACCTGGAAAATAAATCTACTGCTGCTGACTTCAGATGGCTATTTTTCCTAAATATATGAATCACTGTAAAGATGAAAAAAAATAACTACAATAAAACAACAAGGGTGACAAAAAGGAATAAATAAATTAAATATTAAAAAATAAATCAATTAACAAATAAAATATTTTCTTTCAAAAAAGTTAAAAAAATAAATAAAACAACTGACTGTTAAGAGCCTTATGTTTTCCTATTGTTTTTTTTTTTTTGTAGTTATTATTGTTATTGATGAAGCCATTGTTGTCGGACAGGACAGAGAGAAATGGAGAGAGGAGGGGAAGACAGAGAGGGGGAGAGAAAGACAGACACCTGCAGACCTGCTTCACCGCCTGTGAAGCGACTCCCCTGCAGATGGGGAGCCAGGGGCTCGAACTGGTATTTTTATGCCGGTCCTTGCGCTTTGCACCACATGCGCTTAACCCGCTGTGCTACCGCCTGACTCCACCTATTGGGTTTTTTTTTGGTTTCTATTTAACCTGGATAGTCCTTCTTTAATTATACGTAATAGTTCCTTGCTACACTTAGACAAATATAGTTTTCCTACGCTGTCATCCATTATAAATTATGAAATATTTTTTCCCAGTGTTAGTTTACTATCTATTGTAAATGCACACAGCCTCAAACTCGAGAAACTTAAAATCATCACTTGGGGGGTGGGCAAGTAGTGCACCAGGTTAAACAAACATATTACCAAATGCAAGGACTTTTTACTTCTTCTTCTTCTAGCGTTTGCCCTTCTTCCGTAGCCAGTCAACAGCGTCAGGTTGAGCCTGATGTAAAGTTTCGAGACCTCCTTTGAATCTGGAGAGGTGGCAGTCGGTGACTATGTGGGTCATAGTCTGTCTGTAGACTTTTTACTAAGGACATATTACCAAGTTCAAGCCCCATGCCCCACCTGCAGGGAGTATATCTTTCTCTTTCTCTCTTTATCTCCCTGTCCTCTCTCACTTTCTCTCTGTTCCGGCAAATTAAAAAAAAGTAGAAAGAGGAAAAATAAAATGGCTGCTGGGAGCAGTGGACTCATTGTGCCAGCACAGAGCCCTAGCCATAACCCTGGTTGCAATAAAAAAACTAAATAAATTAAAAAACTAAATTACCACTTCTCTTGGCTGAAAAGATTACGTGTCAAAAATTGGAAAGGACCCCACAGGGTGACCTAACTGATTTATATAGCAATAGTGAGGGCAGCTGGGGTTGAAGAATCTATTTCTAAGTGGTTTCTTCCCTTATGGGTCTAGTGCATGACGCAGCATGGCTTCTCCTACTAGGTAGATTCCTGATCTTTCAGGGTCTCTGTACAGAACTCTGACTTCTCACAACACATTCAGGATAACTGCATACCCTACATAATAGCTGGCATCCAAGAGGCACTGGAAGGGCAGGTAAGAGCAATACTTGGAAATGACACACCAGCATTTCTTCTTTATTCTCTTAGTTGAAATAGTCAAAGGAGGTGAACTGGCATCACCTTTTGAAGACAATAACCACACCACACTATAGATGCATGAGCTAAAAGATACTGCTGGATGTTGTCATTTTTAGGGAAAAAAAAACACTCTGCCACATTACTTTTTCTTGTGTGTGGTCAAATCATGGCACAGCCCTTCCATTTTTTCCTACTACTTATAAAGTTCTTTACAAATCACTTACTTCAAGTGTTTTGCATTTATAAAAAAATTAGTTTTCGTGGTCCGGAAGGTGGCGCAGTGGATAAAGCGTTGGACTCTGAAGCTTGAGGTCCTGAGTTTAACCCCAGCAGCATATGTACCAGAGTGATGTCTGGTTCTTTCTCTCTCTTCTCCTACTTTCTCATTAATAAATAAAAACCTTAAAAAAATTTTTTTTTCCAAGTTCTCATCTTTAGGTAGAAGAATGGAAGAGGTCAGTATCATTTGCTATTAGTTTCCTCTTCGAGGTCTTTTGTTAGGGCGAAGTAATCAGGTTAAACTATATGACACAAGTAATAGTAGTGGTCTATCATACTGATAAAGCCATTTCACAGCTATCTTCAAATTAATTCCATTATATGCTTAATTAAAAACTAAAATAATGATACCAGATAGAAGAGAAAAAGTTTGCATTTGTGTTATTTTTGAAAAAGAGATGTATTTATTTACAATGAGGAGATGAGAAATAGAGCATCACTCTGGCACATGTGATGCTGGGGATCAAACTCAGGACCGTATACTTCCTTATGCTTAAAGAATTCAACCCTTTCTAAACTATTCTATTTAAAAATTTTTATTAATGAGATGGGAGTGGGGGAGGGGAATCAAAGCATCACGCGGATGTATGTAACACCAGGGATTGATTTTGGGTATTCGTGCATGAAAGTCCAACACTTTATCTGTTGCACAACCTCCCAGGCCACATTATCTTTTAATCTCAATAAAGATTAGCTATGTCTTAATCATAAAAATCAAGTATGTTTACCACTTCTTGGCTGTCTAGCTAAGATCAAATGTAATTATCTGTTCTTATTACTTTAAAAATCATGATTGGGAGTCGGGCTGTAGCGCAGCAGGTTAAGCGCAGGTGGCGCAAAGCACAAGGACCGGCATAAGGATCCCGGTTCGAATCCCGGCTCCCCACCTGCAGGGGAGTCGCTTCACAGGCGGTGAAGCAGGTCTGCAGGTGTCTGTCTTTCTCTCCCCCTCTCTGTCTTCCCCTCCTCTCTCCATCTCTCTCTGTCCTATCCAACAACGACGACAACAACAATAATAACTACAACAATAAAACAACAAGGGCAACAAAAGGGAATAAATAAAATAAAATATTTTTTAAAAATCATGATTAATCATCTTTAAAAAATTAAGAGGGGCCAGGCAGTGGTACACCTGCTTAAGTGCGCACATTACAATGCACAAGGCTTCAAATTCGAGCCTCTGATTCCCACCTTCAAGGGGAAGGTTTCACAAGTGGTGAATTAGGGCTGCAGGTGTCTCTGTGTCTCTTTCCCTCTCTACCTTCTCCTCTCCACTCAATTTCTCTGTCTCTATCCAATAAAAAAATAAATATATTTTAAAACACATTTAAAAAAATCTTCTTTAAAAAATTAAGAGCCCAGAAGAGCAAAGATAATGTGTTCTCTTTTGGGAATACATGTAGGAAGAATTACAAAATAAAATTAATCACTGGTAGGCATAGTAAAAATTAAAATATTTTTCCTGGGAGATGCTGTGCAGATGTCCCCTCAGGCTAGTGCCAGTTCCTCCAAGAGTTAATATGATATTCTTGAAGTGCTCTTCCCAACCAATCCTATCCCCGCTCGTCACTCCCGGTTTTTGCCCTATAAAGCCCTTCTTCTTCAGCCCCTCTCTCTCTCTAGCCCGCTCTCTTGCCCGCTTTTCACTTCGGTGATTAGACGCAGGGAAGGTTGCTGCACCAGGCGACCATTTTGGCTAGCTCCACGTGGGCCGAACCATTGCGCTCTCACCCAACTCTGAGGTGCCAGCGCTAATAAAGAACTGTGTTCCCTCTCGGCTCCGGATCTCCTCTCTCTATATCTCCTCCGCGTTACAGCCCACACACACCTGCACAGTGGCAGCCAGCTACGGCCCTGTGGTCCAGCTCTGGGCCTTCAGGATACAGGCAGGCACAGATCTCACTGTCTCCCAAGATATTTTAATTTATTTTGGTGATTTCACAAAACTAGTAATTTTAAAGAAGACACAAAGCAAGCAAGAACAAGAGACACTGCAGCACCATTCCACCACTTGTGAAGCCCCCCTACCCCCGACACAAACACAGGGGCTCTCATTTGCTGACCCAAGCCTCAAACCTGGGCCCTGGAGCATGGTTAACATGTGGATTCTACCAGGTGCACTCTACCTTCCCACTCTTTCAGACTCTTCTCATCTTAAGGTTGGTTTATTGGATAGAGACAGTCAGAAACTAAAATGGAAGGAGGAGGCAGAAGGGGAAAGAGAAAAGAGAGACACCCGCAGCCCTGCTTCACCACTTGTGAAGCTTCCCCCCTACAAGTGGAAATTGGGGGCTTGACTCCAGGCCCTTGCATATGGTAATGTGCACTCAATCGGGTGTGCCACCACCCACCCCCCTCAGACTCTTCTTATAACATTAAGATTCAAACTTTACCCCATTATGGAAAGACAGAAACAGACTGGGGGTACTGATCAACCTGTCAATCTCCCATGTTCAACAGAGAAGCAATTACAGAAGTCAGAACCTCCAGCTTCTGCATCCCATAAAGAATTTTGGTCCATAATTCTAGAGGGATAAAGAATTGGGAAGCTTCCAATGGAGGGGATGGGACACAGAACTCTGGTGGTGTGAACTATATGGAATTGTACCCCTGTTATTTTACAACCTTGTTAATCCTTATTAAATCACTAATATTTTTTTTTTTGAGAATACAACTTTTTTTTTTAAAAAAACTTTTTTTAAAATTTTATTTATTTTATTTTTGAGAGAGATTCAGAGAGAGAAAGACACAGAGAGAAACATCAGAGCACTGCACAGCTCTGGCTTATTGTGGTGCAGGGGATTGAACCTGGCACTTTGGAGCCTCAGGCATGAGAGCCTCTTTGAATAACCATTATGCTATCTACCCCCGCCCCACTAATAAATTTTTTAATATTCAAACTTTAAAAAAAATTAAAATATTTTTCCTAGGAACCTTATTATTCACCAGCAAAGTGTAGATGAGGGGGGTGGGGCTGGCTGGTGGCACACCTAGTTGAGTGCACATGTTACAATGTGCAAGGATGCGAGTTTGAGCCCCCAGCCCCCACCTGCAGGGGAAAAGCTTTGCGAGTGGTAAAGAAGTGTTGTAGGTGTCTCTCTGTCTATCACCCCTCTCCCTTGATTTCTGGCTGTTTCTATCCAATAAATAAATAAAGATAACTAAATAATAATAATAAAGATGGAATGCTATTGCACTTAGTAGGTTACATACAGTTTCATGTAAATATTATTTTTACTCATACTAGGTAAATAGAAAATTCCCATGACTAACTTTATTGTAGGTATGGACCTTGATTAAATGTGACACAGAACACAACGTATTTCCCGATCCTTTTCCAATTGGCAAATTCATACTCTAAGACTCACTGAGGTCAGGTCAGAAAGGAGCTATTTCCCTGAGGCCTTACTAGCAAGTTAACAAAATTCATTTATGAATCCCACTCACATTCAATAGAAAAATACAAAAAACGAATTCAGCTCTGTTCTTCTCTTCCATTATAGTCTCAAGTGGTCAAATACTAAGGAAATAAAGGGTAGTTATGAAAACTCAGTTCATCACAAAACATGAAACAACTCTGTAAAGATACTTCAAAGTGGTCCAACATAGCAGCAGCAGCATGCTCAGTGTACACTTAAATACCAAGACAAAACAGAACACTCCCTCTATGAACCATTCCCACCCTAGATGTTGATAGCTAGTTTCCAATAAGGTACTGCTGTACCTTATTTTGAATCCCCTACTTCATCAAACCTTCGTGAAAGAAATCTAGAAAGAAGTTTTACTTGTAGAAAAGTTGTAAGATAATATTGCTGTAGCCAGAAGAGGTAGCACAGTGGATAATGAACTGGACTCTGAAGCATGAGGTCCTGAGTACTACAGCTGGCATTGCATATGCCCTCTCCCCTCCTTGCTCTCATGAATAAACATTCTAAAGCTAACATAATATTGCCTGTAAGAAAACGATTACACTTTGGTAGAAATTGTGGCAGAAATGGCAAGATCTGTGTCTGTGCTGGCAGATGGCAGGTATTGACTTACTTGTGTAACTGGGGTGAATCTGAGGTTCTGCTACTTGCAGCTACATGTCAGTATCCAATGTCCCAACTTATCACATTGCCAAAGATCAAACTGTTGTAACTTGTAGCCAAACTGTGTGAACCAAGATTAAAAGAACAAAGTTAAAGGCAAATCTGACAACCACTAAAGAAACTAAGCAATTTCACATCAGATTAGCCCACGGGCCTTGCTCCTGAGAACTAAAGTACTTGCAGCATTATTGCACGTGATAGCTGTCTACAGACAATTACACAACAGTCTCTGGAGGATCCTAAAGACCTAAGAGCACGTCCAAGTTAATAGGGAACATTTCGTGGGCCGGGAGGTGGCCCGTTGGCTAAAGTATTGGATTCTCAAGCTTGAGGTCCCAAGTTCAATCCCCGGCAGCACATGTACCAGGAGTGATGTCTGGTTCTTTCTCTCTCTTCCTATCTTTCTCATTAATAAATAATTTCAAAAAAAAAAAATAGGGAACATTTCATAGGAAGTAACGACCAGAGACAGTGTCAGGAAACAAGAACAAAGTTCTTCAAGTGCAAACAAAAGCAAAGGGGCACACTGACGGACACACTCACAAAGCATGCGATTTTACACACAAATCCTAGACAGGCAACACCCAGGATATGGCTGTGCTTACTTTCAAACGTCTCAATACTTGTATAAATCACTCCAGACCCAAGAAAAAGAGGTCAACCTAACCATATACCGGATTGTGAGCACCAGCGACTACAAGAACAGAGTCCAACACTTTAAGAAAAGGGGGGAGGGGCACGCGATACAAACTACAGCCAATTATGCGCACCCCGAAACATTTAGGCGCCGGGGCACCCAGACATTTAGAGATCGGAAGGCCAGACCACCAGGGTCCTGCAAGCTGAGGCCCCTCCCGGAGTCTGCAGCCCTAAGAGGCACCCTGGGCCCATCTAGAGACAATAGGCTCCGACATTATCCCTTCAGAGCACACGTGCACACCTCCCACCCCACCCCAGGCACACAATTTACAGCCCTTGACAACCTGGGGGCTGTTGGTGCCCTTGTGACCGTACAAAGAGCCCCCTAAATCATCCGAAAGAACAGAGAGCCCAACTACAGCCTCGGAGGCAGCCATCATTCGGCGAAAACAGGCATTTTACGACAACTCCCACAATGCCCTTGGCCTACAACTCCCAGAGTGCACCGGGCGGGGCTGCAGTTAACCCTGTCGTGGCGAAGGGACAGGCGAACCCTGCTCCCCTCCCCCTCCCAACTCCCAATTGTTGCACTTTCCTCCTCACAATCAAACTTTAGGGATTCTTTCAAGCAGTTATAGTAGCGTTATCCCACCGCTTTATTTTATCACACAAACAACTTCAGCTGTCCAGAAAAATTTCTATGACCGAATGCTGTTTGTTTTGTCCTGAGCCACTCCTCATAATGCCAAATGTTTATCACTTAAAGGGCACGTTTAGTTTCACTTAATCTCCTCTTTTTATACTTTCTCTAGCATTTTTCTAAATTATTACAGTCCATACATTTTGGTGTTCAATAAAATTCACTGAAAATCTGTTTCCTAAGTTGTAGGAATCAACCAGAAAGGCTATCCTACAACTGACCACAATATTCTATATCTCCCCATTTTATTAGATAAATTTGGTCAATTATTTTGTCTTAGAAAATTCATTCAAACCCGAATAAATCCTAATAAGAAAAGTTCGCAATGGAAATATATCTTTTGAATTTTTAGTTAATTTTTTTCAAGAGGAAAACCCCTGTCGTACCAACATATTCCACTTTCTCTTTCTCACTATTCATACAAAAAAAAATCAGAAATACTGTATACTAATGTTCTATTCTTTATGACCTTAAAATATCAGTAAATAACAAGTAAAAAAACATTTTAATATAATTTTAAAAATAAGCAGACCTCATTCTTTCAGAGAGCTGCACAACCATATATTTACTCTCAAAGAACTCCTTCAAGACCTTTCTCATTTTAATTAAAAATAGGTTTTAAAATGCACCTCTTTTTAGTATATTGGCCATAATTTCGGTAATGATGATAATTATATTTAAAGATCACTGTATCAGTAATATAAGTTAAGTGTTTAAGTTGTATTTACACAATCAGTAACTTGCTCAGATGTTGCTCAGATGTTGCTCAGATGTTGCTCAGATGCAATAGATAAAATAATTGTTTGGTATTTGGTGTGCACTCTTAACAACAACTAGTTTTCCAAAAGTACCTGCTATTTTCCTTATGCCCAAATATAGAATAAAATTAACACAGTGCCCGATTATCCATAGGAACATTTTGCCATTTGAAAAATCACTCAAAAGATATCATGAATTTGAAAGCACAAATCTCTGAAATACCAATACACACACAAAACCTAAACTCTTACTGAAAGATACACCTTCAGCAAGAGTCTACAAAATTTCATTTTAAACATATCCATTAATAATACCTTTAGCTTATTGGTAATTTTTGTGATTCAGTAAGCTACAATGAGAAAACTGAAACTTCTCCATCATTTTGTTTTTCACTTCATGCAGTATGTAGTTTCACTAACAACTAAGAGAAATGTATACACTAACACATATATTTACATCTCCATATTTTAAATTTTAGTTCATTATGTTATTTTAATCTTCTGTATTTTTCCAATTTTCATTTACCACTTTAGTTAGCATTTATCTAGGCAAAGCTACATTTTCCCTCTATTTTTAATAGCTGCCAGACCATAAAACCATAATGCATATGTCATATATTATTTTCCTGATACTAAAATATGTGAGTCATAGGAAAGGCTAAAAAACGAAAACAAAAACATACACACACACAAAAAAAATAAAAAATAACACTTGTTTTATGCAGTAATTACATGCTTATAACGCTTTCCTCAATTTTGTCAGATTATATTTTCCTACAGGAAGGTTATCTTTTTTCTTTTCTATTATTGCATCTTTCAAAATATGATTTAAAAACCTATATATTAAAGGGTCTTGTTTAAAGATTACAGTGGAGATAATATTATCATTTTCTCAGGTTGCTATAATTCTTTTAAAAATAGCTTAGACGTTTAGTATATCCTACTTAAATAATTTGAATAAGTCTTAACTTACAAATTTATTAATGTGAGTATCTTTATAGGGAAAAACCAATTTCTTCCAGAAATTAACTCTTTAATGTCAAAATATTTAGGTTTTTTTTTTTGTCCTGAAAATTTTAGGTTCATCATAGTGCTTGTATTTTGTAAAAACCTAAACTTTTATAGTACAATTTAATAATATGTGCATTTGTAAGCGTATTGATGTAATTAAAATGAGACGTTTTGCTACTTTTAAGAACATATATTAAAAGAAAATAAAAATTGTAATTCTAGTCCTTTTTACTAATATGGTATTGGTGACAAACCTAGATGTCCAAATGTATATATCTTACAACAGATTCTACATTTATTTGTTGTTAATACTTCTTTCATTCTCTTAAAAAAAAATACCTCAAGGCATTTCTAAATGTTTAAATGCTTTAAATTTCTTTTTAATTTATTTACTTGGAAAAATTTGATTTTTGAATAAGTAAGCTAGACTTTTTATGCAAGTAACAGCACTAATAGAATTACTATCAAATGTAGAATACATTGCTAATATTCTAATATGCTCAAAAAGTTATTCTGTCTTTTCTTTGTCACCGGTATGACATAAACAATAACTGAAAAGAAGTTATACACAAAGGACAGATTCTTGCCTGATTAAGCAAATTGCTTATATTTACATTAAGACTTACAAAGCAGTATTTTCCTAGCATGTGAATATATCCCAGAGTTTAAGTTATTTTTTTTTTCTTGTTTTTGTAGTTACTACCCAAAATTTAATTAACTTTAATTCATGGCCTGTTTTTTAAAGCAGTGGCCAGTCTTTCATATCCATCAGAACAATCTATTTTTTATTATCAGATCTATTTACATTTAGGTTTAGAAATATATGTGTCTGAAAAATGTTTAGTTTTAAATTTTTCTAAATGCAATTAAAAATTTTTAACTTACAGATGCTTCAAAAGGTGGATAGCTGGCATCCCCTATCATGTCAGTCTATGAGAAGTGCAGAAACAAGTCTTTTTTTTTTCCTAACAAATTGATATTTTTATATAAAGTTTTTCCCAATAATTTGTTTTCTTATACTTAAAAATCCTACTTTCCATGACTTTCAGATATTTTATTTCAGCTAACATAAGTAAATCCTAAATGTATACTGCTTCTTTAATTAGAATATTCTCTTTTCAATAGATCGAAAAACAAAAGAAAGCGTTTCCTTACCTAAAGATGAAGTTTTCCCTTTTAAAGACTCTTCAAGGATATTCATGAGATAAAACTTTTGACATTTTCCTATAAAAATGAAAAAGATAAAGTGAATGATTATGATCACTTCTATTTTCTGAAAAACCATAATAGAATGATGGATATATATATGTATATATTTCTGATTTAGCCCTAATTTTAAACATCAAGACCTAAATATAATTAAATTAACACTTCCAGTTAAATAAGCATTCTGTTTTAAATGCCACCACAGAATCATCATAAAACAGTAGTTTCTTATATTTAGTTCTACATTTTATTTTGCCATCGATATACTAACAGATTTTTATTTATGATTTGGTAGTTTTAATACTCCTTTAATGCATTTCAGTAATCCTTTAGTCTTATCTTCTTAAAGATGCTTTTGAACAAATAATAATGTCTGTTTTATAATAGTTTCTATAATTTCAATTTCAAATGAATATGTGAAGGGGAAAAAAAATCCAAACCTTAAGCTCTCTTTCAAAAGAACTCCTAAATTCAAATCAGTTACAGAACAAAATATACAATCAGCATATTCTAAGAGGGAAACAGTAATTATTTTTAAAGAGTCAGATTTAGTCTGCAGAAAAAAATAATAAATGACCCTGCTTCTCTCTCGCTCACTTTTTTTCTCTCTCTGCTTATTTCTCCTCTCGACTTTAATACGAGTTTACATTCATAGACTCACATATATATATGGTACAATTATTGTTTGTTTAGAAAAATTGCAGATCCCTTGTATTTCCCCTTAATTTTATATAAAGACCCAATATTTTAAACTCTAGAAGGGGGAAATGATTTTTGTTTGTTAATTTTTGTTTGTCCCCCCTTTTTTTTTAAACCCTTCAGGTCTGTTTCTAACTCTTCCCTCTATAATGTCACACCTTACTAAATTTTTTTTAAAACAAACTGTCAAGATTTGTCTAATGTTCTTCTCCTCAACAACTGAGGGCATGTTCTGATTTTGTATTTGTGTTTTGACTTTCCACACTGACAAATGTAACTTCTCCATACTCCCAGTAGAATTAAATAGACCCTTGAAACTCCTCTCTATTCTTCACCAGTACATTCCATTGGGGTTCTCAAATGAATCGATAAAACTGGATCACCTAGTTGAATAATAACAATAAGAATGCAAGCCAACATCATTGAACATACTTTGCTAGTAACTAATTTTGATGCTTCGAGTAATGTAGAACATATAAGAGCCGTATGAATGAACACTAAAACAATCCTTTTCTATATACCACTCCCACACCCAAATGTTTTTTGCAAGCTACATACACCCTCCTTATGTCATTCTATTTCATAGCCATTTATCCAAAAGATGTGACCTTTGTAGTTCAAACTAGCTATCAAGTGCAAAACGTAGGTCTCTTTAGAGAGTAGAAGAGTTGGCCAATCCCAGATCCAACCAATTTCTAGAACAGAAACAAGAATGGACCTACTAGGTGTCCATCCAGGCTGAAAACTTGAACTCTCCCTTTCATTTTGCCCTTGTTCTATGCTCCTGGACGAGAGAATAGAAAATATGACCGAGGGAGTAGGGCTATAGTGCAGCGGGATAAGCGCACATGGCACAAAGCACAAGAACCAGTGTAAGCATCCTGGTTCGAGCCCCCGGCTCCCCACCTGCAGGGGAGTCAGGATCCTGGTTCAAGCCCCCAGCTCCCCACCTGCAGGGGAGTCGCTTCACAAGTGGTGAAGCAGGTCTGCAGGTGTCTTTCTCTTCTCTCTCTTTTGTCTTCCCCTCCTCTCTCCATTTTTCTCTGTCCTATCCAACAACGACAACAACAATAATAGCTACAACAATAAAACAACAAGGGCAACAAAAAGGGAATAAATAAATAAATATAAAAAAAAAAAAAAGAAAGAAAATAATGACCCCATGCTTGAGTTTTTCCAACAGTTTCTTAAATCCATCTCCAAACTGATTCCCAACAAAAGAAGTAAATGCAGAAGTGGGAGCTGCCAAGAAACAAAATTAAAAAGGCAACAAAGAGAGTGAGCATGGCTTTTGTTTATTAGTCTGTCCATTTTCTTGAAGCCTTTCTTTCTGCTATGGAGCACAACTGTAGGATTGGGAAGGGTGGTTGAAGGCTTCCATAGGGAGAGCCTTCTTTCCCAACCCTACCATAGTGCAAACAATCATCTGGTCAGCAATAATGACAAAGCCCAACTAAAAAGGTCTTTCTAAAGTACAGAGATCTGATTTACATAAACTTGCCCCCCCCAAAAAAAATCCAAACAAAACAGAAGCAAGCAAACTCTAAGACTTACAAGAAATATGGTGGTTATCTTCAGGAGGTGAGTGAGTGGGGATACAGAATTTTGGTGGTGGGTGTGGTTTGGAATTATAAATTGTAATCTTACAATCTTGTAACAAACTATTACCAACAAATAAAAAATAAAAAATATTAAAAAAATAGACAAGATAGGCAAATGTTTTGTGAAAGAATAATACCCAAGTGAGTTCAGACCCATAAAAGTTGTATCATTGCTTTAGTCTCAGTTATTGTCTTCTTTTTCTGCCTGTAAGCAAACTAGTCCACAATCAGCAAGTGGATGCTATAGTTAGCTGGGGAGCAAGTACAGTGGAGGAACCTAGAGAAATTCCCTCAGACACAACCCTCAGCAAAGTATTTTCAGTGTTTGAAAGAGCAGTCCTGCTCCTTTCTTGCTCAGAACTTCAGGCCAAATTAAGTTGACGCATTAGTTCCTACTCACTCTATTATTAAAAAAAAAAATTAAGCCAAACTTAGTTAAAAGTGACTTTTAAAAAAGTCAAGATCTTACCAGTAACAGATGAACAAATTAACATGAACTGCTTAACAGTTTCAACACCAGCTGCAAATGGACTGGTTCTGCTTTTGCTGGGACCCGTCAACCAAATTCTTCCCCAAACTTCCTTTTCCATTTTAGGAAATCAAGTTCCTAGAAATAATAAAATCAGAACCTTCCTATCACAGACTTTTAAAAAATTTCCTTTTGTTCCCCTTGTTGTTTTATTGTTGTAGTTATTATTGTTATTGTTATTGATGTTGTTATTGTTGGATAGGATAGACAGAAATGGAGAGAGGAGGGAAGACGGAGGGGGGGAGAAAAAGAGAGACACCTGCAGACCTGCTTAACCACCTGTGAAGTGACTCCCCTGCAGGTAGGGAGCTGGGGGCTCTAACTGGGATCCTTACCAAGGTCCTTGTGCTTTGCGCCACCCGCGCTTAACCCGCTGCGCAACTGCCTGACTCCCGATCACGGATTTTTTAACAACTACAAATCTAATCTACAAGCCCCCATGCACCACCACTTCCCCCTAACACACAGAATTTTTCTCTCTGCTTCCTTCTTCCTCGACCCCCCACTTTCAATTAGGATAAAAATTCACCACCTCAAGTGAATTGTGAATTTACTCAAGTACGAATCTGCATTCGTACTTGAGTAAACTAAAGGTACTTCTTTCCTCTCTGCCTTTAGCCTCATTTGAAATCTCTTTTTTAAGTGACCCCCAATTTCTCTGGCTTTACTATGTGGCAATCTTGGTAAAAAGTTCACAAAACTCTTCCCTTGGAGAATATGTAAAATGAGAGAAATGCACCATCACTGAAGCCCTACTCAGCTCTAACACATTTTAAAACATTTCGGATAGTAGGCTGTTCTGTCATGTGTACCATCCAGGTTCAAGTCCAGCCCCCACTACATTGAAGGAAGCTTTGGTGCTGTGCAATCTCTCTCTCTCCCATCTCTATCTAAAAACAAGCAAACACAACCATATTTGTGGGGGTGAGGTCAGAGCACCAGTCTAGCCATATGCAATGCTGGGGATGCAATGCTGATGGATGAGGCCTTGGGTTTGCAAAGCATACACTCTACCCACTGGGCAATTTCCTCAGAGACCCTAACATACACATATTCTCATTCTCTCTCTCCCTCTCTCCTTTCTTTTACAGATTTTATTTATTCATTAATGAGAGAAAGAGAAGAGAGTGAGAAAGCCAGAGCATCACTCTGGCACATGTGCTACGCTGGGGACACAACTCAGAACCTCATACTTTTAAAACCAATATGGAGGGCAAGGTGGTGGTGCACTTGGTTAAGCACACACATTACAGTCCTTAAGCCCCTGGTCTCCACCTGCAGGGGGAAAGCTTCATGAATGGTGAAGCAAGGCTGCAGCTGTCTCTGTTTCTTTCCCTCTCTATCTACTCCTCCCATCTCAATTTGTTTCTATTTAATAATAAGTACATTTTTTTTTAAGAAAAGGATTTAAAAATAAATAAAACCAATCTGGCAGTCACTGTGCCACCTCCAGGATCCTGACTCCTTTTTCCTTGTATATTTATTTATTTGTTTTTCTCTCTCCTTTTTTTTTGTTGCCCTTGTTTTTTATTGTTGTTGTAGTTATTATTGTTGTTGTTATTGATGTCGTTTTTAGATAGGACAGAAAGAAATGGAGATAGGAGGGGAAGAGAAAGATAGACATCTGCAGACCTGCTTCACCGACTGTGAAGCGATTCTCCTGAAAGTGGGGAGCTGGGTTCCTTCCCTACACGGGTCCTTGTGCTTTGTGCCACGTGCACTTAACCCGCTGTGCTACCGCCTGACTCCCAGGATCCTGACTTTTAATATTCTTTATTTGTCTGTGATGATCCAAGAAAACGAGTATATTCCTGCATATTTGGAGTAATTTTTAGTGTATGTTAGTTCTATCATTGTGTTTCTGTAAACTTAAAAAAATTTTTTTTTAATGGGCCAACAAAGAGCTTATGTGAGAGGATGACTGCTTTGCCATCAGTGTGATCCAGCCCTACCATCACCACCAACACTACAAACAGACACATATACACTGTAGGAAGCTTCAGTGCTGTAGTCTGCCCCCCTCTCTCTAACTCTATTTTTTCCTCTTTCACTCCTCTATCTGAAAATGTCACCCCAGAGCAGTGAGGCCTGGGGAGTGACACACACCCCCAAAGTCTGCTCTGATTTCTTTGAAATGTGAAATTATTAGCAGGTTGAAAGGGCAAGATTAGAGCCCTGCTCAACTCTGGCATATTCTGTGCCAAGAATCAAACCTGTGGCCTCGAGCGTGCACATTCCATCCTCTAGCTGCTACCACACCCTGGCTCTCTACAATTTTTTTTTTTCCAAATTAAATACAACACATATTTGCGTCTCTTTCTTTCTATCTTTCTTTCTTTTTTTTTTCTTTTTTCTTTTTTCTTTTTTTTACCAGAGCACTGCTCAGCTCTGGCTTATGGTGGTGCAGGGGATTGAACCTGGGACTTTGGAGCCTCAGGCACGAGAGTCTCTGCATAACCATTAAGCTATCTGCCCTCCACCCCACATATTTGCTTTTCTAAACTAAAAGTCCACTCTTTGATCTGTTTCTTTAGCCTGTTTTTTTTTTTTTCCTTTTAAGAAACTACTCTCTTATCCAATGGAGTTGTTGATCATAATTAAATCAATACAAAAGAGAGAAAAAAAAAAGAAACTGTTTTAGACCACCAATAATGATCATTCCTTTTTCCCATCAAGACCATCATTATCATCTTTGTTTCTAATTTAAGAGAGGATGTCAAGATTGTAAGACAAATTCTTCGAAGTGAAGAAGTGGCATCTGTCTATCTATTTACCAATCCCTAATATCATTGCCTTCATCCTCATCCTCATCCTCTTCACCTACAACATTTCATTACAGGGGGTTTTGATGATGACGCTGTTCTAAGAATTGCACATTTAATCGTAACAACTCTATAATAAAGATTCTTCTATCAGCTGTTCTACAGATGAGAAAATTGAGGTAAACAAAAATTAAGTCATTTGTCCAAAGTGTACTCCTAATGTGTGAAAGATCTGAAGTTTGAAAGTCACACACTTGTGTGAAAAGTTCACGTACCCTGAAGCACCAGAGAACAGTGCGCACTCCCTGCCTCTTTGGTTACATTATGATACTCCCACCTATGACACGCTCTGATTACCCCACACTTGACTGTCTCAGAACATCTAGCCTCCTACTAGATGAATTAAGCATATACAGAGTATTTACTTTGTAGAGTTATGATATTTAAATACATGTATTTTTATTTTTAAAAATTTTATTGTCTTTATTTATTTATTGTATAGAGACAGCTGGAAATCGAGAGGAAGGGCCACTGAGACACCTGCAATACTGCTTTACCACTCACAAAGCTTTCCCTCTGCAGGTGGAGACCGGGGGCTCGAACCTGGGTCCTTGCACATTTTAACATGTGCACTCAACCAGGTGCGCCACCACCCGGCCTGACAATTAAAGAAATTTAATGTAAAGCCGTCAGAAGTGCCTGGCACAGAGCAAATAAATGGAAGGAATGTCATCAATTATAGAATGAGGGAGGGAACTTTTAAAAATCGCAGATGGAGACCTTGAGGTTAGTAGTTAGTGGAAAAAAACTCAGGCTGGAGCCCAGAGGTAATAAACCCCACTTATTTAAAAAGAAATTATTGTGGGGGTCGGGCGGTGGCGCAGTGGGTTAAGCGCAGGTGGCGCAAAGCGCAGGGACAGGCATAAGCATCCCGGTTCGAGCCCCCGGCTCCCCATCTGCAGAGGAGTCGCTTCACAGGCGGTGAAGCAGGTATGCAGGTGTCTTTCTCTCCTCTTCTCTGTCTTCCCCTCCTCTCTCCATTTCTCTCTGTCCTATCCGACAACGAATTGCGTCAACAAGGGCAATAATAATAACCACAACGAAGCTACAACAAGGGCAACAAAAGGGGGAAAAACAAATGGCCTCCAGGAGCGGTGGATTCATGGTGCAGGCACCGAGCCCAGCAATAACCCTGGAGGAGGGAAAAAAAAAAAAAATTATTGTGTAAGGATGCTGGTTCAAGCCCCCGGCTCCCCACCTACAGAGAAGTCACTTCACAAGAGGTGAGGCAGGTCTGCAGGTGTCTATCTTTCTCTCCCCTGTCTTCCCCACCTCTCTCCATTTCTCTCTGTCCTATCCAACAATAACAACAACAATAAAACAACAAGGGCAACAAAAGGGGATAAATAAATATTTAAAAAAGAAATTATTTACTAATACAGTTCTAACTTCAAAGGCATACTTTAAAATATTCCCATCTTAAACCAAGGTTAAATCAATTAAAAAATAATATCTCTGTCTTGCTTGTCTTAGTGCAGGGTTTTCCTTATTGTGTCACACTTCTCTTGTTAAAAGGCAAATTCCAAGGAGTCAAGTACTCTGAATTTGGTTGCTTTCTGTTCGTAGAGCATAGGTAGGTTTTGTTACCAGTAAACTAAAAACATTTAACTGTTTCTGGAAGAGTAAACTTCCCAGAGACCTCATACCTATCAGTGAAAATCATCGCCATGTTGAGTATAAATTTAAAATATTTTCAAATGGTGAAATGGTTTTTTCCATACACACTTGAAAATGAGCCCATTTTGTATTTACTAATAGACAAATAAATGTCCTGAAGGTCTCCTTCCATGTATATACAAAACTGGGATTTAGAAAGGTTGAACAGGTAATATTTATATATTCAAATATATGTAATCTATGAAATGAGGTAACCTAGATTTGGGGATATATTTATGTATAGCAAAGAATTTAAGGAGCTAAGCTCAATACATTTGAAGATGGGCTCTGGACTCCAAAAGTTTACAGAGAAATAATTCCTTAACTATCAGAGGCATGTTTTCTTTCTATGTTCTCTATGCTCTCATGGCAATAAAGACATAGATGCAAAAAAAAATACATAGGCTCACACATATTGTGACAAGCAAATATTATATTAGCATATCAGAAAGCATTTCCACTATTTAGGTAGAACTCAACTACTATAGTAATAATTTAAAAAATTAAAAAATAGGGCTGGGGAGATAGCATAATAGTTATACAAATGGGTTTCATGTTTCAGACCCCTGTGGTCCCAGGTTCAATCACCAGCACCACCTTATGCCAGAGTTGAACAGTGCCCTGGTTTTTCTCGCTCTGTATCTTTCTCTCTGTACCTCTTGTGAAAAATGAGTAAAATATGATTTGTTGATTTATTTTTAAATGTTATTATCTTTATTATTGGATAGAGATAGCCAGAAATTGAGAGGGGTGGAGGTGATAGAGAGGGAGAGGAACAGAGAGACACCTGCAGCACAGCTTCACCACTCGAAAAGCTTTCCCCCTGTAGGTGGGGCTTGGGGACTTGAACCCAGGCCCTTGTGCATTGTAACATGTGCACTCAATCAGGTGCACCACCGCCCAATCCCTAAAATATGTATATTTTTAAAAAGCATTTTTTAAGAAGCACATTTCTGGCAATTCCAAAGCTGATTAAAATCAATATTCACTGTAGAGTTTATATATTCACAACTGGATAGTTTCAGAGTTTCAGTTAGTTTTTACAATGCTACTGGCTAGTCTAACTTCCTCTCAGATTCTTACTTGTGAACCCAAAGCTGTCAAGTCTCTTAATTTCTGGGAATTCCTTCAAGGGATATTCTACCTTACTCTGAGGTGAGAACTCCAAACTTTTCAGCGTTTAGCCCAGTTAAGTAAAACTCTTTGTTTAAAACTGTCTACTATATTTTTCTTATAACTGTATTTCTACTTTTTAAAATGCATTAAAAGTGGTCCGGGAGGTGGCACAGTGGATAAAGCATTGAACTCTCAAGCATGAGGTCCTGAGTTCAATCCCCAGCAGCACATGTACCAGAGTGATGGCTGGTTCTTTTACTCTCTCCTCCTATCCTTCTCATGAGTAAATAAATAAAAGTAAAAAAATAAAAAGAAACTCTCAGTTTAAAAAATGCATTAAAAGTAAATAGAATTCTGTTTAAGATTTTCATTTTACATATGTTTATATGCTACTAACCGTATTCTAAGAATTGAACACCCATCCTAGGACAACAATTTGCCTACCAGTCCAGAGACATTCAGAATCCATGTTTTCTTCTTGTGTATGCATATAAAATATTATCAAGAAGGACTAGGAAGACAGCATGATAGTTATGCAAATGTCTTTCATGCTTAAGACTGAAGTTTAAGATTCAGTCCCTAGTACTACCATAAGCCAGAGCTGAGTAGTGCTCTGGTCTCTGTCTCTCTCATTAAAATAAAGATAAAAAAATTTTAAAATATATCATCAATAAGATTTTATCTTATTAACATGTGTGGTATTTTTAATATCAAAGTATTGCATCCTAATTTTTTTTTTACTACTTCTCATGGAGTTTTTCAAAGAAAAATAGAAAAAGCATAACAAACATTCACGCACACATCATCTTTGTTTAGTCACTAACATTTGATCATGTTTGCTTCTTCTCTTTTCCTTTATTTAAATATCCTAAAAGGACCTGACATTATATCATTTCACTCCTAAATACTTCGTGTGCACATCTAAAAAAAATAGAGAGAGATGTATACATAAGCAGAATGCTATTAATCTTCTCACAGAATAAGCACTAATTCCTCACTACTCAGGGCATAGTCTCATTTCTCTACTTGGTATCTACTTCTCTGACAATATCCTTCAATCTACTGACAGTGTCACTATACATGTGTTCTTAAATAAGAACCTCTTCTAAAGTGATTAATTCCCATCCATTCTGCTGAGGAAGTAATATCCTCCCTGAACTGATCAAGGTTATTATTATTCATTATGATCCAAAGACAGACCATCAGAAATCACCAAGTCTGTCCCTTATGGTGTTGGGGACATCATGTTAAGTCAAACACTTACTGAAAACAGGATCAAAGATCATAAGGAATTTTAAACAGAAATTTCCCTTCAATAGCTGCTGTGCATTAGGGAGCAAAGAGAGTGGGATAAAAGGACTGTAAAGTCCTAAATACAGCCACATAGTCTAAACACGGCTTTGTATTGGGTAACCATTCAGTACATGTCTACACAGCCCAGTCTATACAAGATGCAAAAGTTGCAATTTATCAGAGAGTCAGATTTATTGAAACTCAGGGGGAAAAATTACTTTCCCTCAGTTTTTGGTTAATTCAGTAAAAGTAAGATCATATTAGTACTGTATATAGAACAAGAGTTTTCTAACAGTGGGGAAAATTTTGTTGGTTGAGGGAGAGACTTGAAAAAAAACTGAAATAAATATAATCCATGCTCAATCAGAAAGACTAGAGTGAAAGCTTCTTTTGGACAAGAAATCAGAACAGAGAAAACAGGTAATTTTTTTTTTTTTTTTGAGAGAGAGAGAGTCCAGGACCACAGTACCAAAACCTTTTTTATTTATGCAGTGGAGCCAGTCTCAAACCTAAGCAAAGCAGGATACTATCCAAGCAAGCTATTTTGTCAGTTCAAGAATACAAGTACTTGTTTTTATTAAAATGATAAGGTTTCCTCTAGATGAGTGTTAAAAACTGAAGCAAACAGGGAAAGTTTTGGTCAAGGGTTTTACAGGCTCTGATTCTTAAAGCTATCTTAAGGGCCATTTCCCCATGCCATTTGGAAAGAGAGCATTGCATGGAACAGCTAAACAATATTCTGTTTCAACCTTTACCTTCTTTCCTTCCCTTCCCTTCCTTCTCCTTTTCCATGAACCCACAAAACCACCTTAAAAATGTATATTCTTGGGAGTGGGGGGGGGGTAGCACAGCGGACTAAGCGCAGGTGGTGCAAAGCACAAAGACTGGCATAAGGATCCCGCCCGGCTCCCCACCTGTAGGAGAGCCACTTCAGAAATAGTGAAGCAGGTCTGTAGGTGTCTATCTTTCTCTCCCTTCTGTCTTCCCCTCCTCTCTCCATTTCTCTCTGTCCTATCCAACAACAATGACATCAGTAACAACAACAATAACTACAACAACAATAAAACAACAATGGCAACAAAAGGGAATAATTTTTTTAAATGTATATTCTGTTGTTATTCTTAATTGTTATTTTTATAGGTTTACAAATAACTGAACCAATTAAGGAAATGTAAATTTTTTTTTTTTTACTAAGGTGAAATTGCACAAAGAAAAAATAAAATTTTGTTTCCATTGTAACCAAAGCATATCATATATATTCCCTCTCTATTTTTCTTTTCTTTCTCTTTTTTTAATAAGGGACTGTAGCAAAAACAGAAAGAAAATATTTACTGATAGCCGAGTTGAATGAAGCCTGCCACTCCCAATGATCCCTGTTCAAACATACCCACATGTACACTTACAAAAATATAGGTGTAAAAAATACTTATATTTGAGGAGACAAGCTAGTTTATGTCAAGGAAGTCAGTGTTTCCTGCTTCCAGAAGGGTCCTAAAGGACAGCATGGATGGCTAGAATCCAAAGACAGTTCTCAGTCTTTTCCTCTTGTCAAGAAATCTTTCCAAAATAATTAAAAGGACCTAATTTTGGGGATAGAGTGTCTTGCAGACAATTATTATGGGGAGACGAGAAATTGTACCCATGTCAATAACTGTATTACAAATCATTATCACCCCACCCCACCATAAAGTGGAGGGAAAAACTTGGTTGTTGGTCAACTCCCCTTAGTTCCTTTCTTGAATAGGACCTTTAAAGAAAGATAACAAATAGATAAAAAGTAGAGTCAGAAATGATTTATGCTGATCCAAAACCAAGGAAATCCCTTTCTCAACAATAATATTGGTGACACTCACTCATTATAAGTTCAGATAAGCAATGCCATGCCCTTGTCATGTGGTCAACTTTACTGATGCCTTTCTACCTTTACTCAACAGGATGCTACAGAAAACAACCTTAGAGCTGGGGAGACAGCATAGTGCTTCTGCAAAAGTCTCTCATGCCTGAGACTCCAAAGTCCCAGGTTCAATTTCTAGCACCACCATGAGCCAGAGCTGAGCTCTGGTGTTTCTCTCTGTTGTCTTTCTCTGTCTCTCTTCTTAAAAACAAACACCAGAAAACAACCTTAAAATATCTTCCCCCACTCTTTCTCAGTCTCTCTCTCTCTAAATCTCTCTCTCTCCAGAAAACTTGAAAATATCTCACAGGAATTTTCCCCCTCTAAAAAGTTCCTTTCTTGTGGTTCAAAGCATAAGTAAGCAGTGTTGTGTATTAATTCCTCTCTCGTAGTCATTCCACAGAATGTCAGAGATATTAACTCATCTAATTCGATTACCTCTATATTCCTAGTAATAGAAACACTGGTCTTTAAAGTTGGAAGGGTCCTCAGAGATCATCATTAATTCAACTACTCACTCTAGAATGAGAAGCAAAATGACTTATCAAGGCACAGGGCTTGCCGAAATGTTTTCCTCCTGAAATAGATGACAAGGAGTTCAAAAGTTGGAACTTCCAAATAGTAAGCAAGGAACATGACAGAGAATAACTACTCCAACCAAAAGATGAAGAATTGCATTTTGGGGGTAACTTCAGAAGAAGAAAAAGGTTTTGGCTATTTACTCTATTCCCCTCCATCTCCCTTCACTTCACAGATACATCGTACTAGGTAAGGGGTAGCATAACTGCCTTCTGGAATCCTCTCTGATGTCAGGATGGTCCCAAGCATCAGGGACACTGGCTATAGGACGTCTAGGTCACCTTATACACAGCTCAAACCACAACTGAGAAAAAGTGACTGGATTCCTTCAGAATCAACTCATTGCATGCCAGCCAGGACAGCTAATTTTTAAATACTAATCTTATTTACTACATGTGAGTTTCACCTGAGACAGCGAGAAGAGAGAGAGAGAGAGAGAATTCAGAGTACCACCCCAGTACATGTAGTGCCAGGGAACTACATGAACTGGAAACTTCAGGCATGAATCTGATATTTTACCATTTGAGCTATTTCCCCAGCCACATTGCTAAGAGTTTAATAGAGAATGGTTCTTACAGAGAAAGAAGTTAAGGAAAAAGAAAATTTTTTTTTTCAGAGCACTGATCATAAGCTCTGGCTTATGATGGTGCGGGGAAACTGAACCTGGGACTTGGGAGCCTCAGGCATGAGGGTCGTTTTGCATATTGGATCGACCTTCTCGTGGTGCATCCCGTGAGTACCCATTCATTGGGGAAACTGACGATCCTTCCTAGCCGACTGAATCCACATGGATCCCAGTCACTTTCAAAGCCAGCAACAAGCAGCTTTCAACCTGATGCTGTTGACTGGCTACGGAAGAAGGGCAAAAGCTAGAAGAAGAAGAAGGACCATTATGCTATCTTCCCCACCCTCCATGATCTTCCTTTGTTTATTCACCTCCAATATGATATCTACTGTATACCAACATCAACTATCAGTATAATTATTTCCTTTCACCAAGTGGCTTAGCTGGTGCTTATTGGATAGACCACACTCTTAACAAATTAGGACCTGCCTTTAGAAAATTGGAAGGAAAAGTTTGGAAGACTCTTTTAAAATAGTGATGTCATATCTGTTTGCATGTATACATTCTTCATAATATTAAATATCTATATTCTGATCTTTTTAAATCGTTGCCAGCAACAACATAAGTTTGACATGTGAGTTGTGTGTATGTTTAAAGTGTGTTTTAGAACTTTTTCTGTGAGAAGTGAAGCAGTGCTGCAGGTGTCATCTCACTTTATTTCTCCATCTCTAGCTCTCCTTTGTCTCTCAGTTTTTCTCTGTCCTATCACTGAAAAAAATATATTTAAAAATAAAAATTGGTGGTCCGGGAAGTGGTGCAATGGCTAAGGAACTAGACTCTCAAGCATGAGGGCCGGAGTTCAATCCCCGGCAGCACATGTACCAGAGTGATGTCTGATTCTTTCTCTCTCTCTTCCTATCTTTCCCATTAATAAATAAAATCTTTAATAATAATAAATAAATAAATAAAAATAAAAATTGAGGGAGTTGGGTGGTAGAAGTGGGTTAAACGCACGTGGTGCAAAGCACAAGGACCGGTGTGAAGATCCTGGTTCGAGCCCCCCGGATCTCCACCTGCAGAGGAGTTGCTTCACAGGCCGTGAAGCAGGTCTGCAGGTGTCTATCTTTCTCTCCCTGTCTCTGTCTTCCCCTCCTCTCTCTATTCTTCTCTGTCCTATCTAACAATGATGACATCATCATCATCAACAACAATAATAACTACAATAACAATAAAAAAAAAGGACAGCAAAAGGAAAAATAAATAAATAAATAAATAAATAAAAAATAAAAAAAGAATAGTCTTTCTTCTAAAAAAAATTGGGGGGAAGCTTCACAAGCTCTGAAGTAGTGCTGTGTGTTTCTCTCTTTCTGGCCCCTTCTCTATCACCCTCTTCTCTCTCAATTTCTCTCTGCCTTTATCTGACAAATTGAAAAGAAAGCAAGAAAAATAAAGTCTTTTTTAAAAAAAGATACTTTTTCTGCTATTGAAACCATTCCCCATCTGTTTTCTTGCAGTAACAAACAAATCTCCTTTGTCATCTTAGGTGTCTACACAAATATCCACCCAACTTATGAAAGACAAATGCATTTTTTAAAAGAAAAGAAACCTGCTACACTATTACAAAATTTCACCTAGGATCACCATGGAGAATGCTACAGAAGCTCTGATATACCACACAGGTGACACATTCGGTCAGTCAGTACTCAATCACCGTTACACCCATCCAGAAAAGTAAAACTTCATAGAATTGCAAGAGTCACGGTAGTCAATGTCGGCTTTTCCACTTAGCATAATTGAGGCACGCTATCCCCCTCCCAAACTTTTAAGACAAAATGTTTCTAGCTTTGAGAAATAAGAACAGAGAGGGAAACGCAAAGCAGAACTTGGACTGGGTTTGGTGCATTGCACCAAAATAAAGGACTCTGGACAGAAGGGGGCATTCATGTCCTGGTGCATGATGGTGGAGGAGGACTTAGGCTGGGGGTCAAAGTGTTTTGCAGAAAATTGAGAAATTTCGCACATGTACCAACAACTGTATTTATTGTAAACCATTACTCCCCCCACCCCCCAATAAAATGTTTCTGGCTATCAGAGATTACTGGATGCACATGGGCTTGTTACGCTTTGGAGTACCCTCAGGGTAATAGTTGCCAAAAAAATAAAAATAAAAAACAGAGTCCTGAGATGTCAACAGAAATAAAGGGCACTGACCAGAATTCAGAGAAAATAAAAGCACAAACCCTGACTTTGGGTATAACTCAAAGCATTGCTATTTGGTCAACAGAGACCTGCCCTGATGTTAATCATTATGCCAAAAGATGTCAAACCAACAAAAGGACTGAGACATCACCTTGTCCAATTTTCAAATTCTGTAGATAAGGAGATTGGAAGTGATTTTCCCAAATTTGTGCAACCAAAGGTTTAAAAATCCAAAATTTCTGCCTCCCATCCAGTTCTCTTTTCTCTACACCAAAATTTCATCTATAAACAGTTTAACTACGTTATCTCATTTAATCCTATCTATGTGTCAGATAGAGTGCTATTTTTATTTTCCCGACCCCCCCCCATAAAAAAATTGGCATAGCACTTTATACCAAAAGTCACTGTGAGACAAGGAATCAAATTCAGGTCTTCTGACAATGAATCTGATACTCTCCTAATTGGTGTCTGAAAGCAGTTGCTGTCGTTTATTTAGTCCTGCAAGGAGGGCAATATTTCCTAAAAATATCTGTATAGTGCATACTAAGATTTTTCTTTAGTACCTTAATTAAAAATAAAATGGACAAACCATATCCTGTTTAAACTGGAGATCAGACTTAATGCAAGTGGTTACCTTGAAAAAAGAATCCCAAAATGTATCTGCCCTTTTAAACAGTTATGGAGAATGTGGTGGTTTGTCATTTTTTTTTTTTTTCTGGACCTGACATCCCAGTTTATTATGGTTGAGAGGTCTAACCCTGTGGGCTTTTCTGTTTCATGTGACCATTTAATACAAGCAAAGAAGCTGTATTCACTAGGAATTCACCAAACAAAAATGGTGCTAAAGCCCACTGAACCTCTGACGTAGGTAGTATGGATTTCATGTAGACCCAGAGAGTAGTGATACCTGAAAAGGGAACTTTCACTAGGCGGACTCAGCAAACTCCATGAATGGGACCACCAAGAGGTTTGTACTAACTGCCACTGAGTACTTTTAGACTAGAGACAGCATAACCTGCATTGGTTAGAGTTAGTCAGTATATTAAAGCTTAGCAGAAGGAAAATTGAACAATTACCAGAGACAAACAAAAACAACTTTCTCAAAGTACATTTAGAGATAATGAGCCGGACTTAACTTCTGTTGCAGCAACAACAACAACAACAAAATGCTACAGGCAACACCAATTTGAATAGCAAGACACGATGACCCCATTAGAATCATTTGACACTGATCACTGGGCAATCGCACTATTATAAACAGTATTATATTTTGTCTAGAAGTCTGAGTACTTGGTTCAATGCAAAAAGAGATTGAAAATAGGCTTTGTCAAAATCAGCAATCAACCAGTAATATTGCTCATTCCTCCTCTCCCTTCCACCACCTTTTCTACAATGCCCTAGAAAAAAATCCCATGAGCCAATCAACTTCCAAATCCATCAACATGGAGAAATTCAGTAAGGATGGGATCATGTCTGGCCAAGCAACTGCTTTATATCAATTATAAAAGTAGACCCAGACAATGCATGAGATGTGGTTATGAGACTGATGGTATGGATTATGAATAAAATTGAGTGGCATTCTTAAATACTCACGTTGTGTAGCCCCCAATACTTTCCATTAAATTAGTCAAATGGTTCTACAAAAGTCAATGCTTATTTGAAAAGTACTCAAATGAATCTCAGATTAAAAAAAATATTATCTTCATTTACTTATTGGATAAAGGTAGCCAGAAATTGAGAGGAAGGGGAAGGGAAAGAGACAGAGAGAAACCCTCAGCCCTACTTCACCACTTGTGAAGCTTTTCCCCTGCAGGTGGAGACAGGCAGGGGAGGAGGAGGTTTGATCCCCGGTCCTTCCACATTGTACTATGTACACTTAGCAAGTGGGCCACCACCTGGTCCCAATCTCAGAGTTTTTAAAGAAGTTTGAAATAGTTTTACCAGTAGTATAGCCTAGTATCACCATTAAATTGGAATAATATATACATAAAATGTATAAACTTGGATTTATATAAATATTTATGTCCATACATTTATTGCTCATTTCCTTTGGAATATTAAAAACAAAGTTTATAGAATTAACATAGCTCTGGAGACTAACCCCCGCTCAGCCAAGTCTGTATCAGAACACACTCATTTTAGGTCAAAGTAGCCTAAAAATAAAAATTGCTAAGGGATGAAGTGGTCTTTTAGTTCATTTTGATTAGCATTTCTATTTGCTCAACATCTTCTTTTTGGGCAATTTCTTTTCCCTCTGCTGTGAGCTAGTACTCATCTGAATGCCTGACCAATCTCAAGATTTAAAAATGCTTTGAAAAATTCTAGCAACAGTGATAGTGACAAATGATCAAGGTGGGGTGGGGGTTGTTTGTTGTTTTTCAGTAACACATGGCTAGCAAAATATATGGTCAATAGTTGCCAAGCACGGAGCAAAAATGCTGTCATTGAGAATACTTAAATCTTTTCTATTTGGAGTCATTTTCATATAGAAAGATCTTCAAAAAAATGAGATATCACAAATAGAAACAGGGCACAAGGAACTGACAAATAGGAAAAGTTAAAATGCATTGTTTATAGGAGGACAGAATGCCTTCAGATAGGGTCCAAATTGTTTAGCAATTAAAACAATAATTACTTTGCAATATTCATTTTATATGGCATAAACATTTAAACTCAAATTTTTATGTTAATTTTTGTATGCTATTTCATTTTTTAAAAAAGGTATTATCATGAATATGAAAACTTCTGGATCAACACTGAGAATTTTTAACTGTTGTTCTGTTTATAAATAAATAGAAATAACTAATAGTAAAAATCAGAAGTTTCCAATAATTCCTTGTAGGAAGAACAATCATTTATTTATTTTTTTTGAAGAATACCATATATTAATTATCAGGTCAAATTTGTTTATTTTGTTTTTAAGAGACATTTTGTGAATTACAAAAGACAGATATCAAGGCTAGACTGACAGTGAATTTCTATGGTTATCAGTTTGCCTTCATCAAAGGTTTCCCACTCAGCAAACATTTGAACAATGTGCGCTGTAGGAACAGCATCCTTCTTCTACAATTGGGTTGTTTTTCTTTTAAAATTAGCAAAAAAGAAAATGTTACCAGTACTTTTCAATTTTTCTAGCAGTATTTTTCAAGTACAGCTATGCCACATAGCCTGCTTCTTGCTACTAGTTTACTTCTCTGTATAGATCACAAAAATAGATTATTTTGTATGATTTAAAAACTAATAAATGAATATTAACTACTTCTAGAATGCATAGGTTAAAATTTATAAGCAAACTGAGATAATAAGGTTTATATGCCCACTAGAGGGTACAAAACTGAGCAATAGAATGCTGATTTGCTTTAAAAATTAACATTTGAAAAAATTAAAACTACTGTAAGATTTATCATGATCACGAATTTTCAAGATTTCATTATGTAAGATTTTTAAACTAAAAACTAAAGAAAAGTTATACAATTAGAATATGGTTTGTGAAAGTATGTTTTAGAAACAAGTGCAATTTACTTATGTTTTTATTGGTTTTTGCAACTACTTTAAGAGATCAAGAAATCGATTTTTAATTCTATGAAATTTAAGAGAAAGTTAATTAAAACTACATGTTAACAGATATATCACTTTCTAAAAGAGCTTTAAAATAGTAAATACATAGTAGCAAGTAATAGTAAGAGCAAAATGTAATTTTAGTTTTTAGTCTATGGTTCATACTTAGTAAAAAAATTATATTAATTTTTTTGTTAAATCAATTTTAACTCAATTTTTTTTTCTTAAATGGATGTCATTATGATTAGTTTTTTTAAATCAAGGATTATTACTTAGAACATTTAGACAACAAGTTCAGGACATATAACAGCTTATCTCTCTAACATTTAACATTGGTATTATTTCCATATACTCACTATATAATTACTTACTGTGTTTTTTATGATGCCAATATATCTGTGTGAAGGCAAAAAAAAAACCCCAAAAAACCCACAAACAAAAAAAAAACCCTGCACAGGACTGTATTACCTGACTGATTGATGCCTGACAAGTAGATGAATCAGACAGTAAGAACTGAGACATGAAATCTTTAGCATCCACTAAAATCAAGTCACCCCTCTTCTTCACCTCTTAAAATTGTAAAATTAATACTTAATAAAATTAAATAAGAAAGATGCAGTTGGCTAGCTACAAATCTGAGAATTCAAAAACTATCAAAATGTTCTGCTTTATAGTCTTTCTATAGTAGTTCCTATCTCCTGTGCAATGTTTTCTATAATTATAATTATAATTACTATTTATCCTGTATGTATCATATATCTATATCAATGGAAACGCTTAAGTTAGCAATATATGATTAGGAACCATGTTTTTAGTTGCATTTTGAGACAAAATATTGTTTTCTGCTGCTGTTGTTTCATTTAAGTATAAGACCTAGCAAAATGAAAAGATTTTGAAAAATATTATTATCTTCCTTTAAAAATATTACTTTATGTTACTACAGGTCTCAAATAAAGTAAAAATGCCCTTTTCCTGAGATAATTGTTTTAGCTAAAAAACTGAAAGAAAAAAAAAATCCTAAGATAAAATTCAAGAAAAGTATTTGATATATACTTTGTTTCTTGCTCTTGTTCATTTAGTTGTATGTAAAAAGCAAAATTGCTTTAAATTCATTTTTAAACAAATAAGTGAATAGCATCTAATTCTAGAACGTATACCTTATCTTGAGAATTTTAAGCAAACTGAAGTAAATAGTCATATTTCAACAGAAATATATACAAAGATCGAAGATTGACCAGCTTAAATGGTTGGCATTCAAATTTCAATTTTCCTATTCTGTATAAATCTAAAAAGGGCTTAACAAAACCAATTTAATTTTACATATTTAGTTAAGGTTGCTTTTAGTTTTAACCAAATGTTTTAAAATAAAATTTCTATACACATGTATGCTTTTGCATTGATTTGTAAATAAATATAATGTAGCTTTCAAATTCAATTTTTCAAAATTTAAATTCTAAAGTAGTTAACACTTTCTTAGTGATTCCTTGCTTTAAATGGAAATTAAAAACATGAACTAATAAAGCAAATTAGCTCATTTTCTTTTTAGAATTTCAAGTACCAGCATTTCAAATATGAATTTATGCTGTCTTAAAAAGAATATAAAGTTTTAAATATTTACAATAGTTTTATTACTAAGTAAAAATATTTATCAGTAGAAAGAAATCATATTAAAATCAGAAATTGCCAAAAAAAAAAAATCAGAAGTTGCCAATGATTCCTTATGGGAAAAATAAAGAATCATTGTTTTTTAAACAGTAACATATGTTAATTATTAGACCAAATTTGCTAATTTTGACTTTTTAAATATCTTTACAAATTATTAAAGACAGATATCAGGACTAAATTGACAGTGAAATTTTATAGTTATCAATTTGACTCCATCAAAATGTTTCCATGTGGCAAAAATTTAAAAAATATAGTTTATAGGGATAACATCTTCCTTCTATAATTTGGTTGCTTTTCTTTTAAATAGTGTTCACATGCAAATGTGATAAAATGTCTTGCATGTTGATAAAATATTTAGGAACTATAGAAACATGTTAGTAATATCTGCTGTTTAAACTATAATTCAGTTGTCAAATTATACTTGCTAGTAATCACAATTTAGTTTTTTCAGATTATTTTTAAATTGTTTTTTTTTTACCTCAATTCTTAAAATAGTTAAATGTATAATCTTGTCATTTTTAGCAGTCTGTTAGTTTGACATTTAGTGATTTAGATCAATATTCTCCTATGGACATTATAAAAACTATATGCTGAGTTTAAAATCCTTCAGTCATCTTGAAAAAAAAAAAAAAACTCCAAATACTACAAAACTGTAATAGAAGATTTTAAAGTTAAATTTTGGAGAAATTTTAATTTTTGATTTTACTTACATCTTGTCAATTTATTTTCATAAGGTTTAGGCTTTCAAAAAATGGATGACCATTTGTCTCATATTTAGAGATATTATTTTGCCAGTATTTTCTTTTGTAAAAAAAAACCCTGTCTTTAATTTTGTGTGTATCTGAACCTTCTTTTAAAAAATAATACTACAATTAATGACATTCTATTGAATGTATTTCACAAGGCTATTATTTGAAGCAAAATTAGGTAAGTAATAAGATTCCTTCTTATATTCATTTAACTCTTCCTGGTTTAAATACTGTGCTTCTGATTTTCTGGTAGGAGACATCACAGGTCTAAGCAGTATTAATTTCTGGCATGAATGGGTTTCAAATTTTGTTTTAATTTATATATCTGATATATGTCACAGACTATTAATCTACCTAATTTTTACTTTGAAATTTGCAACCTAGTTCTATTTTATGTGACTATTTTCTTCTTTAACAATCTAATATTTTTATAATTGGTTTTTAAATTTTTTTTTAAAGATTATCTATCTTTAGCTGACCAGATTAATGTTATTACCTTTGAACTTCTAAATCTTCATGATTTCTTACTTGGCTATTCCCTTAGCATCTATCAATAACTACCCTAATCTAATATATGCTAGCCACACAGGTAACAATTCTTTCCCCTATTTAGGTTAAGTCACGAGAACATACAAATACCAAGCGAACCTAGTTACCAGTCTTCATATCCACGTGAGAGTTTAATGAGTCTCTTAGCTTCTGTTAATCCTTGTCATCTCAGCTGCAAAGTTCGTCCTTTTAAAAGTTAGTCTTCAGAAAATTTTTATGAGAGAGAGGGGAACCAAATTTGTCACTCAAACATATCTTTGTATTTTCCTGAAAGAGGATTCTCCAAGAGTCTTAGTTTCTTTTCTTTTAAAGTCATCCACATTTCATTCAGCTTTGACTACATGAGAAGAGGTGTGTGTGGGGGGGGTTTAAAAGAGAGACAGACAGACAGACAGAGACAGAGAAATGTTCTTGAAATTTCTTTTTCCTGACTCAAATCATATCTATGATTCCCTTCAAACTTAGGAAAAACTGCAATTATCTGGTAAATTGATCAGTGAGAACAAGCAATCCACATGATTCAGATTGCTTAAATCAGCCTTTTTCAGGGGGTTGGGCAGTAGAGCAGTGGGTTAAGTGCACGTGGTGCAAAGTGCAAGGACCAGTTAGGATCCAGGTTTGAGCCCCCGGTTCCCCACCTGCAGGGGAGTCCCTTCACAGGTCTGCAGGCTATCTCCCCCTTCTCTCTCAGTTTTTCTCTGTCTTTATCCAATAATAAATTTTTTAAAAACTCCCTTTTTCAGTGAGATTGTTTTCCTCTTTGAATTATCTGAATAATTACTTCAACTTTTCAGTTCAATTTGCATGTCTAGACAAGAAACAAACTAAGACTTCGAAGGACTGTGATTTTTGAAACTGCTGATTTTTCTGTTAATTGTATTTTGAGTTCAGTCTCTGGCATCACATATGCTAGAGTGTTGCTCTGGTTCTTGGTCTCTCTCTTGTGTTAATAAAAAAATAAAGCACGCATTAAAATGTTTTTAAGTTCTGATGACTTCATATAACAAAAGATAGCTACTTCAAATCATGCTGAGGAACATGCAAAAAAAGTTAAATGTTACTATCATTCTTTCAAATGGAGACTCTAGACAGATAAAATATGACTGAATCATAAGATCTAGAAAGTGTCCAACAACTGCTATTGCTATATTGCTATATGGCATAATGGTTATGAAAAAAAGATTTTCATGTCTGGGGCTCTGCAGTCCCAGGTTCATTTCCCAGCATCCCTATACACCCAAGCTGAGTTATGCTCTGGTAAGAATAAATAAATAAATAAATGAATAAATAAATAAATAAATTTCTATTGGACCCTTTCTCTTCCACTCCAGGTTAATAAAACTAAGAAAGTAAAATTTTAGTCACAAATCTAAAAACCATACAGTTGTTTTTTAATCAGTTGAATTTTCTTTCTTTTTTTCTTTCTCCCTCCCCCCCTCCCCCCCCCCACCCCCTGCCCTTTTTTTTTTTTTTCTTCTTGTTCCAGAGCACTGCTCAGCTCTGGCTTATGGTAGTAAGGGGGACTGAACCTGGGACTTTGGAGCCTCAGGCATGAGTCTGTTCACATAACAATTATGCTATCTATCCTCCACCCCAGCTGAATTTTCTTAATCAGTTGTGCTTAAAACAATACCCAAACAGGAGCATTATCTTTCCATTTTGTTGTATTACTTTTATTGTTAATGAGGACCACAAAATGGTCAGTAGGAAACAGACTCTTTAAAAAACAAACAAAAATCAGACTCTTTGGCACTGCAAAAGGAATCTGTTCAAGCTGGGCAACCAAAAAAAAATTATTTTCTTCAAATAAAAGTTTTGAACATAAAACATAAATCTTATGGAACTGTAAAACACATTGATAATAAAATGCATCATCCGGTAGGGGTAGATAGCATAATGGTTATGCAAAGAGACTCTCATGACTGAGGCTCCAGAGTCCCAGATTCAATCCCCTGCACCACTATAAACCAGAGCTGATCAGTGCTCTGGCTGAAAAAACAAAATTAAATTAAAATGCAGCATGTTTGACTCTTGAAAACTCCCTTTTTAAAATTTATTGGACAGTGTCAGGAAGAAGTTGAAAATGAAAGAGAGTGAGAGAGAGAGAAGGAGAGGGAGACAGAGAGAGAGAGAGAGGGAGACAGAGAGAGAGACCTACAGCACTGTTTCACTACTTGTGAAGCTTTTTCCTTGCAGGTGGGGACTGGGGGGTGGGGGTGGGACTTGAACCTGAGTCCTTTTGCATTGTAACATGTGTGCTCCACCAAATGTGCAACCACCCAGCACTGAAAATAGCCCTTTCTCCCATCCAAGTACTAACCAGGCCCGACCCTGCTTAGCTTCCGAGATCAGACGAGATCGGGCGTGTTCAGGGTGGTATGGCCGTAGACTGAAAATAGCCCTTTCAAAAGCCAATTTGATTTTGAATCACTTGGACACAGTCTTTATGTTTTTGTTTTTTAGTGTATTTTAGTTGTATCTTTATTGGATAGAGACAGAAATTGAGAACAGGGGAACAGAATGCTTCTGCAAAAAGACTCATGCCTGAGGCTCTGAGCTCCCAGGTTCAATACCCGGCACTACCATAAACCAGAGCTGAGTTTTGGTATAAAATATAAAAATTAAAAAGAAAGAAAGAAAGAGAGAGAGAAAGAAAAGAATTTGAGAGGGAAGGGGAGAATAGAGAGAGGAAGAGAGACAGAGAGATACCTTCAGAACTACTTGACCATTTATGAAACTTTCCCCTGCAGGTGGGGACCAGGAGGCTTTGTAACATGTGCACTCAACCAGTTGTGCCAGATAGTCTCTTTCTAAAAAAAAAAAAAAAAAAATTACAAATGTATTTAGTGAGAGAGAGACAGAGATAGATACAGTTTTTTTTCTTTGTGAATAGAGACAAAAGTTGAGAAGGAAAAAGATTTTTTAAAAAGAGAGAAGAGAGAGAGAGAACACAAATGAGGACTGCAACACTACTTCACCACTTGTGAAGCTTTTGCCCTACAAGTGGGGACTGGGGGCTTCAAGCTGGGTCCTTAGCACTGTCATCTATGCACTCAGCCAACCAGGTAGGCCACCATGTCATCTATGCACTCAGCCAACCAGGTAGGCCACCATGTCATCTATGCACTCAGCCAACCAGGTAGGCCACCATCCAGTGGCCTCTTCCTGGATCTAGACTTTCCATATATTTCTCCAAAGAGATTGGTTTCTTTATTTTTTAAAAAATATTTTAGATCTTATGACTCAACCAAACCTTTAGCTGGAGGCAACTTCCATTTTCCAGAGAGAAGCCATTACAATTCAACAGGTGAAGATGGGCTAAGATAACCCAGAAGAATGGAAGACATTCAGTGTGGATTTTACAGTGCTGGCTTGATTTCAGAAACTGTTATTCTTTGTTAATAATAACAATTTGTTAAGCATGTGCTAAATATATTATAACGTATAACTTTTTTTTTTTTTTTTTGCCTCCAAGGTTATTGCTGGGGCTCCGTACCTGCACTATGAATCCACTGCTCCTGGAAGCCATCATTTTCCATTGTTGTTGTTGGAAAGGACAGAGAGAAAGTGAGAGAGAAGACAGAGGAGGAGAGAAAGATAGACACCTGCAGATCTGCTTCACCGATTGTGAAGCAGCCGCCTGCAGGTGGGGAGTGGGGGGTTTGAACCGTGATCCTTGCTCCAGTCCTTGCTTTGCACTATGCGCACTTAATCCAGTGTGTACCGCCTGACCCCTGTAAGACTTTTTTTATTTTTTTTGCCTCCAGGGTTATTGCTGGGGCTCAGAGCCTGCACCATGAATTCACTGCTCCTGGAGGCCATTTTCTCCCCTTTTTGTTGCCCTTGTTGTGGTAGCCTTGTTGTGGTTATTATTGTTATCGTTGATGTTGTTCATTGTTGGAAAGGACAGAGAGAAATGGGGAGAGTAGGGGGAGACAGACAGGGGGAGAGAAAGATAGACACCTGGAAACCTGCTTCACTGCCTGTGAAGCGACTCCCCTGCAGGTGGGGAGCTGGAGGCTCGAATCGGGATCCCTACTCCTGTCCTTGAGCTTTGTGCAATGTTTGCTTAACCCGCTGCGCTACCGCCCGCCCCCCCCCCACCCCTGTAAGACTTTTTTTATAACACAAATAGATACAAATTGGGATAAAAGATACCTGTCACCAAATATCTCCATTTCTAATTAGTGGGTTATTTTCACCTGTAAGCTTAAGGATTTGGGAAACAATTCTTTAGAATCGTTTGGACAATGGACAATATAATGAATCCTAAATATTTAGTCTTTAAGAGACCCAAAGGTACAACATCTGGTAACCAAAGAGTGGGCTATCATTTTCATGTTGAGGCATCCCAAATGACCACAGTCCCTTTACTTTTGGCATGTCATATGTCTATAAAATAGAAGAACTAGAAAGTTTAGTGAGTTCCACCAGTAATCCAGGAATTAGAACAAGGCGAGTCAGTTGTTTGACTGTTTTAAGAAATATTTTATTTATTTTCTCAATCCAAAGTCCCAGGTTCAATCCCTCGCACCACCATAAGCTAGAGCTGAGCAGTGCTCTGGTTAAAAATAATAATAATAAAAAGAAAAATTATTTATTTTGGGTAGAGACAGAAAGAAATCAAGGGGAAAGGGGGCAATGGAAATGGAAGAAGAGACAGAAAAAGAGAAAGAATGAGAGAGAGAGAGAGAGGCTTTACTCAAAGTGAAGCTTTCCCCTGCAGGTGGGAACTGAGGGCTTGAAACCAAGTCTTTGTGTTCTGTAACATGTGCTCTACTGGGCACACCACCACCTAGCCCCCTAGTTGTTTGACTCTCAAGAAGAGTGCCCAGGACTCCATCTGGTTGACTCATGAAACGATGGCCCTTTGACCACTGATCGTGATGCCACTAACAAAAGAAAGGGAAGGAAGTTCAACCTTCCTGTGTTCCTTGAACCCCACCTATCAGCACAATTCTGAGAACAGACCCAGAGCAAGAGTAGAGTGTTCATAGCAGGCCCAAGGACCCTACAGATCAAGTGGGGGTAGAGAATATACTTTGACTTTGTTGTTCAAACCCTTGGACTTTATACATTTCTGAGAAAGAGCAAATGGAACTAAGATCTTTTGAAAATCTTTATTGAGTTGTTTGAGCTTTCTTTACATTTTGCCACTGGGGACTTCCACTGCTCCAGGCAGATTTTTTTTTTTCACTGTTAATCTCTTTTCCCTCTTTTTTTCTTTCTTTTCCTTCTCTTTTTTCTTCTTTTCTTACCTTATTTTAATATTTTATTTATTTTATTTTTTAGAGAGATGCAGAGAGATACACCAGGGAGAAACACTAGAGCACTACTCAGCTCTGGTTTATGGTGGTGCAGGGGATTGAACCTGGGACTTTGGAGCCTTAGACATGAAAGTCTGTTTGTATAACCATTATGCTATTTTCCCCACCCTATTTATTTATTTTACCAGAAAACTGCTCAACTCTGGTTTATGGTGGTATGAGGGATTGAATTTAGGACTTAGGTGCCTTGGGCATAACAACAATCTTTTTGCATAACCATTATGCTATCTCCCATGTTCTTTTTTTTTTTTTTTTTTTCCCCAGGGTTATTGCTGGGGCTCAGAGCCTGCACCATGAATTCACTGCTCCTGGAGGCCATTCCCCCCCCCCTTTTGTTGACCTTGTTGTTGTGGTTATTATTGTTATCGTTGATGTTGTTTATTGTTGGATAGGACAGAGAGAAATGGGGAGAGGAGGTGAAGACAGAGAGGGGGAGAGAAAGACACATACCTGCAGACCCGCCTCACCGCCAGTGAAGCGACTCCCCTGCAGGTGAGGAGCCTGGGGCTCGAACCCAGGTCCCTACGCGGGTCCTTGCGCCTCGTGCCACATGCGCTTAACCAGTGAAGCTTAACCAGTTAAGCTTAACCCACGGCGCTTAACCCGCTGCGCGACTGCGCCACTGCCCGACCCCCCCCCCCATGTCCCTTTAATTTCAGAAAGAAAGAGAGACACTCCAGTACCACTCCATCATTCATGGAGCTTCTCATGGTGCTGTGCATGATGTGGTGCTGGGGTCTCAAACTTGACTCCATTTTTTTTTTTTTTTTAATCTCCAGGATTATCGCTGGGTCTCAGTGCCAGCACTACAAATCCACTGTTCTAGAGGCTATTTTCCCCATTTTGTTGCCCTTGTTGTGGTCGTTATAGTTGTTGTTGGATAGGACAGAGAGAAGGTGAGGACAGAGAGGAGGAAAGATAGACACCTGCAGACCTGCTTCACCGCTTGTGAAACGAACCTCCTCCCCCCCCCCCCCCCAAGATGGGGAGCTGGGGCTGGAACCTGGATCCTTATGCCGGTCCTTGCGCTTTCGCCATGTGCACTTAACCTGCTGCGCTACCGCCTAACCCCCAAACTTAACTCCTTTTACACAGTTAAGTGTATCCTCTACGTGGTGAGCTGCTTCCTGGCCCCTCGTTTGGGCTGTTTGGAACATAAATCCACAAAGTATGTTGATCACTGTGTTTTCAAATTTATTCTCTATTGAGGACCATTTACATTTCTATTGAAAATAAAAATAACTTGGCATTGTGTTTGATTTTATTGTGGTAATGATTTAAAGAACATTATGTATCAGGTTCAGAAACTCTGGTTCTCTTATGTCCTACGAGTTAAGGAATAGCACTTCCCACATCACTGGTAACCTGCTTTATTGTTCTGGGGTGCTGGGGCTTGATCTCTGTGCAAAGGTCTTCAAAATTAAACAAATAAGCAAAATGGTGCAGCTTGACTCAGAGGTAAACAATGAACCAGAGTCCTTTCTTTTTGTTTTTTAGGTCACCCAGCCATCAAAAGACTGATGCAACTCAAGATGAAATGTTCATCCATTTAAGTTGAGTTATGTAATATTATATTTAATATTTTGATACAATACAGGAAAAAGATGCTCAAGGAGTCCTAAGATGTTTTATATAGAACAAATAAATTTTTAAGCTTTCTTTAACAAATAAATCCTTTAAGTGTTTGAATGTATTTCTCTAAAACCGTATCAGAAAACTATTTCTTAGTGTCCCATTTTCTTTTTTTTAATAAAGATTTTATTTATTTATTAATGAGAAAGATAGGAGGAGAGAGAGAAAGAACCAGACATCACTCTGGTACATGTGCTGCCGGGGTTTGAACTCAGGACCTCATGCTTGAGATTCCGATGCTTTATCCACTGTGCCACCTTCTGGACCACAGTGTCCCATTTTCAAAATGGCTCAAATCATTATGATACCTTACATGTACATGCAACTTTACTGCCTTTATAAACATGATCTCTTTTGATCCTCATAGTATCAATAATGGTGTTATTATTAGCTCCACTTCAGATTGGTTGAAGGCTCAGGTTCTGCAATGAAACATAAGAATTGGAATCTTGGTCCTCTAATTATCTCTTTCTCTAAAAAAAAAAAAAAAAACTTCCTCATATGAGAGAGAAAGAGAGAGAGAGACCAGAGCTTCACTCTCATCACTCTGTCATATGTGATGCTGGGGAGCAAATATAAAAATTAGAATCTTCAAATCGATGGGATTTATAGTCAACAATATTTATGCACCTTTCCCATATTTGGGAGCTACTCTCTCGCCTGATCCAGCTTTCTGGTCCTTTTTCCAGCCATGACATCATCTCCCCAGACAATAATTTGGGCCCACCTGCATATCAGATGTCAGGCTCAAAAAAAAAAAAAAAAAAAAAAAACTGGTATACTCATAGGCCCTTTGGAATATAACTAAAATAGGCCTACTACAAAACGGAGACCCCAAATCTTCATCTGCACTAATCCAGCCTTTAGCTTCATGATTAATTAACAATTTGTTTGGCTTTATATGTTAACTCCTTTCAGCCACCAGGTTCCAGATGCTACCATGATGCCAACCAGACCTCCCTGGGCAGACAACCCCACCAATGTGTCCTGGAGCTCTGGAAAGAGAGAGACAGGCAGGGAGTATGGATTGACCTATCAACACCCATGTTCAGTGGGGAAGCAATTACAGAAGCCAGACCTTCCACCTTCTGCATCCCATAATGACCCTGGGTCCATACTTCTAGAGGGATAAAGAATAGGAAAGCTATCAGGGGAGGGGATGGGATACGGAGTTCTGGTGGTGGGAACTGTGTGGAGTTGTACCCCTCTTATCCTATGGTTCTTGTCAGTGTTTCCTTTTTATAAATAAAAATTATAATTGGAATCTTGGTCCTCTAGTTATCACTCTCTCTTAAAAAAAAAACTTCCGAGAGAGAGAGAGAGAGAGAGAGAGAGAGACAGAGACAGAAAGAGAGAGAGAGACTAGAGCATCACTCTCAAGATCTCATGCTTTAAAGTCCAAAGCTCTGGTCATTGTACCACCTCCCTGCTACAAGTCCTCCAGTTTGCTAGCTGTATAACCTTGAATAAGCATTTTAGCCTCTGTGAACTTCCATGTACTTATCTGTAAAATAGGGATGATAATGTTTGTTCTATAAGACTGCTGTCAAGTTTAAATGAATAAATGTGCTGAGTATAGTGGTTGAAACACAAGTGCTCAGTAAATGTTGTTATTTCTGTAGTCCAGGAGATGGAGCAGTGGATTAAAGCACTGGATTTTCAAGCACGAGGTCCTGAGTTCAATCCCCAGCAGCACACATACCAGAGTGATGTCTGGATCTTTCTCTCCTCCCATCTTTCTCATGAATAAATAAATAAAATCTTCTTAAAAAATAAATAAATGTTAGTATTTCTTGAGAAGTAAATGAACTTTAGAGTCACTGAGAGATGTGCCCTTGATGTAGCGAAGGACCAGGATCCAGGTGTGGCAAGTTCAAAGCCAAGGATGAAACCCTTTCATTTTATTTGCAGTGCTGTTGCACTGTGACTCAGCGTTGTTGCCAACCACCGGCTGCCTACAACCTGATCAAATGCAACAGCACTTTCCCCTCTTAATCAGTGGACTTCAAAACATTCCATAAGGCCTTCAGGAAGTCACTGAGCAACTGAGCTTTGTCTTAGTACAGGAAAGAAAAAATGCAGCAGTTATAAAGGCAAATCACTGAGAAAAAAAAAATTCTACAGCATTGAGCTTCAATAGTAGAACATTGTCCTAGCAGTAAACTGTTCCAAGAAGCAAGCTGGTAAGTGGGATTAAGAAAAGTCTCAAGGTTTTCACATCAACATATTTTAGCCTATCTTTTTAAACAGATGTTCTTAGGATAGATGATCCAACTATTCTACTGACTTAAAAGGAATAGTGCATTGACTTCAATGTATAGAAGTGCCCAGAATATCCAAACACAGACACCAATCTCCTTACATATATTTTTTCTATGCCTGCTGAGAAAGCTTATAAATGAAACTCATTCTGGTACTAAGAGTCTTTGTGTTTTCTATTTTTAAAGGGTTTATTTATTAACTGTGGAGAGAGAGAGAGAAAGAGAGAGCAGAGAGAGAACCAGAGCACCACTCTGGCACCTGTGATGGCAGTGACTGAACTCAAGACTTCATACTTGTAAGTCCAGCACTCTAGCCATTGCACCACCTCCCAGACCAATCTTTGAGCTTTTCTTTCTTTCTTTCTTTTTTTTAATTTTAAGAAAGGATAAATTAACAAAACCATAGGGTAGGAGGGGTACAACTCCACACAATTCCCACCACCCAATCTCCATATCCCACCCCCTCCCCTGATAGCTTTCCCATTCTCTATCCCTCTGGGAGCATGGACCCAGGGTCATTGTGGGTTGTAGAAGGTGGAAGGTCTGGCTTCTGTAATTGCTTCCCCGCTGAACATGGGCATTGACTGGTCGGTCCATACTCCCAGTTTGCCTCTCTCTTTCCCTAGTAGGGTGGATCTCTGGGGAAGCGGATCTTTGAGCTTTTCTAACTTTCTCTTGAGCTCTAAGTGGGGGGCTATCCTCAGAACAAAGTCTTTGTTACTGCTGTTCATCTCTATTTCCTATATGTGCTTCCTGAGTCACTGTGGCTGTCTTCAATGGGTATGTGAGCCCTTTTACTGTTTGTGTGGAATGAAATAGATCATAATCAAAGCCAGTACAAAGGTGGTCCTTTATTTTAAACTTGAAGCCAATACCACTGCATTTCAGAATACTTTAAGCTCTTGTGTCTGAAACTATAAAGTTTCTTGTTGAGGATTCTAGTTCTAGAATCTTCAGAAACTTATGGTGATGCTTCATAATCTCAAATGTCAGCGTTTTTTTAACATGGAACTTTGCAAGCAGCATATCTGAGAAGGAATACTTTTTCATTTGTGAAAGAACTATTAATAAAAGAGGGAGCAGAGGGTATATCATTTTCTTTTTATTATTATTTTTTTATAATATTTATTTTTATTCCCTTTTGTTGCCCTTGTGGTTTTATTATTGTAGTTACTATTGTTGTAGTTATTGATGTCGTCGTTGTTGGACAGGACAGAGAGAAATGGAGAGAGGAGGGGAAGACGGGGGCGGGGGGGGGTGGAGAAAGATAGGCATCTGCAGACCTGCTTCACTACCTGTGAAGCGACTCCCCTGCAGGTGGGGAGCTGGGGACTTGAACCCGGACCCTTTCGCCGGTCCTTGAGCTTTCCACCATGTGTGCTTAACCTGCTGCGCTACCGCCTGACTCCCTATTTTTTTATTTTTTACCAGAGCACTGTTCAACTCTGGCTTATAGTGGTGCAGGGGATGAGCAGAGGGTATAAATGTAGATATCTAGCTAAAATTTAACTGAGCCTTCAGTGTTTTTTTTTTCGTCCTGCAGGGTTATTGCTGGGGCTCGGTGCCTGCACTACAAATCCACTGCTCCTGGAGGCTATTTTTCCCCTTTTTGTTACCCTTGTTGTTTTTATCCTTCTTGTGGTTATTAATGTTGTTGTTATTGATGTCGTTGTAGTTGGAGAGGACAGAGAGAAATGGAGAGAGGAGGCGAGACAGAGAGGGGAGAAAAAAGATAGACACTTGCAGATCTGCTTCATCGCTTGTGAAGTGGATCCTCCCCCCACACACACACAGGTGGGGAGCTGGGAGCTGGAACCTGGATCCTTAAGTTGGTCCCTGTGCTTTGCGTCACATGCACTTAACCCACTGAGCTACCACCCGACCCCCAGTGGTTATAATTTTTTTTTGGATCGACTACTACTCTATGGGTGAATTTCAAATCAGCAGCTTTTGGAACCAACAAAAATACCCATTTTGATAATGTGCTTGCTTTGTTGTGCACATGAATCTGGTTTGAAGCCAGCCCCTACTGTACTTGAGGAAGCTTTGGTGCTATGGTATCTACCCCCTCCCCATATAAAGAAATAAAAAGTTGGGGGGCCAGATGGTGCTGAATATGGGCTCTATATCAAATCAATGGGGTTTACAGTTAACAATATTTATATACTTTTTCCTGTATTTGGGAGATACTCTCTTCCTTGATCCAGTTTTTTAGTCCTTTTCCCAACTATGACCCCAACTCCCCAGACAATAATTTGGGTCCACCTGCATATTAGATGTCAGGCTCAGGCAAAAACTAGTAAAGTCATGGGCCTCTTGGAATATACCTAAAATAGACCTAAATGAACCAAAATATACCTAAAATAGACCAAATCAGAGACCCCAAATCTTCACCTGCAGTATTCTTGGCTTTAGGTTCATGAATAGTGAACAATTCGTTCTGACTTATATCTTAACTCTTTTTTCAGCTACTAGGTTCCAGATGCCAACTTGACTTCCCTGGGAAGATGACTCCACCATGTGTCCTGCAGCCCCACCTCCCCAGACCCCTGCCCCACCAGGGAAAGAGAGAAATAGGCTGGGAATATGAATCAACCTGCCAACGCCTACCCATGTTCTACACCCCATAATGAACCTGGGTCCATACGCCCAGAAGGGTAAAGAATAAGAAAGCTTTCATGGAAGGGGATGGGATACAGAGTTCTGGTGGTAGGAAAAGAGTGGAATTGCAACCTTCTTATCCTATGGTCTTGTCAATATTTATTTCCATTTTATAGATTTTTTAAAAAAATAACCTTTCTTGGCTTTATAGGAAGCATAACTTGTCAAGTACCAGATGAAATTCTTCACAAAATAAAGACCAATACCAGAGTTTGAGGTTTGTTTTAAAAATGTTGGTTTTTTAAAAATATTTTTATTTATTCCCTTTTGTCACCCTTGTTGTTTTATTGTAGTTATTATTGTTGTTATTGATGTCGTCGCTGCTGGATAGAATAGAGAGAAATGGAGAGAGGAGGGGAAGACAGAGAGGGAGAGAGAAAGATAGACCCCTGCAGACCTTCTTCACCGCTTGTGAAGCAACTCCCCTGAAGGTGGGGAGCCGAGGGCTTGAACTGGGATCCTTATGCAGGTCCTTACGCTTTACACCACGTGCGCTTAACCCACTGCGCTACCGCCTGACTCCCCAAAATGTTGTTATTTTCATTGTCGCCAGGGTTATTGTTGGGGCTTGGTGCCTGCCCTACGAGTCCACTGGCACCTGGCACCAGAGGCCATTTTTTCCTTTTTCTTTTTTAAATCTGTTTTATTTGACAGGACAGAGAAAAATAGAGAGAGGAGGGGAAGATATATATAGAGAAAGATAGACACCGGCATACTTGTTTCACCACTCATGAAGTGTTCCCCACAGCAGGCAGGGAGTGGGGCCTCAAAGCTGGGTCCTTGAGCATGGGGATGTGTGTGTTCAACTGGGTGCTCCACTGCCTGGCATCCTTGAGACTTTTTTTTTTTAACCAGCACAAGAAAAAAATGAAAAAGTTATAACCCAGGATCTCTGAAGATGACACATACTTTTAATCTGGAAACAAATAATGAACTTAAATAAATAAAACCAATGCTATCTTGAAGTTACTAATCTTAGAGAAAAATTCCCTGGAACTTAAGCATCTTTTTAAATTCTTTCTTCAGTAGAAGATTCCTTCCAGAAAGAAAAGTAACAGTTGCAGAGAATAATTGCAGATCTCCAACTGACAAAAGGACAAGTTTTCTGGTTTTAAAATGGGCACATGAGATATGTCCAAATTCAGGTCTTCTTAGTAAATAAGATGTTATATTTTCAAACACAAATCCACTCATTTTTGTTTCTTTAACTGGAATGTCTAATGCAATTTCCATAGCCATTATAAATGAAATGTGGTCTCCCTATTACGTGCCTCCATCTACATAAAAAGATACTTAGGGATATGATTCACCAATCAAGAACCTTGAAGGCAGCAATTCTGAAAGATGTATGTGGAACAGGCACTTGCGGGTCCAGACAATCTACAAGATGTGGGTTCTGCTATTGCATCTGACTCTACTCATTGCTCTCTTCCTTCTGGGTGTTGGGTGACTCCAGGGCTTGGTTTTAGCACTCACAGACTCCGCTTTTCTCCAGTTTTCTTTTTCTTATCTTCCTTCCTTCCTTCATTCCTTCCTTCCTTTCTTTCTTTTTTCTTTACCAGAGCACTTCTCAGCTCTGGCTAATGATGGTGCAGGGGATTGAACCTGGGACTTTGGAGCCTCAGGCATGAGAGTCTCTTTGCATAACCATTATGCGCTCTACCCCCACCCTTCTTCTCTGATTTTTAAAGGTAGTAGAATCAAGCATCCACGACCTACAGAGTGAAGCAGGTCTGCAGATGTCTTCCTCTCCCCCTCTCTGTCTTCCCCTTCTCGCTTTCTTGCTGTCCTAGAATAATAACAACAATAAATGGGCAACAAAAGGGGAGCAGTATTAATAACAAAAGCAGTATTGATAACAATAATAATAACAATAAACAAGGGCAACAAAAGGAAAAACAACAAAAAAGAAGCTTCCAAGAGCAGTGGATTCTTAGTGCAGGAAACAAGCCCCAGTGATAACCTTGGAGACAACAAAGAAAAAGGACCCATCAACAAATGTACTATAAGAGATCACTTTCTCTCCTCTCCTCTCCTCTCCTCTCCTCTCCTCTCCTCTCCCGGATCATCTAGGAATACCAAAGGAGACCACCCGGGACTGAAACAAGACAGGACTAGAATGACCACAGGAACCCAGTAAATCACCAGTGAGTACAAACACGTGTGGCTGGTGACAGAGAGGAGAGAGGAGCCTAAGGAGAGATTAAGTGACTGCTAACAGTTCAGCAGTTTATCAGTGGAGACACCACCTCCAGTCTGCTCCACCAACAAGGGGACAGCTGAAGGGAGGAGAGGACTCCCCAGAGACTCAACCAGTGCAACTCTGAGTCTCCATTGCTACTACCCTCAGAATATGGAGCAGTGACAGGGAGGGACACCAGGGGACAGAGATCTAACCGGGAAACTCAGGAGAAGACCTATACCTCTGTGGCATAGCTAAGGGGCTTTGAAAGTCTCTTTGCATAACCACTGGATTATCTCTGCCACACCCTGCTTTATTTCCTGGTCAGGAGTCAGTGGTTAAGCTAAGAAGCCTATTGATAGTTTAAAAGCCCTCAGGCTCCCATAGCCTACAGGGAAGAAAAAAAAAAGAGGCTTTTAAACCACTGAGCTCCAACTCAGGGATTGAAACAACTGTTAACCTCCACCACTGTGAACCCTTTAATTAACTTACTTAGACACAGTCAATCCAGGCAATAGTGATCAATAATTTGAAAAGTACTGATAAAGGGAACTCATAACATAATATATAAAATGATTAAACCGACAAGAAAAAATATTGGAGAATCAAACCAGGACAAGAGTCCAGCTAAAAGTCCTCCAGAGGGTGAAGCACAAAACGAGTTCAACATCCAAACATTAGCTAAAGAAATAATAACAGGAGTGAGTAAAGAATTTGAAAAAATTGTAATCAGAAATGCAGGAACAACAAATGAGAATATGGAAGAAAATACTAATTATCTCATGGTCATTAGAGAGCTGAAAGCTGAAATTGCTGAGCTAAGAATGCAACTAGCTGAACAAGATAAAACAGTATCAGAGCAGGGCAACAAAATAGATGAACTCCAGAAAGCAGTAGAGGGAAGAGAGAATAGAATCTATGAGGCTGAAGACAGAATTGGCAAGATTAAGGATGAATTAGAGACAACTAAAAAAGAAGTAAGAGATCTCAAAAAGAGATTAAGAGATGCTGAAAACAACAACAGAGTCCTATGGGATGACCTCAAAAGAAACAATATACGCATTATTGGCATACCAGAGGAAGAAAGAGAAGGAGAGGAAGAAAGCATTTTCCAGGCCATAATAGCTGAAAACTTCCCTAGTCTAGACAACATCAAAGACATAAAGATTTAAGAAGCCCAGAGGGTCCCAAACAGAATTAACCCAGACCTAAAGACACCAAGACATATCATACTTAGAATGGAAAGGAATAAGGATAAAGAAAGGATCCTCAAGGCTGCAAGAGAAAAACAAAGAGTCACCTACAAAGGAAAACCCATAAGATTAGCAGCAGACTTCTCCATACAAACACTACAGGCCAGAAGAGAATGGCAAGATATCTATCGAGTGCTCAATGAGAAAGGCTTTCAGCCAAGAATACTATATCCTGCTAGACTGTCATTCAGACTAGATGGAGGCATCAAAACCTTCTCAGACAAGCAACAGTTGAAGGAATCAACCATCACCAAGCCTGCCCTTAAAGAAGTTCTGAAAGGTCTCCTATAAACAACCAGACCACCACAAATAGGACATATATCAAAACACTCTAAAACTCTACAAGAATGGCGTTAAAATATCTTCAATCTTTGATATCAATAAATGTCAATGGCCTGAAATCACCTATTAAAAGACACAGAGTAGGAAGATGGATCAGAAAACACAACCCAACAATATGGTTTCTACAGGAAACCCACCTAACTCAACAAGACAAACACAGACTTAAAGTGAAAGGATGGAAAACTATCATACAAGCCAATGGCCCACAAAAAAGGGCAGGAACAGCTATTCTCATATCTGACATGATAGACTTTAAAATAGATAAGATTAAAAAAGATAGGAATGGACACTACTTAATGCTCAGAGGATCAATCAATCAAGAGGACTTAACAATTATTAACATCTATGCACCCAATGAGAAGCCATCTAAATACATCAAACTTCTACTGAAAGAGCTACAGTAATATATTAACAGTAACACAATCATAGTAGGGGATTTCAACACCCCACTATCTCAACTTGACAGATCATCCAGGCAGAAAATCAGTAAAGACATAAGGGAGCTAAATGAAGAGATAGATAAACTAAAACTATTGGACATTTTCAGAGTCATTCATCCCAAGAAACTGGAATACATATTTTACTCAAATCCACATGGGTCATTCTCAAGGATAGACCATATGTTAGGCCACAAAGACAGCATCAGCCAATTCAAGAGCACTGAAATCATCCCAAGCATCTTCTCAGACCACAGTGGAATTAAACTAACACTTAACAATCAACAAAAGATTAGTAACAGTCCCAAAATGTGGAAGCTCAACAGTACACTTCTTAACAACTTCTGGGTCAAAGAGGAAATCAAGGAAGAAATCAAAATGTTTCGAGAGTTCAATGAAAATGAAGACACAAGCTATCAAAATATTTGGGACACAGCTAAAGCAGTCCTAAGAGGGAAGTTCATAGCTATACAAGCACACATTAGGAAACAAGAAAAAGCACAAATAAACAGCCTGATTGCACATCTTAAAGACCTAGAAGAACAACAAAGGAACCCTAAAGCAACGAGAATGTCAGAAATCACTAAAGTTAGGGCAGAAATAAATAACATTAAGAATAGGAAAACCATACAAAAGATCAATGAAAGTAAATGTTGGTTCTTTGAAAGAGTAAACAAAATCGACAAACCTTTAGCCAGACTCACAAAACAAAAAAGGGAGAAGATCCAAATAAATCGGATAGTAAAAGAAAGAGGAGATATCACAACAGACACTGCAGAAATTCAACATATCATGCGAGGCTTCTATGAACAACTATATGCCACCAAGCTAGAGAACCTGGAAGAAATGGACGATTTCCTAGATACCTACCAACTTCCAAAACTAAGTAAAGAGGAAGTGGATAACATGAACAGGCCCATCACAGCCAATGAAATTGAAACAGTTATCAAAAACCTCCCCAAAAATAAAAGTCCTGGACCAGATGGTTTTACAAATGAATTCTACAAAACCTTCAAAGAAGAACTAATACCTCTACTTTTAAAAGTCTTCCAGAAGACTGAAGACACTGGAATACTCTCTGCCAGCTTCTATGAAGCTAACATCACACTGATACCAAAAGCAGACAGGGACACAACCAAAAAAGAAAACTACAGACCAATATCTCTGATGAACATAGATGCGGAAATATTGAACAAAATTCTAGCCAACCGGATATAGCAGTATATCAAAAAGATTGTCCATCATGACCAAGTGGGGTTTATCCCAGGCATGCAAGGTTGGTTTAATATACGTAAATCAATCGATGTGATCCACCACATCAACAAAAGCAAGACCAAAACCACATGGTCATATCAATAGATGCAGAGAAAGCCTTTGACAAAATACAACATCCCTTCATAATCAAAACACTACAAAAAATGGGAATAGATGGAAAATTCCTGAAGATAGTGGAGTCTATATATAGCAAACCTACAGCCAACATCATACTCAATGGTGAAAAACTGGAAGCATTTCCACTCAGATCAGGTACTAGACAGGGCTGTCCACTATCACCATTACTATTCAACATAGTGTTGGAAGTTCTTGCCATAGCAATCAGGCAGAAGCAAGGAATTAAAGGCATACAGATTGGAAGAGAAGAAGTCAAACTCTCCTTATTTGCAGATGACATGATAGTATACATGGAAAAACCTAAGGACTCCAGCAGGAAGCTTTTGGAAATCATCAGGCAATACAGTAAGGTGTCAGGCTACAAAATTAACATTCAAAAGTCAGTGGCATTCCTCTATGCAAACACTAAGTTAGAAGAAATTGAAATCCAGAAATCAATTCCTTTTACTATAGCAACAAAAACAATAAAATATCTAGGAGTAAATCTAACCAAGGAAGTGAAAGACTTGTATACTGAAAATTATGAGTCACTACTCAAAGAAATTGAAAAAGACACAAAGAAGTGGAAAGATATTCCATGTTCATGGGTTGGTAGAATGAACATCATGAAAATGAATATATTACCCAGAGCCATCTACAAATTTAATGCTATCCCCATCAAAATCCCAAGCACATTTTTTTAGGAGAATAGAACAAATGCTACAAATGTTTATCTGGAACCAGAAAAGACCTAGAATTGCCAAAACAATCTTGAGAAAAAAGAACAAACCAAGAGACCCCTCACAGAATGGGAGAAGATCTTTACATGCCATACATCAGACAAGAGTTTAATAACCAATATATATAGCTTGCTATACTCAACAACAAAACAACAAATAACCCCATCCAAAAATGGGGGGAGGACTTGGACTGAATATTCACCACAGAAGAGATCCAAAAGGCTGAGAAACACATGAAAAAATGCTCCAAGTCTCTGTCAGAGAAATGCAAATCAAGACAACAATGAGATATCACTTCACTCCTGTGAGAATGTCATACATCAGAAAAGGTAACAGCAGCAAATGCTGGAGAGGGTGTGGAGTCAAAGGAACCCTCCTGCACTGCTGGTGGGAATGTCAATGGGTCCAACCTCTGTGGAGAACAGTCTGGAGAACTCTCAGAAGGCTAGAAATGGACCTACCCTGTGACCCTGCAATTCCTCTCCTGGGGATATATCCTAAGGAACCCAACACATCCATCCAAAAAGATCTGTGTACACATATGTTCTTGGCAGTACAATTTGTAATAGCCAAAACCTGGAAGCAACCCAGGTGTCCAACAACAGATGAGTGGCTGAGCAAGTTGTGGTATATATACACAATGGCATACTACTCAGCTGTAAAAAATGGTGACTTCACCGTTTTCAGCCGATCTTGGATGGACCTTGAAAAAATCATGTTGAGTGAAATAAGTCAGAAACAGAAGGATGAATATGGGATGATCTCACTCTCAGGCAGAAGTTGAAAAACAAGATCAGAAAAGAAAACACAAGTAGAACATGAAATGGAACTGGCGTATTGCACCAAAGTAAAAGACTCTGGGGGGGTGGTGGGGGAGGGAGAATACAGGTCCATGAAGGATGATAAATGACATAGTGGGGGTTGTATTGTTAAATGGGAAACTGGGGAATGTTATGCATGTACAAACTATTGTATTTACTGTTGAATGTAAAGCATTAATTCCCCAATAAAGAAATAAATTTAAAAAAAAGAAAAAAAACAAATGTACTATAATATAAACCATTAATTCCTAAAAAAAAAAAAAAAAAAAAAGAATCAAGCATCCACAAGAGTGTGTTTCATTACCCAGGGGAAAAAAGTTTGGTGGCCAAAGATAAATGATATTGCCCTAATAGCCTACAATCTGCTCTCTCCGAACTAAAATCTTGAGGATCAAAAAATCCGAACTAAAATCTTGAGGATCAAAAGCAGAACTTGTCCTAGGAAGATAGCTCACAGGTAAAGGGGTAGAAACAAAATCCTACCTAGACTCATTACTCCCAGTTTGAATTAATCTCCCTCCTCGCCCTTCTAATCTCATCATTTCCAAGTCCAGAGAATAAATAATACAAAAATATCTGGTGTGATTTACTAATGATGTCAGGGAAATTTTTGTTTTTCCTAACAGCTTCTTAGATCTCAAGAAAGGTGGGCTGGGCTGGGGTGGAAAATTACTAGTTAAGAAAAGCACTTTCATGCCTGAGGCTCCAAGGTCCCTGGTTCAATTCCCAGCATCACCATAAATCAGAGCTGTGTAGTGCTCTGATCTCCATCTCTCTGTGTATCTCCCTCATTAAAACAAACAAACAAAAATTTAAAAGGTGGGTTACAACAAATATCTGGTTTCTCAAATCCTCCAGATTAAGGAGATAGGCAAATTACCTCATGGAAATTGCCCCAAATCACTCATCAATTTGGACTGGAGTTGGTGTATTGCAGCAATTAAAAGACTGGCGGGGGGTTGGGGAGGGAGAGTAGTTCAGGTCCTGGAATAGGATGGCAGAGGACCTAGTGGGGATTGTGTGGTAATGTGGAAAACTGAGAAATGTTATTATGCATGTACAAACTATTGTATTTATTGTTGACTATAAAACATTAATCCCCCAATAAAGAAATTAAAAAACTTTAAAGAGATTTATTTTTAGTTGGGGACAGTGGGGGAAGGAAATTAATGGGGCAGAAAGAGTAACAAGATCCTATCTTAATATGATGGCAGTATAGATGCTTAAAATGTAAAGTCTTGGGTACAGACCACCTGGGATCGAATCCCAGTGGCTACCACTTGACTGGTAACTTTAGGCAAATTAGAAAATCTCTTTCTGGGAGTCTGGCAGTAGTGCAGTGGGTTAACCGCATGTGGCACAAAGCAGAATAACCGGCATAAGGATCCCCATTCCAGCCCCCCAGCTCCCCACCTGCAAGGGAGCTGCTTCACAAGTGGTGAAGCAGGTCTGCAGGTGTCTACCTTTCTCTCGCCCTCTTTGTCTTCCCCTCCTCTCTCGATTTCTCTCTGTCCTATCCAACAATGATGACATCAATAACAACAACAATAATAACTACAACAATAAAACAAGGGCAACAAAAGGGAGTAAATAAATATTAAAAAAAAGAAAAAGAAAATCTTTCTTCCCACCCACAGGAAGGAAGCTTCACAAGTGATGAAGAATGGCTGCAGGTGTCTTTCTTTTTCCCTTCCTGTCTCTCCTCCCTTCTCAATTTCTCTGTTTCTATCCAATAATAAGTAAATAAAAATAAAAAAATATTTTAGGGCGTTGGGCAGTAGTGCAGTGGGTTAAGTGCACATGGCGCCAAGCGCAAGGACCAGCATAAGGATCCAGGTTCAAGCCCCCAGCTCCCCACCTGCAGGGGAGTTGCTTCACAGGCGGTGAAGCAGGTCTGTAGGTGTGTATCTTTCTCTCCCCCTGTCTTCCCCTCCTCTCTCCATTTCTCTCTGTCCTATCCAACAACAATGACATTAATAACAACAATAATAACTACTACAACAATAAAAAACAACAAGGGCAACAAAGGGGAATAAATAAATATTTAAAAAATATTTTAAAAATTAAAAAAAGAAAATCTCTTTCTACTTTGGTTGTCAGAAAAGTCATGACATATTTTTCTATGTTTTTCTGTGCAAAAATGTATCATAACCTTTCCAACACTCAATATCTCATTTCTTAACCTGAAAAATTGGCGTAACATAGGCACTTACCACACAAAAGGTTTTGTGAGAATTAAGTAAAAGCATGTGAAGTACTTAACAATGAGTACAATATGCTTGGCACATGATAAGCATACAAAAAAATCAACTAATATTACAAGAAGAGTTAGTGACCCAGAAGGTGGTATGGTAAAATATTAGACTCTCAAAGTAGAACTTGGACTTGGTTTGGAGTATTGCACCAAAGTAAAAAACTCTGGGGTGGGGAGAGGGTTCAGGTCCTGGAACATGATGGCAGAGAAGGACCTAGAGGGGGTTGAATTGTTATGGGGAAAACTGAGAAATGTTATGCATGTACAAAGTACTGTATTTTACTGTTGTCTATAAGCCATTAATCCCCCAAATAAAGAAAAAATAAAGATTAAGCTAACTTAACCACCTGACAGAATGAGTCAATACTCTTCAAAGGAAGACAGATAAATCAAGACTTGCAATAATGTAAAATCTTCAGTGTCCTTTATACAATTTAAAAGAATTATTACCTATATAAAGTAATACAAAAATCTGATCTATTACTAATAGAAAAAGAAAAGCAGACCCAGAGATAACACAAAACTTGGGAACAGAATGACTCTAAAGACATATCTAAACCTTAAAAAAAAAAAAAAAGACAATAATGAGTGAACAACTGAGGGATTTCAGTACAGAAACACAAACATACAAAAGATCCAAATGACAATTCTAAAAGAAAATTTTAACATTTGAAATTTTAAAATACTGAATAAATTTAATATCAGATAGACCACTACAGAAAAGGAAAGTAAAAACACTTGAAGCACAAAAAAGTTAAATAGAATGGAATACTACTTAGGTATTAAAAATAGTGATTTCACTTTCTTGATCTCATCTTGGATGGAGCTTGAAGGAATCATGTTAAGTGAGATACGTCAGATAGAGAAGGAAGAATATGGGATGAACTCACTCATAGACAGAAGCTGAAAAATAAGAACAGAAGAAAAAACACAAAGCAGAATTTGGACTGGGTTTGGTTTATTGCACCAAAGTAGAAGACTCTGGGGGTGGGGGGAAGGGTTCAGGTCCTGGGACATGATGGCAGAGGAAAAAAAATATGATAAGACTATTCTACAGGTAAAAAAAAATAATATTGCTATAATGAGGAGCTAGCATAATGACTATGCAGAAAGACCTACATGTCTGTGGTACCAAAGGCTCCAGGTTCAAACCCTAGTATAAGCAGAAGCAAGAATTGAGCAGAGCTCTGGTTAAAAAGAAAAAAAAAAACAAATACATATACTGCTGACTTTACATCAGAAACAATGAAAGTCAGAACACGATGGAATGACATCATTAAAGTGTTTAAAGGGGGGAAATTGCCAACTAACACATCAACATCCAGTGCAAAGTTTTGTAGAATAAAGCTATTTATTTATAATTATACTGTCATCAGGGTTATTGCTATAGCTTGTACCTGCATGACTTTGTTGCTACCAAAACACTTTTTTTTTCTTACCAGAGCACTGCTCAGCTCTGACTTATGGTGGTGTGGGGGATTGAACCTGGACTCTGGAGCCTCAGGCATGACAGTCTGTTTGTATAACCATTATGCTGTCTACACTTTTTATTTATTTTTGGTAGAAAGAGAGAGTGGGAGAGAGAATAAAAGAGACACCACAGCATAGTTCCATTGATTGTGAAAAAGGATGGGAAATATATGATGCATAGGACTGAGGAGATAACTCACTTTAGAGCAACAAGATTTGGCATGCGGGATTGGGTGGTGGCACACTTTGTTGAGTGCACATGTTACAATGTGCAAAGATCCAGGTTCGAGCCCCCAGTCCCCACCTGAAGGGGAAAAGCTTTGCGAGTGTTGAAGCAATGCTGCCAGTGTCTCTCTGCCTCTCCCTCCCTATCACCCCCTTCTCTTTAGATTTCTGGCTGTGTCTATGCTGTAAATACAATAATAATAAGGAGGAAGTAGATATCATAATGGTTATGCAAAGAGACTCTCATGTCTGAGGCTCCAAAGTCCCAGGTTCAATTCCCCTATACCACCATAAGCCATGGCTGAGCATGCTCTGGCTAAACAGAATAAAATGAAAATAATAATAATAAAAAAAGAAAATAATAATAATAAACCGCCTTAAAAAAAAAGATTTGGCATGCACCAGGTCCCAGAAGCTCCAGTTTCATTCCCCAGTAAATGCCAGATCAGTGCTCTCTAGTCTCTCTCATTCCCCCCTCTCTTTCTCTCTTTCTCTTCATCTCATGAAAAAAAATAGGTCTTTGAAAAGATACAATGTAGGGGCAAAGTGGTGGCACACCTGGTTGAGTGCACATGTTACCATGCACAAGGTAACCCAGGTTCCTCCTCCTCAGTACCCACATGCAAGGGGTGAAGCAGGGCTGCAGGTGTTTCTCTGTCTCTCTCCCTCTCTATCTCCCTCTTACCTTTTAGTTTCTAGCTGTTTCTGTCCAATAAATAAATAAAGATGATTGAACAATACTACCATATTAAACTTACTGATAGCCAACAACTGCAAATCCCTACCCCCCCACAAACACACAGAAAGGAGATGCTCACCAAGACTGAGCATATATGGGGGGAGTTGACTCGGTGGTAGGCAGTGGATTAAGCGCATGTGGTGCAAAGCCCAAGGACTGGTGTAAGGATCCCAGTTTGAGCCCCTGGCTTCCCACCTGTAGGGGAGTCGTTTCACAGGTGGTGACGCAGGTCTGCAGGTGTCTATCTTTCTCTCCACCTCTCTGTCTTCCCCTCCTCTCTCTAATTCTCTCTGTCCTAACAACAACAATAACTACAACAACAATAAAAAGACAACAAGGGCAACAAAAGGGAAAATAAATAATATAAAAATTTTTTTAAAAAGAACATATATGGGAACATGAAACTACTTTCAAATGATTAAAATCCTATATGCTATTATTATCTTATTACAAAAGAATTTACTTATAATCAGTTTAAAAAAGCGATCTAGACTATCCCCCAATTAAGTCTGAATGGACTAATAATTTTAAAAAGTCACACATGAAAAGTTTTAAGACACAGCTAAAGCAATGCTGAGGGGAAATGAGGAAAATTAAAACAAAAAATGATAAAAAATAGAAAAAAGAAGACCCAAATAAAGTCAAAATATGTAGGAGTGAGCTTAGTAGTTTTAATAAAAGCAATAAAATAGAAGAAAAAAAATCAAGAAAGTCTAGTTCTTTGAGAAATATCCATAAAAGGAATATATGCTTAGGTAGACTGATGAAGAAAACAAGAAAACACAAACTAATGATACAAAGACTGAGGAAGGTGGGCACATCACTACAGATCATTCAAACATTAAAAGGGTAATACAAGTTTATTATGAATAATCTTTTGCCAATAACTTTGAGAATTTGGTTGTAATAGAATTTGTATCCTAGACTATGAGATAAGAAGAAATAAGAAATTCAAATAATGGGCGGAAGTAGATAGCATAGTGGTTATGCAGACAGATTCTCATGCCTGAGTCTCCAAAGTCCCAGGTTCAATCCCCTGCACCACCATAAACCAGAGCTGAGCAGTGATCTGGTAAAAAAAAAAAAAAAAAAGAAAAAGAAAAAGAAATTCAAATAACCCAAAGTCCTTCCCCAAAGATGACTCTCCAGGCTGAGGTGATTTCACTTGTGTTTTCTACCCAACATTTCAAATCTAAATAGTGTTAATGTTATAATTTCTTTCATAAAATAGATGAAAGAGTATTTTCCCAGTGATATCATTGTTTTACCAGAGCACTACTCAGCTCTGGCTTATGATGGTTCAGAGGACTGAACCTGGGACTTTGGAGCCTTAGGCATCTCTCTTCACGTAACTATTATGCTATCTACTCAGCTCCTCCATTAACTTGACGAGGTTAGAGTAATACTGATGATAACATGACATTTATGTAAGAAAAAATCATAATATAATATCATAAACAAAAATGTTTAACAAAATATTAGCAAATCAAACCCAACAATACATAAAAATGACAATATAATGTGGGTAAGAAGAACTTACCCTAGTAATATTGTCTTTTTTTTGGGGGGGAGTGCTATACTTCAGACAGTATCTTTTTTTTTATTTATATAATTTTAATTTATAAAATGGAAACATTGACAAGACCACAGAGTACCTTTTTATTCATTGTAGACCTTCACAAACTATCAAATTTAAAAGTCATCCACAGGGTGCAGTATTGTGTTAATATTTGAAAATCAATGTTAATTCACCACATTTACAAAATAAAGAATGGTTGTGATAAAAAAAAAAACAGTCACGTGGTCCAGGAGATAGTGCAGTGGATAAAGCATTGGACTCTCAAGCATGAGGTCCTGAGTTCAATCCCTGGCAGCACATGTACCAGAGTGATGTCTGGTTCTTTCTCTCTCTCCTCCTGTCTTTCTCATTAATAAATAAATGAAATCTTTAAATATTTTTATCTGCCTTATTTTAATGAGAGAGAGAGGCCAAAGCATTGTTCAGCTTTGGCTTACGGTGATGCAGGGAACTGAACCTGGGACTTTGAAGCCTCAGGCATGAGAGTCTTTTTGCAGAACCATTATGCTATTTCCCCTACCCCAATAAATGAAACCTTTTTTTTTAAAAAAAAAAAACAGAACAGTCACGATCATTTCAATATATGTAGAAAAGTATCTAATAGCATTCAATGACCATTCATTAAAAAAGTTTTAATATATCGCACCAAAGTAAAAGACTCTGGGGTGGGTGGGTGGGGAGAATACAGGTCCAAGAAGGATGACAGAGGACCTAGTGGGGGTTGTATTGTTATATGGGAAACTGGGGAATGTTATGCTTGTACAAATTATTGTATTTACTGTTGAATGTAAAACATTAATTCCCCAATAAAGAAATTAAAAAAGAGTTTTAATAAATTAAGAATGAAGAGGACTTCCCTATTCTGATAAAAAGCACTTATAAATAGCCTCCAGCCAACTTCTCTCTATCTTTTTAAGATTTTATCTTTTATTTATTAATGAGAAAGATAAGAGGAGAGAGAGAAAGAACCTGATATCACCCTGGTACTTCTGCTGGGAATTGAACTTAGGACCTCATACTTAAGAGTCCAGTGCTTTATTTACTGAGCCACCTCCCGGACCACTACAACCAACTTCTCCACCCCACCAAGTTCAGGAACAAGAAAGGCAAGAACATCTGCTTTCACCATTTCTCAATATTGTGGTGAATATTCTAGTCTGGATGAGTAAAGATAAAAATAAGAGGAAACAGAAGCCATACAGTTTAAGCTTAGGCAAAGACATTAGGTTTTGATTTAGAGGGGGAGAAAAAGAAGAAGCAAAACTGCTTTTATTTATGGATGACGTTAGGACTAGAAATCAAGGTCATATGACGTCACACTGACCATGTCAGCAAACCACATCATCATGTAGGCAACCAATTGCCGGGGAGTCCACCTAATGTTGTGGATTGACCTTTTGGGATCTAGATCAACAGAGCAACAGAGGTCGGCATAGAGGAACTGTTTTCTCCCAATGGCAAGAGCCCTAGAGGTGGATTTGCCAACCGTGTGACTTTGATCACTTCACCTCATCTTTGCTTTTGTCTCTTTCATTTGTAAAATTCAAAAGTCTGTCATTTCTCAATTTTGGCCCTGAAAAGGCAAATATTTGTTCATTAAGCGTCTAACCCTTGACAAAATTAATCAGAACATATAGTAACATATATTTTAATGCCAGTGGAGGGCTAGGTGAGACTTAATGGTCATGCATAAAACTCTCAGGCCTGAGGTTCTGAGGGCTCAGGTTCAATACCTGGTACCAACATAAACCAGAGCTGAGCAATATCTTATAAAATAAATAAATAAATAAAATCTAGGCAAATAAATAAATACAACCCTCTAGTAGCTTACTCACTGTGGACTTAAACATGAATTTTTGAATAGGGCTGATAAGGCTGAATTGACATAAATCTGCTTCTAATATCTTCATTCTTTCTCTTTTTAAAAATTCTTAAAAAAAAGATTTTATTTATTTATTAATAAGAAAGATAAGAGGAGAGAGGGAGGAGAGGGAGGGGGGAAGGAGAGAGAGAATGAATCAGACAACACTCTGGTATATGTGCTGCCAGGGATTGAACTCAGGACCTCATGCTTGAGAGTCCAATCCACTGGAATCCCAGATCATTCTTCCTCTCTTTCTCCTCTGCCTTTCTTTCCTCCCCCTTCTCTCTCTCTCTCTTTCTCTGTCTTCCTTTCTTACCATCACTGGGACTTCACTGCTCCAAATCAACTTCTTTTTTTTTTTTTTTCAGATAGAGACAGAGATAGACAAAAAAAGAGAAGGAAAAGATACCAGAAGTGGTCCAGGAGGTGGCACAGTGCAATAAAGTGTTTGACTCTCAAGTTCAGTCCCTGGCAGCACATATGCCAGAGTGATGTCTGGTTCTTTCTCTCTCTCTTCTCCTATTCCTCTCATTAATAAATAAAAAAAAATTTTTAATCTAATAAATTAAAAAAAAGACACCAGACCACTGAAGCTTCCTCCAGTGCAACAGATGTCAGGCTTGAACCTAGGTCATATGCATGATATGAACATTCCTACTCATGACCACAGAATGTGAGCTCAGACCTACAGGAATGCAGAGGTCACACAGACTCTTAAACTGAATATGGGCCCTAGATCAAGTAGATGGGACCTACAGTCAATAATATTTATACACCTTTCCCATATTTGGGAGCTACTCTCTTGCCTGATCCAGCTTTCTAGTCCTTTTTCCAGCCATGACATCATCTCCCCAGACAATAACTTGGGTCCACCTGCATATCAGAGGTCAGGAAAAAACTAATATAATCATGGGCTCTTTGGAATATAATTAAAATAGGCCTACTAGCTATCTTCAAAATGGAGACCTTAAATCTTCATCTGCACTAATCCAGCCTTTAGGTTCATGATTAGTCAACAATTTGTTTGACTTTATATGTTAACTCTTTTTTCAGCCACCAGGTTCCAGATGCTAACATGATGCCAACTGGACCTCCCTGGGCGGAGGACCCCACCAATGTGTCCTGGAGCTCTGCTTCCCCAGATCCCTGCCCCACTAGGGAAAGAGAGAGGCAGGCTGGGAGTATGGATCGACCTGTCAATGCCCATGTTCAGTGGGGAAGCAATTACAGAAACCAGACCTTCCACCTTCTGCACCCCATAATGACCCTAGGTCTATACTCCCACAGGAATAAAGAATAGGAAAGCTATCAGGGGAGGGGATGGGATACAGAGTTCTGATGATGGGAATTGTATGGAGCTGTACCCCTCTTATCCTATGGTTCTTGTCAATGTTCCCTTTCTATAAATAAAAATAAATTAATAAATATTTAAAAATAAAAAAATAAATGTAATTGTATTATACATGGTATATTCACTAAGCGTGCTTAGGTGTAAGTACTAATTCTGTGATCCCAAGAATAAAAACAAGATCTCTATCTAGTAGGGTTCACAATGTAATGGCAGGTATTGATCAAAAAGATAATAATCATATTTAGAACATTATAATAGTCTAACAATTAAAATAACACTCAAAGATTAAGGAATACTTTCCAGAATATATATATATATATGTGTGTGTGTGTGTATATATATATATATATATATATGTATATGTATTTTGAACAGATCTAATTCTGTTTTATAATACATATTTTAAAAAAAATTATTAGTGATTTCATACTGATTTACAACTTTCCAACTTTTAAAGTTGTTTCTATGAATTGTATTACTCAGTACAAAGAGAGTTCTCTTTTGCTGTCATTATTTTCTTTCTAAAGTGCATTTTATTTATTTTTACTTTATTGGATAGAGACAGAGGGAAATTGAGAAGGAAAGAGGAGATAGAGAGGGAGAAAGGAAGAGAAAGACCTGCAGGACTGCTTCACCACTCCGGAAGCTTCCCCGCTGCGGGTGGGAGGAAATTAAACTTGAGCCTGGTAACATGTGCACAACCAGGTGCACCACTGCCTGGCCTTTGCAGTCATTAGTTTCAACCAAACAGGAGTCAGGCAAATGAAAGATGATGTGAGAAGCTGACACAGAGAAAAGAGCATGACGTTCAAAAATCTCTACAAGACCTCATCACTTTAAAATATAAGGGGCTAAGTGGTGGCTCATGCAGTAAAGTGCACATTTACTAAGAGTGAGGACTCAGTTGAAGACCCTGGCCACCACCTATGGGGGAGAAACTTCACAAGTGGCTCTGCAGCAGTGCTGTAGGTATCTTATTTTCTCTCTCTCCTATGCCCTATTCCTCTTTCTCTTTCATCATCTGTCAAAGGAAGAAAATAAAATGGCGTGGGCCGGGTGGTAGCACAGCAGGTTAAGTGCACATAGCATGAAGCTCAAGAACTTGCGGAAGGATCCTGGTTTGAGTCTCTGGCTCCCCACCTGCAGGGGGTCGCTTCGCAAGTGCTGAAGCAGGTCTGCAGTCGTCTGTATTTCTCTCCCCTGCTCTGTCTTCTCTCCTCTCTCCATTTCTCTCTGGCCTATCCAACAATAACAACAACAGCTATGATAACAATAACAACTACAACAAGGGCAACAAAATGGGAAAAATGGCCTTTAGCAGCAGTGGATTTGTAGTGCTGGTACCGAGCCCCAGCGATAACCCTGGAGGCAAAAAAAAAAAAGGCAAATGGCAGGTTCAATCCATATCACCACCATAAATCAGAGTTGAGGACTGCTCTGAAAAAAAAAAAAAAAAAGAAGGGGAAGGAAGGAAGGGAGGAAGGAAGGAATGGGGGAAAAATGGCTACTGGGAGAGTGGTGGAGTCATCTATCAGACACCAAGCCAGAAAAATCTTTTTTTTAACCAGAGCACCACTCAATTTTGGTTTCTAGTGGTTCAGGGGATTGAACCTGGGAATTTGGTGCCTTAGGTGTGAGAGTCTCTTTTCATAACCATTATGCTATCTACCTCAACTCTTCTTTCCCCCTTCCTTCCTTCCTTCCTTTCATCCTTCCTTCCTTCCTTCCTTCCTTCCTTTCTTCCTTTCTTTCTTTCTATCTTATTAAATAGAACAGAGAGAAATTGAGAGAAGGGGAGATAGAGAGGGAGAGAGAAAGATAGACACCTGCAGGCCTGCTTCACCGCTCATGAAGCAGGTAGAGATATGAGGCTGGAACCCAAGCCCTTGCACATGGTGATGTGTGCACCCTGCCTGGCTCCCGCATACTAAAATCTTGATGATGGAAGCTAGATGGTGCATCTTCCTCACTTTATAAGCAGGGCAGTCCTAAAGGGCGTGGGAGTAGAATAAGGGATTTGTTTTAAAGTAGGAGAGCTCCCTACTAGTAGATAGATTTAAGATTAGAACTTGGGGACTGGGTGGTGGCACACCTGGTTGAGCACACATATTAGAATGCACAAGGACCCAGGTTCAAGCCCCCAGTCCCTACCTGCAAGGGGAAAGCTTTGAGAGTGTTGAAGCAGGGTTGCAGGTGTCTCTCTGTCTCTCTCCCTCTCTTCCTCTCCCTTCCCTCATGATTTCTGGCTGTATCTATCCAATAAATAAATAAAGATAATTTAAAAAAAAGGTTATAACTCAAGCTACCCAAGGCCAGGCAGTGGCACATCTGGTTAAGCATATACAGTGTACAAGGACTCAGGTTCAAACCCTTGGTCCCCACCTGCAGGGGGAAAGCTTCACTAGTGGTGAAGTAGAGTTGCAGGTGTCTCTGTCTCCCTCTCTATCTCCCCCTCCCCTCTCAATTTCCTTTTGTCTCTAGCCAATAAATAAATAAACAAACAAACTCAGGCTACCCTGCTAGATTGAGGCTTTTCTTTTTCTTTCTTTATCTCTTTCTTTCTTTCGCTGGTCCTTGTGCTGGTTCATGCGCTTTGTGCCATGTGCGCTTAACCCGCTGTGCTACCGCCCGACTCCCATCTTCCCATCTTTCCTCCTTTCTCTCTCTCTCTCTCTTTCTTTCTTTCTTTCTTTCTTTCTTTCATTCATTATTTATTGAATATCAATGGATGAGAGGGGGAGAGAACCAGAATGTCACTCTAGTACATATAATGCTGGAGACTGAATTTGTGGCCTCGTGCTGGAGAGCCCAATACTTTATCGACTGAGCCCCCCCTCAGGCTATAGATTGGAGGTATTCTTCCTTGACCAACACTGCAGGAAATTAATTATCTTCTAAATTATAGTCATCACTACTTATGGGTGTAAACATTTTGCTCATCCTAAAAGGGGACCACATATATATTATCTATTTTATTTTCTAACCCCCAAAGTGGCAGTTAGGAGAGATACTATTATTTCCATTTTGCTGATGAGGAAAGTGAGATTCAAAAGAGTTCATAATTCTCCCCAGTTTCACACAGTACGCACCAGGGACAGGACATTCATCCATGTTTTTACCTTCACTCACCACTCCCATAACACACACTGAGTTTGGGGCAGGTAGAGAAAGGCTTTAATACACAAAAAGCTGCTCTTTGAGGCCTTAAAGAATTGTCAGGACCTTCCATTTCCAGCTTCATATGGAAATGAGATATTCCTCAGTACAGAGATTTTCCTAGTCATCAGGGAAAGCAGACCTATTTAAAATGTTTCCCTTCTCTTTGCTTTCATGCTCAATTCTAGCAGCTTTTAACATAAGGCCTTCTAAAGTGTTTCTGTATCTAGAATTTTTCTTTGAAAGCAATCTGGCAAAAATTTAGCCTAAGAAACAATTAGGGATATTCACAGATGATAGAGAGGCAAAGATTTTCATTTTTGTATTACCTCAATATCCAAAGAATATTTTAAGTGAACATTTTTTGAACAATATGAAATGTGTCATGTGCCCCCAAGAACATGCCTAAAATGGATTTCCTAGCTTTCTTCTACCCTAAAATACCTAATCTCATCATCTGCTCTAATCCTACTTTTTAGTTCCTATTCATTAGCCATATATTTTTTTTAAAAAGAATTTATTTATTTATTTATGAGAAAGACAAGAGGAGAGAGAAAGAACCAGACATCACTCTGGTACATGTGCTGCTGGGGATTGAACTCAGGACCTCATGCTTGAGAGTCCGATGCTTTGTCCACTGCACCACCTCCCGGACCACTCATTAACCATCTTGTCTCAATCAAGTCATGCCGCCTTTCAGACACCAAGTTAAGAATGCTACCGTGACTCCATCCCAACTTCTCTGGGCAGACGACCTCACCAATGTGTCCTGGACCCTTGCATCTCCAGAGCTTTGGTCCACTAGGGAAAGATAGAAACAGGCTGGAGGTATGGATCGACCTATCAATGCCCATGCTCAGCGGAAAAGCAATTACACTCCTACCTTCTGCACCTCAAAAACAACCTTGATCCATACTGATAGGATGAAGTTAAGAGGTCTCTGAACTCCAGCTTCATCAGCACCCAGAGAGAGAAGGAAAAGGAGAGGGACATATGGAGGTAGTTATGTTGTCATGAGTGGCTTGGAGGGGAAGAGAGGATTGAATCAGGAGAAAAAGGGGACAATTATGTATAAATGTGGACAGATAGTTGTAGAGATGATGGTTGGCCCATGTCTAACAACCTTAGGGGAATTGTGGTGGATTGCAGTGGGAAGATTGAAGATTCAGAACCCTAATGGTGGCAATGGTGTGGATCTAAACCCCTGCTGACATGTAATTTTCTAAAATAAAAAATGAATAAATAGTGGTCTGGGAGGTGGCACAGTGACTAAGGCACTAGACTCTCAAGCATGAGGTTGAGTTCAGTCCCTGGTAGCACATGTACCAGAGTCATGTCTGATTCTTTCTCTCCCTCTCTCTCTCTCTCTCTCTCTCTCTCTCTGTCTCTCTCTCTCTCTCCTATATTTCTCATTAATAAATAAAATCTTTAAAATAAATAAATAAAGATAAAAAATAAAAAAAGAAATGCATCTAACATATCATGGCACATATGTATTGAAGCTTAAGTGAGTCATTTAAAACTATGTTGAAGGTGGGGGAAATAGCATAATGATTCTGCAAACTGGCCTTTGTGCCTGAGGTTCCCAGGTCCCAGGTTCAATCCCCTACATCACTGTAAGCCAGAGTTGAGCAGTGCTCTGGCAAACAAACAAACAAACAATGTTGGGTGAAAAGACACTGCAAGAGACAGTATTATCAATATGCTAAGTGAAAAATACACACATTAGTTATTTTTGTTAAACAAACAAAAATTACATCTATACATACAGTATTTTATAACTGTGATGATAGACATTAACTAGATTTGTTGTAGTGATGACTTTGCAGTGTGTAAAAAGATGGAACCATTATGTTGTACACCTCAATTGTTACTTTTAATTGTCAGGTACACCTCAATTAAAAAAATTGATATACCGATGCTCACACCAAGGCACTCTAAGTGATAATAAGATTATAGGTAATTTTGTCTTCTTGTTGGGCAAGTGTACTTTCTAACGTTTGTCCAGAGAAAATTCATAGCTCTTTAAGAAATATTATATTTAATTTTTTTTAAAGGCCTGTGCTCATTTCATCTTCTGAGGAATATCGCTTCTTTTACCTGCTGGCCTACTTGACAGCATGAATCTGCTTCTGCTCAGAGAGGAGCCGTGAGCTCAAGATCTACTGAAATGTGTAGGGCTTGCATCTACCAATGTGATCTTTCAGTTGTCATGACGGCATTTTAAAATATATGTTTTATTTACCTATTTAATGGATAGTGAGAGACATCAAAAGGGGAGGGGGTGACAGAGAGGAAGACACACACACACACAGACACACACACACACACACACACACACCCCTATAGCACTACTTGTGAAGCTTTCTCCCTGCAGGTGGAGACTAGGGACTTGAACCCAGGTCCTTGTTGTACAGTAATATTTGTGCTTTACTGGGTGCACCACTACCTGGCCCCTGTGCTTTAAAGTCTTTCTCTCTATCCTCAAAATCTATCTATCTATCTATCTATCTATCTATCTATCTATCTATCTATTATCTATCTTCAAAATCAGCTCTCCCATTAGTCATCATCAATGTCACTACCCCCAGTTTTAAACCATAGCTTTGAATCTAATGTGGGCTTGGAAAAATAGATCATTAAAATTGAGACTAATTTATTCTAAAAATGCATGTTAAATTGAATTGTTGTGTAGTACTGCTTAAGCGTATACATTCCAGTTAGTACTTTTATTTTTGTGTAATTACACTTCCTTTCTTTTTCATCTGTGAAGTGGGTACATTAAGTGCTTACCCTAAGTACTTATGTCATGTACTTTGGTAGCAATCAAATGAGTTCCTATCTGTAAGACACTTAGGCCAGTGTCTGGAACATATAAAATTATGAGTAAGTGCTTATTTAAGAAAAAAATCTATTTGAGTAAAATAAAAGCACATAGGAGATGAATCTTATCTTGAAGAGTTTGGATGTGATTGAAATGCTTGAATTTTATGGAATGGTCTTTGACATCAATCTATTTGGAAAGTTTTCTGGTCAATTCCATGGTTCTCAGGAGTTTTGTACCATGTGGTGCTACACAGTACACACACACACACACACACACACACACACACGCACATACACACACACACCATGCATGTCATCATACATCACCCTTTCTCTCCTCACTATGCTATGATTCTTGTGCTCTCATAGTGAAAAAATTTACAAAGGGAGAAGTATGATTTAAAATGTGCTATCACAGTGGTCCGAGAGGTAGCACAGTGGATAAAGCATTGGATTCTCAACCATGAGGTCCCAAGTTCAATCCCCAGCAGCACATGTACCAAAGTGATGTCTGGTTCTTTCTCTCCTCCTATCTTTCTCATCAATAAATAAATAAATTCTTTAAAATAAAATAAAATGTGATATCACAAATAGGACCTTTTTATAATGAAGCATATATTTCAACACAGTAATAACTAAGATAAAATATATATTATGCATTGACTATGCTCCTATTTGAGCTAAGCACTTGATGTATATTCGTTCATGTAATTTTCACACATCAGAAGGGGAGACACTGTATAGAAACAGAAAGCAAATGCTGGGGCTGGGGAGATAGCGTTATGGATATGAAAAAAGACTTCCATGCCCAAAACATCAAAGGTCCCAGGTTCAACCTCCAGTTCCACCATAAACCAGAGCTGAGTTGACATAAGCCAGAGCTGAGTTGAGTAGTGCTCTAGGGGGAAATACACACACACACACACACACACACACTTTCTCTCTCTCTCTCTCCTTGAATTAATGCCCCAGCACCAGAGTGATGTTCTGGTTCTTAGAACTATAAATAAATAAATATTTAGAAAACAAATGCTGGGGGCCAGGCAGTGGTACACCTGGTTAAGTGCACGCATTGCAGTGCATAAGAACCCAGGTTCAAGCCCCTGGTTCCCATCTACAGGGGAAATTTTCACAAGTGATGAAGCAGAGCTGTAGGTGCCTCTTTGTCTCTCTCCCTCTTTATCTCCTCCTCCCCTTTTAATTTCTCTCTGTCTCTATCCAATAGTGAATAAATAATGTTGAATTATTGCCCATTGCCCAAGGCACCTATCCAAGATCACACAGCACATTTCACACGGTTTCACAATGCAAGGGTTGAAAGTGATTGCACTATTTTGCGGGTGCAATGTTTGAATTTCAATGTATTGCTATGTTGTTATGTGGGTACATACAATTCCTTGAAAGAAATATTCCCTAAAAGAATGAGTATTCATTGCTTGGCCTCAAATGAGAAATCTCTGGTGATCCTAGTTTGACTCTGTTCCTTTTCATGTAGAGCACTGCTATCTTAATTTGGTTGCAGAATTCCTGGATACACGAGAAGCTTCTCCAGGGACCTCTGCTTAACGTTCTTCGCTTGGAGGCAGAAACCCGTGTTTGAGTTCGCCTTTCGATCCTTGTTGCTGGGTGAATACAGTGATTTGATTTAAACTCTTCAAGCATTGAGCTCCTTAAAGCATTGAGCATTGAATGTGCAATAATTTTTAAAACATTTTATTTCATCTTATTGCTGCCATTGTTATGACTAGGGCAAAGTACCTACCCTACATTATGAATCCACTGCTCCTAGCAGCCTTCTTCTTCTTCTTTTTAAAAATATTTATTTATTTATTCCCTTTTGTTGCCCTTGTTATTTTCTTGTTGTAGTTATTGTTATTGATGCCATCATTGTTGGATAGGACAGAGAGAAATGGAGAAAGGAGGGGAAGACAGAGGAGGAGAGAAAGATAGATACCTGTAGACCTGCTTCACTGCCTGTGAAGCGACTCCCCTGCAGGTGGGGAGCCAGGGGCTCGAACAGGGATTCTTATGCTGGTCCTTGCGCTTCGCCTAGCCCACTGTGCTACCGCCCGACTCCCCCCCTTTTTTTTTCTTGATAGAGACAGAAACTGAGAGGGAAGGAACGGGGAACAGAGAAGAGAGAAAAAGAGACACCTGCAGCACTGCTTTTTAGGGGATGGGGGCTTGATCCTGGGTCCTTGTGCATGGTAATATGTGCATTTTAAAGCATGGGCCACTGCCTGTCCCCTGCACTAAGTTTTGAGAAAGTGTTATAACCAATTAACAATACAGACAGGAGGTGAGACCACTGATGACTAAAAATAAACCTCTCCTTGTTGATCCTCAGCCAGAATTTCACAGTGATGGCAAACTCCACTTCCATATCCTTGTCTCTCAGGGAACATCTGAGTTAAGGTTGATTCCAAAGCCATATCCCCAGTTATAAACCACCAGTATGAAGTTAAAGTGTCCCCCATATATTCCAGAGCTCCCACTTTGCAGAAATGTACTTTAATTTTAGCAATAAAGGACTTAATCAAACATCAAGAAGAATTCCATTAAATAAATTGTCTGTCGATTAAAAGGAGGCTCCCATCATGAGGTATTAAAAATAGAATGGGGTTTTTTTTTTTTAGCTTGAATATTTGAGGAATTAACCTCACTAGAGTTGGTGGCTTGTGTGAAACTGTTTCCTAGAGTCTTTCCCACTTGTTGATTTCTATGCTGTTCTAGCCCTAGAGGCCTTTGCTCATTGTTGCAAATCATTCTCATTTAGATGTGCTGGGCTCCGTGTCCACTAGGTCAGCTGCATTCACAATACCAGAGAACTCAGGAAAATAGTTTAACTTCTTGTGGTGTGTTTCCAAGCATATACAATCTCCAAAGAAAACATGTTGACTTTCATTTACCTCAGAGTGCAAGCAACTGTGGCACATATTTCTCCAGAAAGGTCTATAATTGTGACTTATATTTCTTTTCTTTTCTTTTTTTTTTTTTGCCTCCAGGGTTATTGCTAAGGCTTAGTGTTAGAATCCACTGCTCCTGACCGCCATCTTTTTTTCATTGCTTTGTTGCTGCTACTGTTGTTGTTGCTGCTACTATTGTTGTTGGATAGGAGAGACAGGAATTGAGAGGAGGGGAAGACAGAGAGGGGGAGATGCAGAGAGACACCTGCAGACCTGCTTCAACGCTCGTGAAATGACCCCCCTGCAGGCGGGGATCTGGGCGTTCAAACTGAACCGGAATCTGGGCGCTCAAACTGAACCCGGATCCTTGCGCAGGTCCTTGTGCTTCCTACCATGTGCACTTAACCGGTGTGCCACCGTCCCGGCCCATATTTCGTGCTATTTCTACTCTAAAGTGTATTACATTTGATTAGATTTCAGAGCTGCTATTGTGATGTGGATAGACAGTTTTTATGGTGTCCATGTTTTACAAAAGATAAAACAGAGACACACTGCCTCAGACGAGATAGCCATTTAATAATTGAGCTGACTCCTAGTTCCAGAGCATTTTTCCACCACTTACAGGAAGAAAAAAGAAATCCACTTTCATTCTATGGACAACCTAATACAGAAACAGGACGAGAAAAAGCAGAGAATTCTAGACTACTGCCCACATGACTGTCCTTCCAATCCCCAGAAATTCCAGGTAATTATATCTAAGTTAGAGCTGTTTTCCTATGACAACAGATTTATTGATGGGGTGGGGGCGGTAGCTCACTGGGTTAAGTGCACATAGTGCGAAGCACTAAGACCCGCACAAGGATCCCGATTGGAGCCCCTGGTTCCCCACCTGAAGATGGGTGGCTTCACAAGCAGTGAAGCAGGTCTGCAGATGTCTGTCTTTCTCTTTCCCTCTCTATCTTCCCCTCCTCTCTCAATTTCTCTCTGTCCTATCTAGCAACAATGGAAAAAATGGCCTCCAGGAGCAGTGGATTCGTAGTGCAGGCACCAAGCCCCAGCGATAACCTGGGGACAAAAAAAAAAAAAGATTTATTTATGTATGTATTATGAAAAGGAAAAAAAGAATGAGAGACTGGGGAGAGAGAGATAGCAAACCAGAGCATTGCTCAGCTCTGGCATAAGGGATAAGACAAGGTATTTAACCTGTCGCCTCTGTGCCTCAGGCATGTAAATAAGTTATCACTTATCAGACAGAGCTATCTTCCTGACTCAATTATGCAAATTCTGACTAGAGAAAACCTGGTAGTATCATCCTTAGGATCTCTTTGGAAATATCACCAGAAATCTCCCACAATTAGAAATTCCTGATATTAAATCCTGGAATCCTCTGGCAATGATACCTCTAGACTGAAAGGTTAACTTCAGGAAGCCCAAGTCTCCATTCAACTCAAACACTCACAGAATGAATAGTTGCTTGAGATAAAATAGACTTGTAATAAATAGAAAATAATAAAAACACAGTAGAGTGCATCATAACTTACTGAAAAGTTCTCCACTTTAAGCAATATTATTTTTTAACTTTTAAAAAATATTTTATTTATTTTATTTCAATGAGAAAGAGAAACAGAAAGACCAGAGCACTCCTCAGCTCTGGTTTACCATTGGTACTGGGGATTGAACACTGGGGCCTCAGAGACCCAGGCATAAAAGTCTTTCGCATAACAACTATGCTGTCTCCCCAGTGTCAATATTCTTTGAATTTCCTTTTGGTAGAGGAGAAAGGGAGAGGAGAGGTTGAGCCCTGAGGGATAGGGGAGGAGTGAGAAGATGAGACACAGAGAGGTGTAGGAAGTAGGCCTCCAGGTCTGGGAGGAGAACCTTGAGGGAGTTTAATACTTTAAGCAATTTTAAAATGATATTTAGAGGGTAAAGGAAGGTCACATAATTACATTCAGTAGGAAACTAACCCTCACCATGACGAGAATGGACACATCCTGAACCAAAGGTTTGTGGACTTCCAAGAAGAGGAAAAGTCAATAGAGCAATCCTTTATTTGGTGTGGGCAGTGGTGATGACTGAGACCCCAGCTTTAACTATTTTTCCCTTTCTGTGTTTTATTTTTTTTTACACCATCATTTTATTTTTATAAAGTATTATTCATTTTTTTAAATTTATTTATTCTCCCTTTTGTTGCCCTTGTTTTCTGTTGTTGTTGTGGTTATTATTGTTGTTATTGAAGTCATTGTTGGATAGGACAGAGAGAAATGGAGAGAGGAGGGGAAGACAGAGAGGAGGAGAGAAAGATAGATAGATACCTGCAGACCTGCTTCACTGCCTGTGAAGAGACTCCCCTGCAGGTGGGGAGCCCAGCCCAAGCTGTTTTCCGCCCAGGAAGTGTTGCTGAGGAGTTATTCTGATGCAGTCTCCGCCCCCAGGTTTTACTATGCCCTGCGAAATCCTAGCAGTGCCCCCTTCAACCAATCCTGGCCCTACACGTCACCCCTGGTTGTCGCCCAATAAAAAGCCCCCTCACCCCCCCCCCTCTGGGCTCTCAGCTCTCCCTCTCTGAGGTCTCGCTCCCTGCTCTTCCCCCCCCCCCCCCCCCCCGTGGTCAGGTAGTGGGGACGGCCATTGCCAGCTGGCTCCACGTGGTCTGAACCAACCCCCCCCATCCTATAATAAAGATTTGTGTACCCCTTTGCTCTGGACGTCCACTCTCTTCTCCGCGGTGCAGCCCGACACCAGACCACCACAACAACAAGGAAGATCTACCTGCGAACAAGCCCTGGCCCTCTCAACTTACATTGAAAATGGATTCCAGAAGAATTTAAAGACGGGTGCTGTCTTTGTTGATCTCACAGCAGCCTATGACACGGTCTGGCACCGTGGTCTCCTAGTCAAGATCTCAAGATGCGTGCCTCCATGGGTGGCCAACACTATATCGTTTCTTCTCCAAAACAGAAGATTCTGGGTGCATCTCGGTGACAAGTCTAGCAGATGGAGACTTGTCTCAAGTGGCCTCCCCCAGGGCTCTGTTCTGGCTCCTATGCTATTTAATATTTACATCAATGACACTGGGATGCATTGGAATGACCTTCTCATGGTGCATCCCGTGAGTACCCATTCATTGGGGAAACTGACGATCCTTCCTAGCCAACTGAATCCACATGGATCCCAGTCACTTTCAAAGCCAGCAACAAGCAGCTCCTGAAAGCTTTCAACCTGACCTGTTGACTGGCTATGGAAGAAGGGCAAACGCTAGAAGAAGAAGAATTAATGACCTCCCAGAAACTTCTTCAAGGAAGTTCATGTGCGCCGATGACATCTGCTGTGCAACTCAGGCATCCAAGTTCGACATCCTCGAGGAAACACTCACGAAAGACATGTCTCTGATATCTGATTACCGTAAAAAATGGCGACTAATCCCTAGCACTGCAAAAACGGTATCATCTGTTTTCCATCTACACCATGCCTTGGCCTCGCGTGAGCTTAATGTGCAGCTTGGCGATACGAGAATCTGGCATGAAGCCCAGCCAGTCTATCTTGGCGTTACTCTGGATCGCACTCTGTCATTTCACGAACATCTCATAAAAACTGCAGCAAAGGTGGGCGCGAGGAACCACATCATTGCAAGACTGGCCAGCTCCTCATGGGGCGCGAGCGCTTCCACACTACGATCATCATCTCTGGCATTATGCTATTCCACTGCAGAATACTGTGCCCCAGTATGGTTCCGTAGCCCCCATGTCCACTTGGTCGATTCCAAATTATATTCCTCCATGAGGATCATTTCTGGAACCATCCGTTCCACCCCGGTTCCATGGCTGCCAGTTCTTAGCAACATCGCCCTGCCAGATATTCGTCGGGATGCGGCATCATCTAAGTTCATTTCCCACGTCTACGCTCGACCGGACCTGCCAATATACGCGGATATCTTCGCCCACCCTGTCCAACGCTTGACGTCTCATCACCCAATCTGGTCCCCTATGCCTACACTGAACTTCTCTGTTCCAGACTCTTGGAAACAGAGTTGGCAGTCAGCTGAGGTAAAGAACAAACACCTCATCACAGACCCCTGCAAGCGTCAACCCGGCTTTGACCTAGCACGTTATGATTGGGCCCTCCTCAATCGCTATCGAACAGGCCATGGCCGGTGCGCCGCTATGTTCCACCACTGGGGAGCCAGAAACGACCCGAACTGCCCCTGCGGCTACAGACAGACTATGACCCACATAGTCAACGACTGCCACCTCTCCAGATTCAAAGGAGGTCTCGAAACTTTACATCAGGCTCAACCTGACGCTGTTGACTGGCTACGGAAGAAGGGCAAATGCTAGAAGAAGAACTGGGATCCTTATGCTGGTCCTTGCGCTTTGAGCCACATGCGCTTAACCCTCTGCACTACCATCCAACTCCCTTACACCATCATTTATTTATTTATTTACTTGTTTTCCTTTTTGTTGCCCTTGTTGTTTAACATTGTTGTGGTTATTAATGTCGTCGTTGTTGGATAGGACAGAGAGAAATGGAGAGAGGAGGGAAAGACAGAGAGGAGGAGAGAAAGACAGACACCTGCAGACCTACTTCACCGCTTGTGAAGCGACTCCCCTGCAGGTGGGGAGCCGGGGGCTCGAACTGGGATCCTTACCAGGTCCTGGCGATTTGCGCCATGTGCGCTTAACCCGCTGCGCCACCGCCCGACTCCCTACACCATCATTTTATCAACAGCTGCTGCCTTCACATTACTTTTGTAGCCCTTAAAGACAAACAAAACACTTAAAATTAAGGGGAAAAAAATCAAACTAGAAACACACATTAAAAAAAAAGAAACAATTTCTTATGTCTACATTGACAAAATAGCAAATTTTCTTCTTTTAAAAAATGATTTATTTGTTAATGAGACAGGGGGAGGAGGGAGAGGGGGAGAGAGAGAGAGAGGGAGAAAGATCTAGAGGGGGGATGGGAGAACATCACTCTGGTACATCCAATGTCTGGGATCACACTTGGGACTCATTCTTGAAAGTCCAGCACCTTATTCACAGCACCACCTCCTGGGTTGCACAGCAAACTTTCAACAATAAAAACTTCATAAAATGAATATTTATATAAGTAAATCCCATTAATGCTATTTGAGCATTTCTTTACAGAATAAAGAATATCTAGTTTAATCGAAAAGTCTCTGCTCAGAAAATTATGACCATCACAAAATTCAACCTGTCTAAATCAAAATAAATATCTACCTGTATATAGTAAATCCTCAATAATTTGAAAGAAAATAAAATTGTTCAGTGTTTAGGGTTATGGTTTATTTTTTAATACAGATCGTTTTTATATATAAAGTGTCTATTGTAAGGTAACCAATATGTGAGAACTACAACGGGAATGAAACACATGGCTGAGCTACTGCAATTTAAAATGAGCCTAAGTTACAGAATAATGAGTTCAAAACATGACAACACAAAGTTATTTCACTTATTTAAAATATTTCTCAAACATCACAATTTTAAAATGTCGGTCACAAGATTTTCAGGCTAGTACATCTCATCTGTATTCACAGACTGGGTCTATAATTTAAGAGACAAGTGTGGATTAAATTCTTACACAATTTTACCACTGAGCTAGAAATAAATATGAGAGACATTGATTTGATTCTTGAAGAACTGTATTAGAAATAGTATAGGCACCAAAGTAAAAACCCAGTGGTGAGGGGTAGGCATGTAGCTTCCTGGGCCAGTGGGGGGTGGGAGTGGGCGGGAGGGATGGGTCACAGTCCTTTGGTGGTGGGAATGGTGTTTATGTACACTCCTAGCAAAATGTAGACATATAAATCAGTAGCTAATTAATATGAGGGGGAAATTAATTGTATGTCTCAAAGTTTCTCAAAAGACAAACTGAATCTTTTTAATATATAGGCTATGTATTTGATATGCGGACTCTCTCAAAAGCCTAGACCAAGTAGATTAGAAGCTTCCAATAGCACAGCTATATACAAGATACTGGGTACTGTCCAGCAAACCATAACAAAGGGACTTTTCAAAGTTAACCCAATTAACAAATAATGTGATGATAATATTAACTATTGATTGTCTTTTTGAACCCTAAGACAGCAGGAACCTCACATCTTCACTATAGAGCCCCTACTTCCCCCAGTCCTGGAACCCTTGGATAGGGCCCACTTTCCCGTATGCATCTCCCAATCCAAACCAAATAACATTGCATCTGCCGATCACAACCTAACCAAAGCAACGATTGCTACCTCAACATGCTTCACCTCAGAATGTATCCAGAGACTTCACGTGTGGAATGACAACCCTTCAGCTTCATTACTCGGGTGAGACCTTTCCTTTAATAGTACACTCTAATTTTATCTCAGGTAGTTCACTTTCCAACAAAGTCCCATAACCTAGATATACACCAGTTTCTGTGAGAGAGAGCTTATGTGCACACGTATCCATAAACTACTGCAAAATATATACCTGAAAGCAGGACTACACTAGAGTTTGCAGTGAGTACCTCCCTAACACTTCCTCTCCACTATTCCAAGCTTGGGATCCATGATTGCTCAACAAATTGTTTGGCTTCATATGTTAACTCTCTTTTCAATCACCAGGTTCCAGATGCCACCAGGATGCTAGCTAGGCTTCCCTGGATTGAAGACCCCACCAATGTGTCCTGGAGCTCAGCTTCCCCAGAGTCACACCCTACTAGGGAAAGAGAGAGGCAGACTGGGGGTATGGACCGACCAGTCAACGCCCATGTTCAGCGGGGAAGCAATTACAGAAGCCAGACCTTCTCCCTTCTGCAACCCTCAATGACCCTGGGTCCATGCTCCCAGAGGGATAGAGAATGGGAAAGCTACCATGGGAGGGGGTGGGTTATGGGGATTGGGTGTTGGGAATTGTGTGGAGTTGTACCCCTCCTACCTTATGCTTTTGTTCACTAATCCTTTCTTAAATAAAAAATTTAAAAAAAAAAGAAATAGTATAATAGGAAAAAGCTATAGGTAACTGAAGCATGGATTTTTTTTAAAGAAACTTATTTTTTTAAGTATTTCATTTATTTTATTTTTGAGAGAGATGCAGAGAGAAAAAGGCACAGAGCACGGCTCAGCTCTGGCTTAGTGGTGCTGGGGATTGAACCTGGGACTTTGGAGCCTCAGGGATGATAGTGTCTTTGCATAACCACTATGCTATCTACCCCTACCCTGAAGCATGGATTTTATGTAGTTCAAAAACTAAAAACTTAAAAAAAACAAAGCCACACACACATATACACATTAGCTTTTAACTTTTTTCTGTTAAGTCACAGAATTTCAAGATATAAATAACAAACATTTCAAATTAATTTACATAACCACATCACTTACAATATCTTTCTTCAAATTGGTGAGCCAATGGGTACTTTCAGAATTCCCAAAAATATATACATCTCCTACTATGTATATCATTCTTCTACTTGGAATACATATTCTCACAAAATAAGATAATTCTTTAAAACTTTTTTTTAAAGATATACCTCTTTTGTTTTAGAAATCATATTTTTCTTTCTTTTTATAAATTTACTTTCTTTTTTGTATTTATTTATTGAGGATAGAGACAGAAATTAAGAGGGAAGAGGGAATCCAAGAGGAAAAGAGACAGAGAGACACCTGCAGCACTGTTTCACCACTTATGAAGCTTCCCCCCTGCAGTTGGGGTCCTTGAGCATTCTAATGTGTGTGCTCAACCAAGTACATCACCAGCATTTCTTTCCCCCCCCCCCCCAGAGTTACTGCTGTGGTTCGGTACCAGCACTGTGAGTCTACTGTTCCTGGTGGCTCTTTTTTCCATTTTATTGGGTAGAACAGAGAGAAATTGAGAGAGGAGGGGGAGGTAGAAGGGGAGAAGAGAAAGACACCTGTAGACCTGCTTTGCTACTTGTGAAGAGTTCCCCCTGCAGGTGGGGACTTGGAGTACTCGAACCCTGATCTTTTCATGGGACCTTGTGCTTTGGTACTATGTGTGCTTAACTGGGTCCCCACCACCACTATTGTGAAAATGCTGATTTATTTCATTTATTTCATAGAAGTAAAGATTTTCACAGGAAAGAGAGAGAGAGAGAAGCCAAAGCACCACTGTGGTATGTGCAGTCCTAGGGACTGAACTAGTGAGCCTCAGATATGCAAATCTCATGCTTTAGCAGTTGAGCTATATTTTTCCAGTCAAAAAGCAAACAGAAGACATAGCGCCTTAATAGGAAAACTTCCTTACAATTGGAGGCCGGGCGGTGGTACACTGAGTTAAGTGTACATGTTACAAACCACAAGGACCCACGCAAGGATTCCCATTCAAGCCCTCAGCTCCCCACCTGCAGGGGGATCGATACACAAGCAGTGAAACAGGTCTGCATGTGTCTGTCTTTCACTCCCCCTCTCTATCTTTCCCTCCTCTCTCAATTTCACTCTGTTCTATCCAATAAAATAGAAAAAAAAAAAAAAAAAAGGCAACCAGGAGCAGTGGATTCATAGTGCCAGCACCGAGTGCCAGCAATAACCTTGAAACCTATATATATATATCCATACAATTCACACACACAATTGCATTTTTTCCCAGAGTAAATGTAGTAAAACCATATACTACTGCAATTTTTACTCAAAAAGTTTTATTTTTTTAATTATCTTTTCTTATTTATTGAATAGAGACAGCCAGAAATTGAGAGGAAGGGGGAGAGAGAGAGGGAGAGACACCTGCATCACTACTTCACCACTTGTGAAGCTTTCCTTCTGCAGGTGGGGACCGGAGGCTCTAACTTGGGTCCTTGTACATTGTTAGATGTACACTTAATCAGGTGCCCCACCACCTGGCCCACTCAAAAAGATTTCAATAAACTAAAAATGGTTTCACTCATTACTCATGTGTGTTCATTCTTGGAGAAGCAAGATGGCATCTGATTGACATCAGAAGTACACTTCCATTATATCTGTCCTTTTGGACCAATACATTGTTTTGTTTTAAGATTTATTTATTTATTCATGAGAAAGATAGGAGAGAGAGAACCAGACATCACTCTGGTAAATGTGCTGCCGGGGACTGAACTCAGGACCTCATGCTTGAGAGTCCAATGTTTTAACCACTGCCCCACCTCCTGGACCACTGGATGAGTACATTGTTTAAAAGTTAGTTGATGGGAGTCAGGAGGTAGCATAGTGGGTTAAGCGCACTTGGCGCAAAGCACAAGGACAGGTGTAAAGATCCCGGTTTGAGCCCCCAGCTCCCCACCTGCAGTGGGAGTCGCTTCACAGGCGGTGAAGCAGGTCTGCAGGAGTCTATCTTTCTCTCCCCTCTCTCCTTGTCTTCCCCTCCTCTCTTCATTTCTCTCTGTCCTATCCAACAATGATGACATCAGTAACAACAATATAACTACAACAATAAAACAACAAGGGCAACAAAAGGGAATAATATATATATATTTTTAAAAGTTAGTTGGCACTATGAAGTGGAGTCAAGTGCAGCTGCCTCTTCTTAAAGTGGCCAAACAAGAATGTTATCTGTCTTCATACTTAAAACTTTTCTGCTTCACTTTGGAGGCCTGAAAAATAGATTTCTGGAAGTTTTGATAATGAACAGCTTCTCTTTGAAACCAAGCAACCTATCTCTGGTTGCATCTGTAAATCCTGACCCTTCATAACAATAGTGAAATGCAACAAACTTAACCAGAGAGGAAACAATCCCTTCGGCTAGACAGAGAAAAACCCAGACCCAGACTCAAATCTCTCCCTAGGTCCATGTTCCTGCGCTTTCTTTCCATCTACCACTTGGTACACAAACCCACACATATGCCAATCAAGAAGGTAAGACCAATGAAACTAGTACAGCCTAGAATGTTCCTAGCCCTGACCACAGGATTCGAGCTCAGACCTACAGGGATGCAGAGGTTACATAGACTCCTGTGCTGAATATGGGCTCCAGATCAAATCAATGGCGTTTACAGTTAACAATATTTATATACTTTTCCCATATTTGGGAGTTACTCTCTGCCTTGCTTTCTAGTTCTTTTTCCAACTATGACACCATTTCCCCTGACAATACCTGCATGTTAGCTGTCAGGCTCAGGCAAAAACTAGTCATGGCCCCCTTGGAATATACCTAAAATAGACCTACCAGCTTTCTCCAAAATGGAGACCCGAAATCTCACCTGTAATATTCATGCCTTGAAGTACATGAGTAGTCTACAATGTTCTGCTTTATATCTTAATGCTTTTTCAGTCACCAAGTTGCAGATGCTACCATAATGCCAACCTGACTTCCCTGGGCAGATGACCTCACCAATGTGTCTTGGAGCCCTGCCTCCCTAGAGCCAAGGCCTACTAGTGAAAGAGATAGGCTGGGAGTATGGATCAACCTGCCAACGCCCATGTTAGCAATTACAGAAGCCAGACCTTTCACCTTTTGCACCCCATAAAGAATTTTGGTGCATACTTCCAGTGGGATAATCTATAGGGAAGCTTCCAGTGGAAGGGATGGGACACGGAGCTCTGGTGGTGGGAATGGTGTGCAATTGTACTCCTCTTATCCAGTCTTGTTGATCATTATTAAATCACTAACAAAAAAATTTTAAAAATGGCAAGACTGAATTATTTAGAGATAAAAAACATCTGCTCTTAGAGGGCAGAGAGCTATTGTTTTCACCTGGTATAATGAGCTGAATATTCAGATAGTATAATGGTTGTGCAGAGACTTTCTTTTTTAAATATTTATTTATTTATTCCCTTTTCTTGACCTTGTTGTTTTATTGTTGTAGTTGTTGTTGTTATTATTGATGTCGTTGTTGGATAGGACAGAGAGAAATGGAGAGATGAGGGGGAAGACAGAGAGGGGAGAGAGAAAGATAGACACCTGCAGACCTCCTTCACTGCCTGTGAAGCGACTCCCCTGCAGGTGGGGAGCCAGGGACTCCAACTGGGATCCTTTAACCCGTGGCTATGGACTCCTGCAAAGAGACTTTCAAGCCTGAGGCTCCCAAGTCTCAGGTTCAGTCCTCCATCATGAGTATTCATGTTCACCCAAATTTTGACGTTGAACCCTACTATCTAATTTGATGGCTTTAGGAGGTGGAGACTTGCTTGGGAACTGATTAAGTTTGGATGGAAAAAACGGAAAGTGAGTTCTCATAAGGAGACTACTGTCCTGCTAAAAAGAGGAAGTGCCCAAAGGCAAGGTACCATGAGCAGAGAGAAGATACAGCCTACAAGCCACGAAGCTGTCCCACCAGAAAACTGGCCTGTCAGGACTTGGACTTTGGACTTTCAACCTCCCAAACCATGAGAAATAAATGCTACCTAAGTCACCCAACCAGTGATATTTTGGTATAGCAGCCTGAGTTGACAGAGCCATGGTAGAAAATCCTTTTTTTTTTTTTTCTTTTTTTTTTTTTTATTTTTATTTAAGAAAGGATTAATTAACAAAACCATAGGGGAGGAGGGGTACAACTCCACACAATTCCCACCGCCCAATCTCCATATCCCACTCCCTCCCCCGATAGCTTTCCCATTCTCTATCCCTCTGGGAGAAAATCCTTTCTAAATAAGACATCTGTCTGGCAAGATAGCTCACCTAGAAGGGCATATGCCTTGCCAAGGGCTTGGCCCAGGTTTGAGCCATTAGGACACCATTTGGAAGTGTTCTCATATCTGTCCCTTATTGTCTGTCTATGTGTCTCTAGCTGAAAAAAATTGGCCAAGAACAGTGGAATGACACATGTGCAAGGCCTCACAATACACATACACAAAGAAAAAAAAAAAACACCTGAGAATATTTACTTGTTCATTTGCTTATTTAATAAACAAAAATGTAGAGTACTTTTATTTGCCCAGTTCTGCTGTAAGCACTGAGCATATAATAGTGTGCGTGTGTGTGTGTGTGTGTATTGCACGGAAACTAATACCTTATTCTCAAAAAGCTTAGATTATTCCCTCATATCTTCCAAGACCACTCTGGAAGGTAGTATAATGATTATGCTAAGAGATTGTCAAGCCTGAGGCTCCCAAGTCTCAGGTTCAATCTCCCACACCACCCCGGAGGGGAGTGGAGGAAAGGGGAGGGGAGGAAGAAAGGGGAGGGGAGGGGAGGGGAGGGGAGGGGAGGGGAGGGGAGGGAATCAACAAGACCTTACTAGACACATCTCACATAATCTGAAGACATTTCACCAAATCTCACAAAAGAACTAAATTTGTGTGTAAACATTGTTACTGGTCCAATGGATTCACATGTGTCTTATTTCTAAAGGGTTACTGTTTTTTTTTATTTTCCCTTTTGTTGCCCATGTTGTTTTTTTAATATTTATTTATTTATTCCCTTTTTGTTGCCCTTGTCATTTTATTGTTGTAGTTATTATTGTTGTTGTTATTGATGTCATCGTTGTTGGATAGGATAGAGAGAAATGGAGAGAGGAAGGGAAGACAGAGAGGGGTGAGAAAGATAGACACCTGCAGACCTGCTTCACCACCTGTGAAGCGACTCCGCTGCAGGTGGGGAGCCGGGGGCTCGAACCGAGATCCTTACACCGGTCCTTGTGCTTAGCGCCACCTGCTCTTAACCCGCTGTACTACCGCCTGACTCTCACCCATGTTGTTTTTTTATTGTTGTAGTTCTTATTGTTGTTGTTGTTGTTGGATAGGACAGAGAGAAATGGAGAGAAGAGGGGAAGACAGAGAGGAGGAGAGAAAGATAGACACCTGTAGACCTGCTTCACCACCTGTGAAGCGACTCCCCTGCAGGTGGGGAGCAGGGGGCTCGAACTGGGATCCTTATGCCGGTCCTTGCATTTCGTGCCATGTGTGCTTAACCCACTGCACTACTGCCCGACTCCCCCTAGTGTTTTTTTCTTTTTCATTGTAAAGTGGTTCGATACCTGCAGAGAAGAAGCAGCAGAGGTGGACAAAGAGGCTGCCTCTGGCACAAATGATGTCTCCAGAACTAGATCCTGAATGAAACACGAAACTGAATCCAGAGATTATCTGTTAAAAGGAGACACCCCACAACAAGGGCAACAAAAGGAAAAAAATAGCCTCCAGGAGCAGTTGATTCGTAGTGCAGGCACTGAGCCCCATTGATAACCTTGGAAGCAAAAAAAAAAAAAAAAAGGAGACACCCCTCCTCAAAACAAACACAGACAGACACACACACACACACACACAAACACATAAACACACAAACACATACCAGGTAGTAGCATGAACTCTGGCACAAGACAAATTAAACCTATAAAGGGAGAGAAGAGTTCAAGCATTCAATCAAGGCCTTCCTCAAGTGAGTCCTCCTATGCCTCTTTTATTTCATGCTTTAGAAAAAACAACACACACACACACACACACACACACACACACACAACTGACACTTCTTAAGGTGTAGATCCTACGAAAAGCCCAAAGGAGATTATATATATATATATATATATATATATATATATATATATATAATCTTATATATCGTATTGCTATTGCTGGGGCTTGGTGGCACTACAAATCCACTGTTCCTAGAAGCCATTTCCACCCCGCCTTTTCTTTTCTTTTCTTTTCTTTTCTTTTCTTTTCTTTTCTTTTCTTTCCTTTTCTTTGTATTTTGGTAAGACAGAGGGAAATTAAGAGGGGAGGTGAAGCTAGAGAGAGGAAGACAGATACTTGCAGACTGTGTAGATGGGGAGCAAGGGCTTGAAATATGATGATCGCTAAGACATCACTAATACTCTAAGACGTCACTAATACTCTAAGAGTGATAAATAACCTGAAAGATGAAATGACTAGAACTTCATAAATAATGATGAAGATGAAGAGAGATGGCGTGGCATCAATGCAAATATCTACAACACATAGAGAGTATGCAAAAACATATAATGTAACTATCCCATAAAATATAACTCAAGGAGGAGGGAAAAATTCTTCACATGTGCATGTAATGGAATAAGAACATGTGAAAACTGTGAATAGCCTAATAAGAATATGGGTTCAGGGCTGGCAAAATAGTTCACTTGGATGGGATGCTGCTTCGCAATGTGTGTGACCCAGGTTCAAGCCTGGCACGGCCCCCCGCCCCCCACCTGCACTGAAAGAAGCTTGGATGCTGTGGTCTATTCCACTCTCTGCCATTCTGTCTCTACCTAAAACAAAACAACAAAGAAACAAATGAGTTCAAAAGATAAAAATGAGAGAGAGAAGAAAAGAAACAGCAAATCTAATCAAGGAAATGGACAGCATTAATAGCACTAAAAATTGATGGGTAGCAGTGTGTGATGTGATGTATTGGATGAAGTATGAGGTTCTGAGTCTGAGTCCTGCCATTGCGTAAGTTAGGGGGATATTCTGGTTCTCTCTCTCTCCTCTCATAAATAAATCGTTAAGAAGTTAATACATATATAAAATGTCAAAGATAGACTAGACATAGCTGGAAATAAATTATTGTTTAGAATTTAGGATTGAAATAACCAAGGTCTTGGTGTATTGCACCAAAGTAAAAGACTCTGGGGTGGGAGTGGGGGCAGAGTACAGGTCCTGGAAAAGGATGACAGAGGACCTAGTGGGGGTTGTATTGTTATGTGGAAAACTGAGAAATGTTATGCATGTACAAACTATTGTATTTACTGTCAACTCTAAAACATTAATCTCCCAATAAAGAAATTAAAATAAAATAAAGAAAAAATAACCAAGATCTATTACTATGAAAACAAAAATAATAATAATTTTTTAAAAGCAATCCCCCCAAAAGAAACAAGGTGGAAAAAGTATTAGAAGACCTAACATCTGAAAATTTCTTAAAAGAATCTATTAGCCAGGGCCAGTCGGTAGTGCAGCGGGTTAAGTGAACGTGGCACGAAGTGCAAGGACCAGCATAAGGTTCCCGGTTCCAGCCCCCGGTTCCCTACCTTCAGGGGAGTTGCTTTCACAGGCAGTGAAGCAGGTCTTCAGGTGTCTACCTTTCTCTCCCCCTCTCTGTCTTGCCCTCCTCTCTCCATTTCTCTCTGTCCTATCCAACAACAACAACATCAATAACTACAACAAGAAAACAAGGGCAACAAAAGGGAAAACAAACAAATACATTTAAAAAATTTAATTAAAAAAAGAGACTATCTCTATCCTCTATATAAAGATAATAAATATTTACAGAATAAAGTACAGGACTGTACTTAATTAAAAAAAAGAATCTTTAGAATAGCCTTTAGAATAACACTTACTATGTGGCATACATTGCTGGAAGAACTTGTGCAAAAAACATGGTAAAAATAAATTAAATAAATAAATAAAAAGCACTTTAATTTAAAAAAAGAAGAAATAAAATAGTTCTTTAGAATCAAAGTATAAGAAAAATAAATTTATTCAAATACAAAGGCACACATATAAAAAGTATTCAGTGACACAGTATCAATGAGGTGTTTTAGAAAACAAAAGATTTATAATAGACTTCAACCAATTATATAATAAATCTAAATCAAAATTAAGAACTCAATAGTGGAGAAGCTATGGTAAAAGGACATAATGAAAGAATACTATACCATAATTACAGCTTATAGTTACAAACAAAAGTGACAGAAAGCTTGACAATTTACAAATAATAACATGACTAAATAGTACGAACAAAATAATAACAGTGATGTAATGATAAAAAAATCAAACTGACGGGGAGAAAGTGGGAGAAAGAAAAGGAACACTTGTCTGGCAGAATAAATCAATACTGTCTAAAATGGAATCATTTGGGATAAAATATGTTACCAGCCTGCTAAGACACTTCATCGTCTCTTATTAATAGTAGAAGGGATATTTTTCAAAAAAATACTCACCTTGGTAAAGACATGCTTATTTAAAGTCTAATAATTCTTTCAATTTCACTAAAATTAAACACAGTAATTCCAAAATAACAGTATGATCTAATTTTGTACACGAGCAGTAATACCTTGAGTGTCTATCTACATTTATCCATCCATCTAACTATTCAGCCACTGTTCTATTTATATATGCCTAGGAAACATTGTAATTTCACACGCTATTTGAAAAGACACATACTACCTTTTAAATGAAAACAATATGTTGGTTTTTAATACAATGAAATGATCGTGGACTTGGGAAACTGGATAGGATATTTAAAATACCTTTCTTTTAGAGGAAAGTCTGATAAATAGTGGAAAAACTGAACCCCCATAAGCACAAGAATGAAAGTAGGCCACTAACTTACACTGTACAGATTAAACAAAACAAAGCAAACAAGAAACCCAGCGTACTGCTCAGCTCTGGCTTTTGGTGGCACAGAGGACTAAACCTGGATCTCAGAACTTTATACAGGAAGAGCCTTTTGCATAACCATGATACTCTCTCCCAGGCCCTTATAAACAAAAGTTAACTGAAAATGGATTAAAGAGTTGCATGTAAGATCTGAAACCGTAAAACATATACATATGTAGAAAGCAAGTAGAAGGTCAGCTTAACATAGATCTTAGTGATATCTTTGTGGATTTGCCTCCAGCAGCAAAAGAAAAAAACATAAGCAAATGGAATTGCATCAAACTAAAAAAGCGTGTATCATTTAAAACATACTGTCGTGGTCTGGGAGGTGGCGCAGTGGCTAAGGCGCTAAACTCTCAAGCATGAGGTCCTGAGTTCAATCCCCGGCAACTTATGTACCAGAGTGATGTCTGGTTCTCTCTCCTCCTATCTTTCTCATTGATAAATAAATAAATAAAACAAATAAATAAAAAATAAAACATACTGTCATTCTGGGCTTAGCAGTGGCACATTTGGTCGAATGCACACAGTACCATGTGTATGGCCTGGGTTCAAGCCCCTAGCCCCCACCTACTGGAAGATACTACCCAAATGGTAAAGCTGTCTATCTTCCCTCTCCTTTCAATTTCTCTCTGTAGTATTAAATTAAATTAAAATAAAATAAAAACAAGACCAAAACATACTATCACTGAAAGAAAAAGGCAGCCTACTGAATGGGAGAAAATATTTGCAAAACACACATCAGTAAGGGGTCTAATATCCAAAATTTATAAGGAATTAAGACAACACAACAGGAAAATAGCCAACAATTCAATTAAAAATTAGTAGAAAATATGAACAGATCCTTCTCAAAAGGAAAGAGACAGATAGAAAGCCAGGCAGTGGCATACCCGGTTAAGTGCACATATCAGAAAAGAGACAGACAGCCAACAAGCATGTCATCGACGCTCAGTGTTACTTACTATTATGGAATTGAAAATCAAAATGACAGTGAGATAGTACCTTTTTTTAAAAAAAAGTTTTTTAAAAGAAACTTGTGATTTCTTTTATATATATATATATATATATATTTATTTATTTCCCCTTTTGTTGCCCTTGTTTTTTTTTATTGTTGTTGTAGTTATTATTGTTGTAGTTATTGATGTCGTTGTTGATGGATAGGACAGAGAGAAATGGAGAGAGGAGGGGAAGACAGAGAGGGGGAGAGAAAGATAGACACCTGCAGACCTGCTTCACCGCCTGTGAAGCGACTCCCCTGCAGGTGGGGAGCCAGGGGATCAAACCAGGATCCTTGAGCCGGTCCTAGCGCCACCTGCACTTAACCCACTGTGCTACCAACTGACTCCCGAGATAGTACCTTAAACCTGTGGGAATGACTTGTCAAAAAGACAAGGAGATGGTCAGGACATGGAGAAAAGGGAACACTTGTGAACTTTTGGTGAAGCCACTACAGAAAACATTAGGAAGGTTCTTCACAAAATAAAAAATTGAAAAAAATCATATGATCCAGCTATTTCACTTCTGGGTATTTATCTGGAAATGTGACACTAATTAGAAAAAAAAATATGCACCATTATGTCTATGGTAGATTATTTTCAATAGCCAAGATGTGGAAACAACTCATGGATGGAAATGAATAAAGAAGTTGTGGTATATATACTTGATGGAATGCTACTTGCAATAAAAAGACAAAATCCTGCCATATTCAACAACATGGACATGAAGAGCATTATGCTAAGTGACATAAATCAAACGGCGAAAAACAAACGCCATTTCACTCATGTGTGAAGGTTGAAGACACAAACAACAACAAAACAAAAACTTTTTTTTTTTTTTTTTTGCCAGAGCACTGCTCAGCTGTGGTTTATGGTGGTGTAGACTGAACCTGGGACTTTGGAGCCTCAGGCATGAGAGTCTCTTTGCATAACCATTATGCTATTTACCCCCTCCCCCATCCCAAACTCTTCAATTCCAAGAACAGAATGGCATTGACAGAGCAGAAAGGAGGTGGGCATGGGTAAAATAGAAATGGAAACTAGATTTTTGGTGGTGTTCTTAATGTAATATTACAGGCATCAAAATAGAATGCTGTACAACCAAAGCTTATATAATGCCATAACCAAAGTTATTTTAATAAATGTAACTAAGTAAAATATTACCTTTTCACATGTCCAAAAACAAAAACCAGAAAAAGGTTAAGTACTAAGGGACACATCAACTGCTGTGACCTGAACCAATGTTCACTCCATTCTAATATCTAAGAAACTACACCAGTTCCTACTAGAAATAACCATTACCATTAAATTAATATAATTCCAAAGAATTTTTTTTTTGTTTTTTGACTCCAGGATTATTGCTGGGGCTTCATGCCAGCACTACGAATCTACTGTTGCTGGCGGCCATTTTTCTCCCCATTTTATTGGATACGACAGAGAAATTGAGAGATGAAAGGGAAATAGGGAGGTAGAGAGGGAAAGAGAAAGACATGTGCAGATGTGCTTCGCCCCTTGTGAAGTGAGTGTACCCCCTGCAGATGGGGAGCAGGGCCATGAGCCCAGATCCTTGTGCTTTGTATTATGTGTTATTAATCCTGTGCACCACCACCTGGCCCCTTGTTCCAAAGATTTTTTTTTAACTAAAATATCCAGATAAAAGAATTAGTGGGGGGGGGGGCCAGTGGCACACCTTGTTGAATGCATATGTTACAATGTGCAAGCACCCAGGTTCAAGCCCCCAGTCCCCACCTGCAAGGGGAAAGCTTTGCAAGTGGTGAAGCAGTGTTGCAGATGTCACTCTATTTCTCTCCCTTTCTACCACCCCCTTCCCTCTCGATGTCTGGTTGTCTCTACGCAGTAAATAAAGATGATTTAAAAAAAAAATGAGTGGGTAGATGGATAGCTGAGCTAATATGAAAATGAAATTGATCATAAGGGCACACAAAAGAAGCTCACTTGGATAGTACACTGCTTTGCTTTACACCTGACTCAGGGTTGAGCCTGGTCTCCACCACATTGGAGGAAGCTTTGATGCTGTGTTCTCTGTGTGTGTGTGTGTGTGTGTGTGTGTGTGTGTGTCTGTGTGTGTGTGTATGTGTGTGTGTGTGTGTGTATGTGTGTGTGTCTGTGTGTGTGTGTGTGTCTGTGTCTGTGTGTCTGTCTCTCTCTTCTGGAGCTGCGAAGCCCCAGAGACAACAAAAAAAAAACCAAAAACTCAGACCCAGATTTTTTTCATTATCTTTAGTTTTATTTATTGGATAGAGACCGTCAGGATTCAAGAGGGAAAGGGAAGACAAGAGAGGAAAGAGAGACAGAGAGACACCTACAGCACTGCTTCAACACTCACAAAGCTTTCCCCCTGACAGCTGGGCCTGGGGGCTCAAACCCACGTCCTTGTGAATTAAAACATGTACACTCAACCAGGTGTGCCACCACCCAGCCCCCCAGATTCATATTTTAAAGTAATCCATTGAAGATCTCTACCCTGAGGTATACTTGCTATACATACATACACCACTAGGTCATTGTGCAGATGTGACATCATAATCTCACCTCCACATACAAAGCTATGGCTCACTTGCCTGGTGGTCTACACCATCCTGAAGTCTGGCTGAGTCTACCCTCAGAAGGGTCATTCCTTGCCTGACTTGTCATATTCCACTTGGAACACAAAAGATTTGATACAGGGTATCAGAGCAGACACCTGTGATGTACACATGAGGAAAGTTTCATAACCACTGTGCTATCTACCCCCGCCCTTATGAGAAAAGTTTCAAAAGGAAGGGCAGTTGAAACCAAAAGGGACTAAGAGAGCAAGAGTGCCTTGTAACAATGATGTGAATACTATGGAACAGAAGGGAAGTAGAGACAGGCATAGAATTTAAGAGAAGGGAGTCGGGTGGTAGTGCAGCAGGTTAAGTGCACGTGGCACAAAGCGCAAGGACTGGCATAAGGATCCTGGTTCGAGCCCCTGGCTCCCCACCTGCAGGGGAGTCGCTTCACAGGCAGTGAAGCAGGTCTGCAGGTGTCTGTCTTTCTCTCCCCCTCTCTGTCTTCCCCTCCTCTCTCCATTTCTCTCTGTCCTATCTAACAATGACTACATCAATAATAACAACAATAACTACAACAACAATAAAAAGGGGGGAACAAAAGGGAAAATAAATATAAAAAAATTTAAAAAAAAAGAAAGTGAGAAGACAATAAGAAGGAATGAGGGGTCAGTGGAAGGCTCAGAGGGTAGAACACACGTTTTCCTGTGCTTGAGACTCTGGGTTTGATCCCTGATATCAAATAAAAATAAAGAAAATTAGGGCAGGGGTAGATAGCATAATGGTTATGCAAAGAGACTCTCTAGCCAGAGGCTCCAAAGTCCCAGGTTCGATCTCCTGCACCACCATATAACAGAGCAGAGCAGTGCTCTGGTAAATAAAAGAAAAGAAAAGAAAGAAAATTAAACAGATAATTTTATAAAATGGGGTGGGGAGGAAGAGTTTCAGTGTTGTGCAGTATTACAGAAAGGTCAAATTCCTACCCTGAGGCTTACAGAAAAATACTTTCCTACTGGCATGTCTGGAAATGGGAGATGCAAGAGATGTAAATACATCACAGGGATCAAGTCTGGAGAGACAGAAAAGAACACAGCTTAAGAAACTGATCAAAACTCCACAACAACAAAACAGTTCCAACAAAAGGTGGGGAGAAAAACAGACACTTCACCAGAGAAAACATACAAATGGCCAGCAGCCACACGTTAAAAAAAACTGCTCTGCTCGTTATCACTTCCTATTAGGGTAGCACAAACCAAAAATGACAGTGAAATATCACACTTGTGAGAATGGTCTATATCAAAAAGACTAGGAACCAGAAGTTCTGGCAAGGGTATGGAGAAAAAGGAACTCTTGTACACTGTTGGTAGGAATTTATAAACCGGTTCTTTCAATATGGAAAACAGCATAGACCTTCCTCAAAAGGTTAGAAATATAATCACCACACGATGTAACAATTCTACTACAAAGTACCAATACAAAGAATACAAAAACATTTCTCTCAAAAGATATATAGGCACCTGTTTGTGGATAGAGCCAAAGGGGGTCATGCTAAGTGGAGAAAAAAAAAAACTCAGAAGGAAACAGATAAATACCTGGCAATTTCGCATCTACATGGAGTATAACAAACAAGGGAATAGAGTCTAATGAAAATAAGCTCTTCGACCCTAACTTTAGAGCTGAGGTCCCCAAAGGAGCCGTGGGGAGGAAGCTAACATAATAGAATGATAATGATATTTATAGCAGTGGGCATGGGGCAGGAACACACATCATGAAGAGATATGAAATTGTTCCTCTAAAACATATTACCTCAGCTAAATCAACATTGCCTCAATTAAAAAAAAAAAAAAAAAAGGAGAAGAAACAAATGCACCAGTAAAGAAAAAAGACTAAAAAGCAGATTTCATCAGAGAGGTCTACATCAATACATGGGTACCTGACAAGTTCAGGTGGCTGAGTAAAAGGAATCCCTCTCCTGAGAAAGCCAAATCTTCCTCAGCTTAAGGGAGAAGGTGCTACCCTATCTGTAGACATAATTTAAAAGGAGCCTGGTAACCTGGGAGACCAGATACATAAAACAGCAACATAACTTGGGTGACGAAAATAAATGTTTGGGGGGCATTATTTTACCCCCGTCATGAGCCTTTCCTTCCCAGAAAACACCTTGTAACACACACAAGATGCCCCATATATTGGCTGCTGACCAGTACTGGGGACCCTGAGTTCTATAGGAAAGCCAAACTAAGGTCCACACAGCTCCTCACACCACGAGGCTCTTACAATAATGTACAAAGCAAAATATCATAATGTCTTGATTTCCCTGAAGCAATACAAAAAAAGTTATTCTTTCCTAGTCACCATAACTATTTTGAGTCACTTACTAGCTTACTGTTTCCATTCCCTTGCTCTTCCAAACCACTCTCTAACATTATCACAAGATCAACTTCCAAGTCTAAAGTCTTTGGTGGTTCTGTAATACTTCCAAAAATTTGTACAAAGTTCTCTGCTTAGGACTGGAAGCTAGCATAATGGGTAGTCAAAAAGTAATTCATGCCTGAAGCACCACGGTCTCAGGTTCAATCCCTAGCACCATCATAAACCATAGCTAAACAATGCTCTTGCTGAAGAGAAAAAAAAACTCACAATTAAGTGTGACCAGGTATGTAACGTTAGTAGCATAGTACTTCTACATAGAACATTGAACTGATTAATAGATTGTAACTGATATTATTTATTGTTGTCTTTATAGATTCCTTTTGTCATCATTCCAATCATGTAGTATTCCCACCACAATATATTACCCAACATTTCTAGAGCAAACGACATACCAAGCATGCCACACCTTTATTGTGAAGACTCCACAGATGGACACGTCTTTACTCACTGATCTTCTACCAAAATCCTACTCATCTTACAAAGTGCAGACCACACACTCCCCGACCCCTGACTACCCATCAGAACAAAACATTCCTTTATTTCTCTGCCACAGCAATTTATTTTTTTTGCCTCCAGGGTTATTACTGGGGCTCAGTACTTGCACTACGAATCCACAACTCCTGGCAGCCTTCCCTGCCGCCCCCCCCCCTTTCTTTTGGACAGGACAGAGAAATTGAGAGAGGAGGGGAAGACAGAGAGGGAGAGAGAAAGACACCTGCAGATCTGCTTCACCATTTGTGAAGTGACTGCCCTGCAGGTGGGGAGTCGGGGGTTTAAACCCGGATCCTTGAGTGAGTCTTTGTACTTCATACTATGTGTGCTTAACCGACTGCGCCACCGCCCAGTCCCCACAGCAATTTATCATGTTCCCTCGCTAGATTTAATTTGTTTTACCTCTTATGAGTTTCTGCTTAAAGCTGTCCTTATTGGTATCATTTGAATGAAAGTTTATTGAACATCACTGTGGAGACCAGAGACACTCGTCAACATTATCTAATTCTTTTTTTATATAGTGCAAATAACTAATTTTATTTTAAAATATATAACAAGTTCAAGTTTTTTAAGGCATCCATATCCTGTTTAATCCCAATTAATTACTGGGGTCTCAATATTGATTGACAAGAACATAGGTGATGGTAACAAAATTATCTAATTCTAAGACATTATTAAGATTTATTTGATTATTAATGAGAGAGAGAGAGAGAGAACCAAGGCATCACTCTGGCACATGTGTTGCCAGGAATGGAACTAGGGACCTCATGCTTGAGAGTCCTGTTGTCTAATTCTTTTTCTCTACTTTGCCATTTCTCAAGCTGCATTCATTCTCTTTTCAATATGTAGCAGTGCTTATATATTTCAGGTATCATACCTGTTTGTGAAGGTAAGAGGAAGCTGATTGCTGAGCTACAGGTGTGAGGTCACTAAAATGTCCCCTTTGGAGGAACTTGATGAAAGAAATGAGAATAAGAATTAGCCTGATCAACTCAGCCAGATGGCATAGAGAAAAGTTGATAAATATTTAGTTTTTTGATAAGCCTTTCTTGGAATAATGCCTTAAAACAGAAAATACCTCTCTCTCTCACCACTTACTTTTCTTTGCCTGACCCAGCTCTGTTCTACCCAAATCAGGCCTCATCAGGTCATATAGCTTCCTTAAGCTGTGTGAAATCGGGGGGAGGGGGTTATTGAGATGACCCAGGGAAGCTCTATTAATTTGTTCTATAAAATCTGAAGAGTCAGGGAGTCGGGCGGTAGTGCAGCGGGTTAAGCGCAGGTGGTGCAAAGCGCAAGGACCGGCACAAGGATCCTGGTTCAAGCCTCTGGCTCCCCACTTGCAGGAGAGTCGCTTCACAAGCGGTGAAGCAGGTCTGCAGGTGTCTATCTTTCTCTCCCCTCCTCTCTCCACTTCTCTCTGTCCTATCCAACAATGACAACATCAAGAACAACAACAATAATAACTACAACAATAAAACAATAAGGGCAACAAAAGGGAAAATAAATAAATATTTTTTAAAATCTTTTAAAAAATCTGGAGTCTTTTAAAATTTTAATTAATTTTATTCATTATCATTTATTGGATAGAGGCAGAGATAAATTGAGAAGGAAAAGGGAGATAGGGAGAGATAAACAGAGACACCTGCAGCACTTACTTCACTGCTTGTGAAGCATTCTCTCTCACTGGTGGGCACTGGGAGCTGGAACGTGGGGCCTCGTGCATTCTACCACTTGCACTCAACCGGGCACACCACTGCCTGAGTCCTAAGTCTGAAGATTCCATATTGAGTGAGCATCTACACAATGCTTTGGAAATTGAGCCTATCTTTTAGACCAACATGCACACACTAAAATATGGAAGATGGGAGTCGGGCTGTAGCGCAGCGGGTTAAGCGCAGGTGGCGCAAAGCACAAGGACCGGCATAAGGATCCCGGTTCGAACCCCGGCTCCCCACCTGCAGGGGAGTCGCTTCACAGGCGGTGAAGCAGGTCTGCAGGTGTCTATCTTTCTCTCCTCCTCTCTGTCTTCCCCTCCTCTCTCCATTTCTCTCTGTCCTATTCAACAACGACAACAACAATAATAACTACAACAATAAAACAACAAGGGCAACAAAAGGGAATAAATAAATAAAATAAATATTAAATAAATAAATAAATAAAATAAAATATGGAAGATTACGTAAACAGAGGAAGAAATTCTTTCTTTGTGTGTATGTCCTGTGAATGTTTTCTCTGTGTACATTTGTGGGAGAGGTTGGAAGGAAAGCTGTTAATTCAAGGGGGGACACTTCACGAGCGGTGAAGCAGGTTTGCAGGTGTCTTTCTCTCTCCCTCTTATCTCTCCGCCCTTCTCAATTTCTCTCAGTCCTATCAAATTTTTAAAAAGTAAAAATTGGTGCATTGCACCAAAGTAAAAGACTCTGGGGTAGAGGGAGGGTTCAGGTCCTGGATCATAATGGCAGAGGAGGACCTAGTGGGGGTTGTATTGTTATTGAATGTGGAAAACTGGTAAATGTTATGCATATACAAATTATTGTATTTTACTGTCAATTGTAGCCTATTAATCCCCCAATAAAGAAATTTTTAAAAATTATATTAAATTTAAAAAATTAAAATGACCACCAGGAGTAGTGGATTTGTACGACTGCCACCTCTCCAGATTCAAAGGAGGTCTCGAAACTTTACATCAGGCTCAACCTGACGCTGTTGACTGGCTACGGAAGAAGGGCAAACGCTAGAAGAAGAAGTGCCAACACGAGCCACAATGACTGGAGGAAAAAAAAATTATTTCATTTTTTTCACTAACACTATTTAACACTGGTTTATAATTTTTTATAAGGCAAAAAAGAAAATATTTCTACATGAATGAGTGAGCAAGAGACTCTTGTGTTTGTGGCACTGGGGACTGAACCTGGGGTGTCATGCATATAAGTCCTGTCCTCTATCGTAGAGCTATTACTCTGACTCCCTGAAAGTATATTCTCAAACAATCTTCAGTTTATTCAAATAAACACTTATTCAAATGGATAGTAGAACACTGTATGGCTACTCTCCACTTTTGTTGTTGTTCATGTTAATAGAAAACTAATGTTCCCAGATGGGCTAGATAGCATAATGGTTATGCAAAGAGACTCTCATGCCTGAGGCTCTGAAGTCCAGGTTCAATACCCAGCACCACCATAAACCAGAGCTGAGCAGTGTTCTCGTAAAAGAAAAAAAGAAAGAGAACAGAAAACTAACATTCCCTTTTCATTACTTTAATCTTACAAAGGAGGATCACTTCAAAAATCTACAGACCTAGAAAACTCAATGATCAACACTAACAAGTAAGTTTTCCTCATTTACATCTAGTATTTTTTAAAAACTATTCATGAGAAAGAGGAGGAGAGAGAGAAAGAACCAGACATCACTCTGTTACATGTGCTGCTGGGGATTGAACTTGGGACCTCATGCTTGAGAATCCAGTGCCTTATCCACTGCGCCACCTCCCGGACCATTACATCTAATATCTGACTAATTATCCAGAAGGATCACCTGTCGAATAAATGGATGAATAAAGCAGCAGTGTGGCATCAACTTCTGTAGAAAGAGAGGGAGCATACAACAACTGGTTTTAGTCAATCAATAAAAGCTTATCTATCACTCACTGCTTAATAACCAGTTGATAAGAATTCAACTATCATTTTTCAAAGTCATCAATTGGACTGGGTCAAACCTCTCCACAGACAGGTTGGGATGGAAAGATGCAGCATACAAAGTGTGTGCAGATACGCAGCAGCACAAGCTTGATCCTGCAGCTTGATTTTGGTGGTCTCCTCAAGAATACCCAGCATACTTTGCTCCCTCTGCTACGGGAGAAAACCAAGACTAAACAGTGGTCTGGGAGGTGGCACAATGGATAAAGCACTGGATTCTCAAGCATGAGGTCCCGAGTTTAATCCCTGGCTGCACATGTACCAGAGTGATAGCTGGTTCTTTCTCGCTCTCCTTCTTTCTCATTAATAAATAAAATATTTAACAAACAAACAAACAAAACCAAGACTGAACAGAGGCTGCACCCGTCCTAGGGCCAGGGTCAGACTCACACCTCCACAGATACCAGATGTTTACTTTGTGCAATTCTGCCATTTCACCGAGAGTGCTCTACCCCAAATTACATAATGATGGGTCTCAAACACAGTCACAATAAAAAGGCTCTTGAGTATGTAAGGAAAAGGTACTTGCTCCATAGATGAAGACTTTAAAAATAAGAAAAATTTTAAGAAGAGGCCAGAAAATGTTTTTTGATCAGTTACTTTTTGGTGGGAGAAGCGTAATGTGAAATTCTAAAGAAACATAAATTTTTCAGACAGAAAAGGGAAAAGAAAAACATATGACTAATCTGCTCTACAGAGTAAAATATACTTTTAATGTAAACAGAAGGAACAGAAGGACTCTTCTGAACAGGGATTTTCCAGTTAGACAATCGGTTTACTAGCTCTCGAAAGGACAAAGTAAGCCAGAACAAGGAGGGACACAAGTCTGAGATCAATGTAGCAATAGCTGCACAATTAAAAAGAAAGAAAACTCAATTGATAAATAAAATGTTCAGAAAAAAAATTCAACAGACTATCTTAAGATTCAACCTCCTTGAATTTTTTACTATTATTTAAGAGTAAGTTTGCTCTCTAAATGTATTTCCTAAAATCAGATATCTATTTCAATTTTCTGATGATTAAACCCAAAGTAACATTCCCCCCCAAATATATATTTTTAGTTTATTAATAAAATGAATATAACTTTTCTGAAGGTAGACATTACTGGGACTTTTTTTTTAAAAGAAGATCTCCCTAAACTGTATTTTTCTTCCTTATTCAGAGTATTTCAAATGATCACTACTTTTATTTTCTTCTTCTTTTTTTTTTTTTTTTAAGGATTGTGTCATTGTGGAATAATTAAGATTTTTAAAAGTCAATCTTCTTTCTGACTCAGAAAGCCCTTAATTCAATTATTAGAGTGATAGATGAATTAACCTTTCAATCCTGTTTCTAGTTTGGAAAAAAATTTCTGATTTCTGTATTTACTAAAACATGATGGCAAATTAACAGCACAGAAGTTTTTAATTAACTTGATAAATCAGTTAAAATTTTCTCATGTATAAAATTTTAATTTATGGATGCATGTTTCTGTAAGAATTTTACTTGACATTCATACTATGTGTTTAAACAAACCTCAAGCTACCCTCTAAATTTAATTTCCTATGATCACATATTTCTTTTCATATTTCACACTTTAATTACCCTGTTATACATACTATTTTCTACTATCCAAGTTTTAAATACCAAAATCATCAGTAAATAATGATGGGTATAGCAGGACTAGAGGCTACTTCTACCCATGATTTTAAAGATTTCAAGGTAGTTTAAGAAGAGAACATAAAATCAGTATTCTCCCTCTTTTCATAGGGTTTAGAAATTTGACAACTGTATTTTTTTTTTTAGATGACAATAGTGCTAAACTGTTCTAGACAGTGCCTCTACTACCTGATTGTTGGTATTTCTCCATACTCAGGGTTGGAGATAAAAATCTTATTTATTTAAAGATGCTTTGATTTAGCACTGTCAGCCACAGATACCTGCACAGCTCCAAAATCCGCCTTTTAAGGGAGGTAAAAGGGACTCTAGGGTTTCATTCAGATTTGAGGATACGTACTTTCTGAAGAAAAGACAACCTATGTGGAAAAATCAAAGCCAACACTTTTATTTATGGGGCAGACTTCGTTTTATTTTTAAATAGAACTTAGAGGAATTTATATCTTCTAGCATGCTAGTCAAATTCAGCACAAAACTGTTTTAACATTAGGGTGCCATTAGGTATAAACAGTGAAGTTGTTTCTCCCTTCTGGGTCAGAAGACTGGGCTAGGGTCTCTGAGAGCAGGTGGCAGTACAGGGAAAAGGACAGCACCATAATAAATGAACAACACACAGGTCCACAACAAGATTACAGCTTCAGAGTTGTAATGACATCACTAAACTAAGATGTTGGAAATAGCTCTCTCTTTACCTTGCTCTTTCTGAGTTACTTCTCTCTAATGACATTTTTTTTTTCTCCTTCACTCACTGAGTATCTTTTGAGATCACAACCTCTTCCCCTGACCCCACACCTTTAGTAAATGTTTATTATCCTGAAAGTATGCAGGACATTAATATAATTCTGACCACCTGGTAGAAAAAGAATTAACAGTCAATTCGCTTCTCTGGCTGTCATAAAACTACCATAGGGAAAGATAGCTCTAGATGTCATATTTTTCTGCATAAGGGTGCATACTAACAGCCAACTGGGTGAATTAAAAAAATAAAAGACTTGCATGTATGGAAAGACTGTGGCCAGGGTACACCTGTTTGCCTAAGAAAATGACTGTGACAAGGAGGTAAGCATTTCTAGAGGAATTTCTCATTTTAATAACTTCCTGTCTCATCTTCTTCCTAGACATCATCTACTTAAGTACAACAGGTGGGTAATCATGATGCAAGAGATAGTTGTAAAAATTTTTTTTAAATATTTATTTATTTATTCCCTTTTGTTGCCCTTGTTTTTTAATTGTTGTAGTTATTATTGTTGTTGTTGATGTCATCATTGTTGGATAGGACAGAGAGAAATGGAGAGAGGAGGGGAAGACAGAGAGGGGGAGAGAAAGACAGACACCTGCAGACCTGCTTCACTGCCTGTGAAGCGATTCCACTGCAGATGGGGAGCAGGGGGCTTGAACCAGGATCCTTAGGCCTTGCGCTTTGCACTACGTGCGCTTAACCCGCTGTGCTACCACCCAACTCCCCCCAAAAAATTTTTTTAAAGAGTGATCTGGAGCAATTCTGTGATCTCTGAGTTTTTATACCTTTAAAATTTTCTTGTTTGAATTATCTGAAAGTTTTCATAAGTTTCATTTTAATTCTATGTGAGTCCTTGAGAAACTACTACTTTTACTTACTGTAAGGTTCTCTTAAATCAAAATGTATATTTTGCCACAAAGCAACTCAGTAAATAAATAATAGTCACTATTTAGTGTCACATACAGCCATTTTATAAGATGTGATAAGTAAAACAACCTGTTTTAGTGTGTTATATTAATATCTTTAAATTTTATGAGCATATACAGAAAGAAAATTAAAAATGAAACCAACCTGATGCTAAAACACAAACTTTAAGATTTATGTTAGTTTAAAAAAATTGCTCTCCATTTAAATTGGTATTTGAAAAAATATTTTGACTAAAATGGTATGTTTCACTAAAAATAATTTTAAAGGCCTGATTTTTAAAGGAGGGTATGAATTTATAAGTAGTAGAAGTGGCACACACACCCCCAAATAAGCATATTAATGAATTATCACGTATCTTTCTATGGAAAGTTATATTTTTGTACCACATGAAAAAAAATCAGTGTTCCATACTCACAAATAAAATATTTTCAGATATGTAAGCTCCAGTTAAATGATCTTTACTAGGGTAAATTGTCTTCTATAGTGTATATGCTGATTATACAGAAAACAAATAAAAAGAAACAAAATTTCATGCTAAGTCCCCAACTAGCTGAGAGCGCATTTGCTAAGAAATAAAATTTATAATCGTAAAATAGAGGGAAAAATGAAGTTATTTTAAACGGTTTACTTTCTTTCAAAAAAAAAGATTTTTTTCTTTCTTACAGAATTCTAAAGCATCAGTAAAACAGAAGTTAAAAGCTAACCCTCAGAAAGCAAAACATTTGTTTATTTGAAGTGATAGCAACTCTTTTCATGATAGCTTTACAGTTAAATGTAAAGCTACCTGAAACAGGTTCTTACTAGACAAAAAAAATAAATAAAGGGTGACTTCAAGAAGGAAATATTTATTAGTTGATGGTTTTATAAACCTACCAGTATATGAAAACAGTAAGCTACAGCCTCAGAAGTTTTCTTAACAATTCATTTTGAATCTTAAGTATTTAACATTTTTATGAGCAGATTTCAATTTAGGAAATACTATCAATAATTGTTTTTATCCTCTAAAATTCTTATTATGAGTGACATCTTATGCATTCCATTACTTCTATGTATTTTTAAATTTCTAAAAGAAAGTTAGGTATAAGGAAATTCACTAGGGAGCTACTGTACTCAGCTTTCATGTACATGCTATTATATTAAATGTATTGTTAAGGTTCGGCATACTGGAACTCTAAAGGATAAAGGTCAGAGGGCTATATCTAATTTATTGTCCTTTTTAAAATTAATTTATAGATTGCCAATTTATTTACTGCTCCTTAATCAGCTGAGAATTACAGAATTTTCCAGTCAATTTCATTTTGGCTCATAAAAACCTCACCTCTAACAGTAGGTTTTCTACTTTCTTTTTCTTATTCTTGATTCAGTGTTTGCACCACAAATATAAAGGGTAAATTTAATTAAAGACAATTAAAGACACTTAATTAAAGACAAACACAAGCAAAAAATCTACACACATCACCTTGAAATAAGCAGTGAAATTGTCTCCCCTCCCAACCCCCAGCTAACTTAAAAGCTGGACCTTGAACCCAAGCGAGCACTAGGAATTAAGACTCCTTTATAGGTCAATCTAAATAGTTGGAGTGCTAAGCTGTTAGAGAGGTGGTGGTGTAAGTCACTATGGTATAAATGCCCAGCTCTCCTCAAAGAAGACTTGCGCAAGCTTCTCACATACTACTACTATTTGTTCAGCCTCAACCTTCTTCCTAGTTAAAGTTAACATCTGGAAAGGTGTAGTGTGATCTCTGAGGAGGGAGGAAGGGTTCAGGTCCTGGAACATGATGGCAGAGGAGGACTTAGTGGGGACTGAATATGTTAAACTGAGAAATGTTACTTACGTATAAACTGTTGTATTTTACTGTCGACTGTAAACCATGGATCCCCCAATAGAGAAATAAAAAAGATGTAGTGTGGTCCGGTCATTCCATTAGATCCATCCCCAACTCATAACTTTGATTGGCTTTACCTTCTGCTTTTTTTGTTTGTTTGTTTGTTTGTTTTTGTTTTAACCAGAACACTGTTCAGCTCTGGCTTATGGCGGTGCAGGGGATTGAACCTAGGATTTAGAGCCTCAGGAATGAGAGTCTCTCTATGTAACCATCATGCTATCTACCCTCTACCTTAACTTTCTGCTTCTTTATCCCTATTTGAACTCTTCTAAAGCGTCTAGGAGTATAACCAGGCCTTGGCCTGAGGGGCCCAGGCTTCCCATAGCAGTTACTATCAGTTGAGTACATGTGGTATTCCTGAAAGGTGTACTATGTGTTTACTGATGTTGCAATGCATCTTCCAACAGTCATAAGAAATAAGTACATCAGGGAGTCGGGCGGTAGCGTAACCGGCGAAAGCGCACATGGCACAAAGCGCAAGCAAGGACCAGCATAAGGATCCCGGTTGGAGCATCCAGTTCCCCACCTACAGGGGAGTCGCTTCACAGGCTGTGAAGCAGGTCTGCAGGTGTCTCTCTTTCTCTCCCCCTCTGTCTCCCTCTCCTCTCTCCAATTCTCTGTTCTATCCAACAACAACGACATCAGTAACAACAACAATAATAACTACGACAATAAAACAAGGGCAACAAAAGAGAATAAATAAATATTTTAAAAAAATAAAAAAGAAGAAATAAGTACATCAGTGTCTCCATTTTACAGTTGAGGAAACTGACTCACAGCTAGAACCAGCTCAAGGACATGCAGCTGAGAAGAGCAGAACTGGGGAATAAATCCCAAGGTTTTAAGGTTTGTTCAAACAATCCTACTCCTAAATGGCTGCAGAAAAAAGATTCGAGGCCGTTGTGTAGACTGTGTGTGCCATATCCCTAAGTTTTAGATAATGACTATTTTAAAAAAGAAAGAGAAGGAGAGTCACTAAGTAAAAACAATGAGTAGGTTCTGGGTTTTAATGCAGAAAGATCTGGGCAAAAGTCGTCTGCTTTTGTGAAAAATATTCTTTTTCCCCCTTTCTGTATGGGAGAGCCTCAGATGGACTCAGTAGGCCCAGCAGTTCAAATGGACCCCGGTCCATTTTTCTAGAGCTTCCCAGAAAATATAACAATCACATCAGGTTTTCCCTATACTTAGCCTTGCAAGTTTGTAGTCAAGACTTTTAAAGTGAGAGAGAGAGACTCAGAGAGGGATTCTGATATGACAAAGTAAGCATATCAGAGGTTAAGCAGAGATTCCCCACCACCCTGAGGGTAAAAAAGGACAAAAAGATTTATGACAATGAAAAGTGAAGTGAGGAGGAGGAAAGAATAAAGATTAAACTATGTGTAGGGGAGTCGGGCGGTAGCACAGCGGGTTAAGCGCACGTGACACCAAGCACAAGGACCGGCTTAAGGGTCCCAGTTCAAGCCCGGGCTCCCCACCTGCAGGGGAGTCGCTTCACAGGCGGTGAAGCAGGTCTGCAGGTGTCTGTCTTTCTCTCCCCCTCTCTGTCTTCCCCTCCTCTCTCCATTTCTCTCTGTCCTATCCAACGTCGACATCAATAAAAACTACAACAATAAAACAACAAGGACAACAAAAGGGAATAAATAAATATAAAAAAAATAAAAAAAAAACTATGTGTGGAAAAGGGAAGAGAAAAGATCATACGTGACAATGGAGAATGTTACCTATTCTTGTCCATTTTTTTCCTTTGGTGCAAAATCACCTAAGTCTTGAAAATTTAGGACTAAATACAAATGAAAGGTGAATGGTAGAATCCTATGCAGATCCCCTCTAAATCAAAAAGTTAAAAAAACAGTGATTAAAATAAATAAGAAAAAACAATTGTGATTAAATTCAATAGATTTCCAAAGAACTTGAAAGCAAGGAATTAAAGAGGAATGAAACAATAAAGAGATTATCTTTGTATAGGAATGCCTAAAGTAGAGGGAAAAAAATTTCCTATCAGCCCTTCTGATTTGCTCCCAGCTGGGTAATCCTGGGCACTGGCAGGCTCTGGAGCAAATGAACAGATGCTTCCAGAAAAGATTATCTTTTATCTGTCACTCAGGGAATAGCTCTAGTCTGTGACTGCTGATTCTGTAGTCTGGGCCTTTTATGCCATTGCTGTATGTGCCAAGCAGCTGGGGGACATACCTATAATAACAGCAACAACAAAGAATCCTTTTTGAGCACACTAGGTAAGGAGCACTGTACAAGTACAATCTCATTTAATCCTCATCAGAATATTATGGTTGCCACTACTGTCCCCATTTTATAGATGAGGAAATTGAGCAAAGGAAAACGATTGACTTGTATGTACATGGATTTCTACATAGTTCAATTTGCTAATCTCTTGCTTATATAGAAATTTCTTGGATGGAGCTTGAAGGAGTCATGCTAAGTGAGATAAACCAAAAAGAGAATGATGAATATAGGATGATCTTACTCATAGGCAGAATTTAAGAAACAAGAACAAAGCAAAGCTTGGACTGGAGTGGTGGGGGTAGATAGCATAATGGTTATGAAAACAGACTCTCATGCCTGAGGCTCTGTCAAGTCCCAGTTTCAATCCCCTATATCACCGTAAACCAGAGCTGAGCAGTGCTCTGGTTAAAACAAAACAAAACAAAACAAAACAAAACAAAACAAAACAAAACAAAACAAAACAAAACTCTTGCACTGGTTTGGTGTACTGCACCAAAGCAAAGGATTCTGGATAAGGAGGACATTGAGGAGGCTGGGGAAAAGGGGTGCTCTGAGGTCCTTCTGCACGAGGGTGGAAAAGTACCTAACTGGGGGTGAGAGTGTTTTGCAGACACCTATCACAGCAAGATGAGAAATTTAATGATGAAAAAAAAAATGATGAGAAAAAAAAAAGTCCCCACAGTTGACCCCGTTCTCCTAGTCTACCACAAAAGCTAAAAGTCAGATCCTAATCTGGATCTTTCACTGTCTGAGGTTTCTCTCATAGACTTCACTAACTATTCATCCCAGAGGCACTGAAAAAGAAAAATCTAGTTTTCCTTGTGAGTAAAATTTGCATGAAGTATCAAGTTCTTAAGTCAGCAAATGCCCCTTTGCCCTAGATGAAAATGTCCTGGGCTCTCTCAATATAAGCAGCAATTCTGATGGTAGGAAAGAGATTGACTCTGAAAAACTTAGAACTATGGTAAAACCTTCCTATATAGACCTCTTCGTGTCCATTTTAAATCTTAAAGACTTCCAAGTTCTCCCCCACTGAAATCATCAGCAGAAGTGCTGCCATAAAGTCCCTTGCTATGCACAGAAGCCTCTACCAACCCAACAAGGCCATCCTAACTTGACCAGTCTACCAACTTAACCAACAAGTGGATCATTCCTTTCCTTCCTAAGGAATCCCTGTTCCATCTAGCTGTAATTTTTCTTGGCAGTTAGAAGCCAAGAAAAATTACAGCTAGATGGAAGCAGGGGGAAACACATCTTTGCTACAGGAACTAACCTAAGGACTTAACCAGTTCAGCTCCAATACAAACCTTTCTCTCTCTCTCTTTTTTTTTTTTATTTATTGATGAGAAAGATAGGAGGAGAGAGAGAAAGAACCAGACATCACTCTGGTACATGTGCTGCTGGGGCTTGAACTCAGGACCTCACGCCTGAGAGTCAGGCGCTTCATCCACTGTGCCACCTCCCTTGACCACACACAAATCTCTCTTTCTCCTGCAGAATCACAAAGAACCTTAGCCTTGAAGATGGATTGGATTGTTCCTTCAAAATCCTGCAGGACCAGGCTAGGTTTGCTCATTAAAACTCTTCATCTGCTTCTGTTCCTCAGCCTGCTTTGTCCTTCACCTACAGATTTCCTGTTTAGTACTTATTCTGCTCACTGTCTAAGTTGTCTAATTAGATGACAAAATTTTAACATGGGGTCCAAGGAGTCTGGAGAGTTTATGAACTTCCTGAAATGGTATATAAAATAGCTTATTTTCTTCCTTTTCTTGTTTTATTTAATTTTTTTCCTAGGGAGGCCCATAACTTCATTAGGTTATCAAAGGGAAAATATTTATATCTTTAAAGCTTCCAATAAGGCCTGATATATGATAGGGATTTGATAATCACTTGTTGAATAAATTAATGGATGAAAAAAACATCTGAACTTTAAAGCACTTAATTTTATAGATGGAGAGATTGAGACCTAGAAAAATACATAATTGCTTCTTCAAGTTCAGAAACCCAAGTAGTCAGTACCAGACAAAATTAGGTCTTCTCTTTCTTTCCTTTCTTCCTTTTTTAATTTTTATCTTTATTTATTTATTGGATAGAGACAGCCAGAAATGGAGAGGGGAGGTGAAGATAGAAAGGGAGAGAGACAGAGACATCTACAGCACTGCTTCACCACTCCCAAAGCTTTCCCCCTGCAGGTGGGGACTGGTGACTTGGACCTGGGTCCTTGTGCATTGTAACATGTGCACTTCACCAGGTGTGCCACCACCTGACCCCTAACTCTTGCTAGTTTCGCTTTTGTTTGTTTATTTGTTTTATTTGTTTCCAGGGTCATTGCTGGGGTTTGGTGCCTGCACTATGAATCCACTACTCCTATGACCTTTTTTTTTTTTTTTCCTTTGGAAAGGACAGAGAGAAATTGAGAAGGGATGGGAAGATAGAAAGACAGACACCTGCAGACCTGCGTCACTGCTTGTGAAGGTACCCAGCCCACTTAAGGTGGGGAGCCAGAGGCTTGTAACCAGGATACTTGCATAGGTCCTTGTGCTGCTTAATACTATGTGTGCTTAACCCAGTGTGCCACCGCCTGGCCCCTCTTGTTTTGATTTTTAACCTAGTTATATGTTTCAGTAAATTTTGTATCTTGCATCACATTTTTCTCCATGTTCATTTTTTTAAACAGAGAAAAGCATTTTTATTTCCTAGTTAGAAGATGCTTCTCCCCCACCTGCACGGAGTCACTTCACAGGTGGTGAAGCAGGTCTGCAGGTGTCTTTCTCTCCCCTTCTCTGTCTTCCCCTCCTCTCTCCATTTCTCTCTGTCCTATTGAACAACAATGACATCAATAACAATAACTACAACAATAAAACAAGAGCAACAAAATGGAATAAATAAATAAAATAATATTAAAGAAAAGAAAAAAAAAAGATGTTTCTAAGTATATGTCCTGAAAGGGAGTTGGGCGGGGGAGCAAACAGTGGGAAGATCCTATAAAAAGAGTCATCAGAACAAATGATCTATGATAGCACATATAGTATGGCTACTATGCCCTGTGTGCATAGGGCATGATCAACATGGCATTGAGATAACTGTCAGTGGTGGCAATGTGCAGAATTGAAATAGTGGAGTTAGGTCTAGGGGGGAGCAATAAATCTTAGGTTTAAAATTCACCAGGCTCAGAGCTGGCAAAATAGTTCACATGAATAGTGCACCTGACTTGCCATGTCTGTGACGCCAGTTTGGGACTGACAGCCACTGCATTCCAGGAAGCTTTGGTGCTGTAGTGTCTCTCCCTCTTCTCCTTTTCCCTCACCCTCTGTCTCTGTCTCTCTATTTGAAAAAAACAGCCTGGAGCTGTGACATACCAGCAAAGACAAAACAAAACAAAAACTGACCAGGTCCAGCAGGTGTCCTATAAGCAGGTGATTTGTAACATCTTAAAGATAATTACAGGACAAAGATCAAAAGAAGCCCTGCTTGGTGTCCAAGTTGTTTTTGAAGCTCTCCTTGATTGTGAAATGATCAGTTAATCCTGAGAGAATTCAAACTGGGTCTTACTGCTCTCTTAACAGCTCACAATCGAGCCCAAGAGGCAAAAAGCATAAGACTCCAACTGCCACCCCACCAGAATAGAGGCTAGGGGAAGTGGGTATAGGATTCAAGAAAATGCTTCATTTTAAGAGAAATTCTGAAAGAACAAGACTAAGGTCCTATGACACAGCATATTTCCTGTGCTGGTAAATTCCTCAGCAGACTGAGGCCAGCATGGAAGGTCTGAGCTTTTGGCCTTATCTGAGGTGAGAAACAAGAGTTGTGCCTCAACTAGTGAAGCCCCAGAACACTAATGTCCAGTGAAGAAACATTCTGTAGACTCTCCTTTGAACTCTGGGATCCTACTGGCAAGTAATTTTGGAAGGGGATCCATTACAGTGCTGCTCTTGGGTTTGTTTATAGATTACTTATATTTTCAGGCAATGGTAAGAAATATTTACCCAAAGAAGACAAATGCAGAAGAGGACAAACAATGTGGGTTTGAGTTTCCATCTGTATGACTTTGGTAAAGTCACTTAAGCTCTCTGAATCTGTTTCTTGATTTGTAAAAATACAAGTATTGCCCTGGGAGTTGGGTGGTAGCGCAGCGGGTTAAGCGCACATAGTGCAAAGCACAAGGACCAGTGTAAGGATCCCTGTTCGAGCCCCCAGCTTTCCACCTGCAGAGGAGTCGCTTCACAAGTGGTGAAGCAGGTCTGCAGGTGTCTCTCTTTTTCTCTCCCTCTCTGTCTTTCCCTCCTCTCTCCATTCCTCTCTGTCCTATCCAACAACAACAACAACATCAGTAACACCAACAATAATAACTACAACAAGGGCAACAAAAGGGAATAAATAAATATTAAAAATCATTTTTTAAAAGTATTGGCCTATATGTCCTTTATAGTTCTTTCCAGCATTTGCATGCTAGATGTATTTAAGTTTGAGGCCTAGCCCATAGACAAATTTTTGACATGTGATTAAAAGAGGTTAACTTTTAGATAAGACCCCTCACATTTTCCCTAGATTACTCCACAATACAGTTGAAATATTAATTCAGGGGGGATTAACCCCTTTCTTTACATGAACACATCCCGATTCCTCAAAGACGGGTGCTACAAACTTCAGATCTTTATAGTCAAAAAGTCAGTTTAAGAGAAGTTAGTCAATGATCTGAAGGTCTTGCCCTTTTACCTATTTTAGTCACTCTCAAAATGAAAATATGTCAGAAAAATTCACACAAGTCAATTAAGACAGTAAATGGGTCTGTTGGACAAAGGCCTGAAAGGTCTTCCATATCCTATGACTCTGTTCTTCCACGAGTCTAATTTCCTTCTAAAGTTTCATACAGCTTCCTACATTTTGCTCACAAAACATTAAAGAACTAAGTAGGTAGCTCAGTTTCTCCATTCTTCACAAATCTAACAGCCCTGGGGGTTCAATGTTCTGAACTATATATCCCAATAAGAGTCACAGTATGAGTCTGAAGTTCAGAAAGACAGCTTTCTATCACAAAGGATTTTTCTGATTAGTAGAAAAATACTATACATACTTAACATTTAATCCCTCGAAAAATAGAAAGAAAAAAACCCAAGAAATGAAAAGAAGACGGAATGAAGGAAAAGAAAAAGAAAGAAAAAAATCAATGATCAAAGTTTTCCTATCCATCTTAAGCTGAAATTCCAGTTAAGAGGACATAACTCAGACTTTTGATTTCTCAGCAAAAGGGAAGTCAGCAAATGACTTAAATTCTCTACTTCCTATAGCTCTTGAGAAGCCTGACACAGCCCAGAAAGTGGGTATGGAGAGAGAACTGTTGAGTAATGCCTCAGTATAGGGGGCCTGGGGACCTCCCCAACCCCAGACCCAGGTGGGTAACTGGGCAGAAAAGTGGACTGCTTCAGGGGTTCCTGTGGTTCTTCTTTAGGATCTCTGTGCTGGATGCCTTTCTCAAGAAAGGCTAAGTCATCCACTTAATAAAGCACTGACTGCCTGACCTCCTGGAGTTGTTTCACCAAGAAGGAAATGTGTGTGGAGGCCCCTTGGGCTGCCCAGGACAAGGAGCCAGTGGGCTGAGGTATCTTTGCACTCACCTGGGATTCTGGAGCTCACTCCTTCAGATTCCTCAGTTCCAGTGGGGGTGGGGCTGAGGGGTTCTTCAGCCCCTTTCTTTAGTCACCTTTCTTCTGGCAGGCCTCTGGGTGTCAGGACAGGTTTGGCCACCTGAAAGGGTGAAAAGATGGGCAGGGTTATTTACTCTGCTACCTCAGAGGAAAAGGGGCTGTTTCACAGGCAATCCGGGAGTAAAGAGGCAGAAGAGAAGGGAAAGGACAGAGGTGCATCTGGGCCAAAAGATATAAGGAAGGGGGTGCTGATGCTGGAAGACAATACTTTCCAGAGTGTCTCCCCCCACCACTTTAAGAACTCTCTGGAATAAATAATTAAGGGTCTGGTCTGTGATAGCAGCAGGTATGTCCAGAAACTTTAACTCAGTTCTTTCTTTTGCCTTCCATCTAGGGCAGAGAAGGCAAAAGAACCCAAAGCAACCATGGTCTTAGAAGGAAGACAGAATGGGACAAAAGAAGGGAGCTCTGGCTTGGGACTTGTGGGGGATTGCCGGTGGGAGGTAGTGCAGAGGCAGATCAGTCAGACATGAGTGCATGCAGACCCCCTAGAAAGGTCAAGTCACTGGGAGCTAAGGGGCTGGGAAGCCAGTGAACCAGTGAGGGGGCTCCAAGATGCCTTCACCCCTTCCTTAGCTCCAGATACAACCTCTATTCTTGATTTATTAACACAGGTAAAGAAAAAAGAAAAAAGCTAGTTGATTGAGGGCACAGACCAAGTTTTCTAGACACTTCTCTCTCCCCAGGGAGAAACCCACTGAGGTGGGGAAGGGTCCCCAGTTGCTCTCCTTTTTCTTCTAGAGATGGCATCTCCTCAAGTGATTGGAAGTTTCCATCTGCCTTTGCTAAGTGATGTGACTTTTATCAAGAGGGGTGTTCATCTGCATTTGGGAGGGGTTTCAAGGAGATTGCCCTCCCCCATGTCCTCCTTCATCAAAGGCAAATTGGGAGAGAAATGGGGTGCTCCCACTGGCCTCAGGCTGGCACAACTGCACTAAGGAGGATAGGAAAGCAGCTCAATAAACCACAGATTTTTAAGTTATTGTGTGTGTGTGTGGGGGGGGGTCCTTTCTTTTGTTACCCAAGAGGGTGAGGGACCTCTCTCCACAAGCCCTAGGGGGGCAGCCCCAAGAGAGCAGCCCCAGCCTTGAGCGTGTGGCTGCCGGCAGCAGGGCTGCAGCAGGAGCTCCGTACAGGCAGCAAAGCAACAGTTGTCTGGCTGAGGCGAGGCGAGGCGAGGCTTCGCTCTGGCGCTCACGACGCTGGCTTCCAGCCCCCAGCTCCTGAGCATCCGGAGCCCCACTCCCAACCATAGTCTCGTGGGGGAGAAGCGAGGGGACATGGGGTCTTGTAGCACCAACTGCCTGCCCTCTCTGGCTGCTTAACCCCCTCTTGGAGTTCACTTCTCTTAGGTCACCTCACTGCCAGATCTGGTGGAGGCTCATTCAGGCTTTTAGAGAGAGGTGGGCTTTCCAGCTGGGGGAAGGAGAAGGGCATGAGAAACTAGAGACACAAGAGGGGCGGTAGGGACACCGGGGTGAAGCCGTTGTCAGTCTTCTGAGCCTTTTCTGTCTCTCCCTCCGCAGAGGCTGTCGCTCCACAGACGGCCCCAGGTGAGAGGCGAGGAAGAAAACCCCTCCAGAGCTTTTGCTTTTGCTCCATCTCCTTTGCAGATCGTAGGGACCCTTTTACTCTTTCAGACTCTGCACTCGGGGAAGGGAAAGCTTCTTTATCTGGAGAGGGAGGTTCTGATTTAGCCTTGCATCTTGGTACCCTGGCTTTTCTGCGCTGTCTAGCAGCTGAGCTGTGACAGATTGACTGTCCAGCACTGTCAGACTCTGTAATCCTTTCTCTTTCGGGGAGAGGACAGAGCCATCTCAGCCATGGGAGAGGGAAATGATGGTGGGCCTCCAATTTTCTAGGAGGACCATGACTGAGGTGTGTGTGTGTGTGTGTGTGTGTGTGTCTAAGGCAGGGGTTGGGGGTGGTAATGCAGGCCCTCCCCCCAAATGTAAAGCTCCCTGAAGCCTTACATCTGGACACCTTTATCTCTGGACTCATCCTCTATCCGTGTCCATCCCTGTGGACACGGGTATGTGCCTGTGTGTTCTTCTGGGCCAGTCCCTAAGGGCGTCTAGCAGTGCTTCTAGCTGGCGAAAGATGAGGGACGCAGAGCATGGCGAAGGCTTGATTTGTGCCACTTGTAACCAAACTGGTCACGACTGCAAGGAGTGGAGGGGAAGGGGGGGGCCCAGGGGCCATCCCCCATCATGCGGCTCTGCCTTTCTCAAGACAGGGCGCCTGGAGAGGGCAGGACTGGGCTGCAGCTAAGCTGCTGAGTCTGGTGCAACTGCACCTCTCCTAAGCTCCTTCCCTGCGGGGCTTTCCTCAATTTCTGCTTACTTTTACCCCCTTCCGTGCAGTTTAGTTTTGAAGAGGAGATGGTGGGGCTCCCCGAGGCTGCAGACCGCCCCAAGTTAGGTTGGAAAAGGGGGGGGGAGATACTCTGGGCAGTGTCTGGGTGCTTCCCCTCTTTTTCGGAGCTACCCACCTCACTCCAGTGGTTCTCTGAACTCTAGGTTCCCTGTGCTAGGTAGGGGGTGCTAAGTGTTCCTCCTGTCCCTCCCTCTGGGGTTCCCCACCCCCTATATTGCGGGTTTGCTCTTGGGGGGAGGGGAGGAAATGACCACAAAATGCCCTAAGCTAATTCATATTCCAGGTACTGACTTGGCCCTAAGATCAGATCCTCCTTTTGCTGTAAGAGAAAGGTTCCCCTCCCCCGGTGTGTGTGTCTGTGTGGGGGAGACACAACTTCTGTAAACTTTTATTGTATTTTAGCTCCTTCCCACTTCTCCGAAAACACACGCACACTGTCTATTCCCTCAGTGATAAAAAAAAAAAAAGTCGATTAAAAAATGTTGGGGGCGGGGGACCAGCGCCCAGAGAGCAAATGGAGGGACCCAAGCCCTGGGGAGCGCGGGAAGGACAGGAAGGAAAGGAGAGATTCTTCCGTGGGAACCCGGGAAGGGGCTGGGTAAGGCTCGGGGACGAGCCGCTTCGGGGAGGGAGGCGCGGGCTTCGGCGATCGCTGGGAGCCGTGGTCTTCTCGACGAGTGCGCCCTCCGCAAATGCTTTTTGGGGTAAGGGCTTCCGGCTATTGAGTTATGTACAGCAAGCCCAGACCGCAAAAAGATTCGCGAAGGGCAGATGTCTGCCGGCTTCTTCCGTCCGCCGCCGCCGCCGCCGCCAACCTAGGATGTCTCCGAAGCCCGAAGCCGAGCCGCCCGGGTCTCCCCGAGCCGCGCGCTCCAGTGCGGCTCAGCCTCCCCAACCCGCCCTTCCCTGCGCCCCCAGACTCGCTCCCTCTCTCCACACCCTCCCGCGATCCCCTGACTCAACCCGCACCGCCGGCCGAGAGGTGTGCAGAGGGCAAGCCGAGGGGGGCCCAGGGATCCGGGCGCCCAGCCTCCACCCCTTCTCCATCGCCTAAGTAGCCCGAGCCTCCCCGCCTTCTGTCCTATCACCCCCGACTCCCCCTACGAGGGTTCTGCCAGCCGCGGTTGCAAGGTCGCGGATGTCCGAACAGGTAGAGTTTGGAGTCCCCCCGAAACCCAGCTCGTCCCTTCCTTTCAGTCCCCCTAGCCGAGGTTCCAGCCGTGACTACTGGCGCTGCGTAAAGAGAAAAACTCCCCCAGAGCACTAAATAAATAGAGAAGGCGCCGCCCGCTCATTGGTGCGAACTAAAATCGTCACCCACCAATCAGGAGAGAGCTCACATTTCCCTTTTTTTTTTTTTCCCCCAGAAGGGGGAGGGAAGGGGAAAAAAATATTTCCATTTCTAATTATTCAACAAAAACCTAGACTGGAACATGTTAACATACGGCTGTTGCAAAAACAGCTAGCCAGGACCCCCTAGCCCATCGTCACCCCCTTTTCCCCCTCCATTCCAGCCAGGTGCGGCGAGGTTCGCCAGAACCTGAGCAAAGGGGTGGGGGAGGTTCTTGAGAACGACCTCTCCCCACGGGACCCAATCCCCAAGACTCAGACAGAAAATGACAGGCAAAGACGAACATAAAATAAACCCAAAGTCCATGCTAGTTAGCCTATTCTAGAGAAAAAAGAAAATGTCTCAGTCTGCCACTCCCCTCCAGCCCCCCAAGTTCTGAACCGAAAGGGTGAAGCTCCTCCCTCCGCATCCTCCGTCAAAATCAGCCTAGATGTTGGCTGCTCGCTAACAGTCTCTTCGCCCCAGGTGCCCTTTTCTGGCTGCACCTCCCTGCACTCCCCACTCCGTACCCATTCTACAGAATGTCGAGGGGAGCAACCAGGGGAGAGCCTCGTACTGAGCTCAGGCCCCCACAGTGCTGGGAGATCCCCGCATCTGCTGGGGGAGAGACAGGGGAGGAGGAGACTCGGGTGGAAGGAGGGGGGAGGAGGAGATCTCGATCCATGGAGATCTCTGTCCTTCATTCTCTTCCTTCTCTCTTTACTCCCATCCCCAACCAAATAGTGATGGGGTAACCTTCTTTCTTACCAGTGCAGCGCCCCCTTCTCATGTCCTCTCTTGCGGCCCTCCCCCCAAGACCCCCTGCCTCCCAAGTCCCATAAGTGGGGTGGAAGGAAGGTTCTGACCACTCCCTTCCTTGCCGGGAAAGCGGGTGGGTGGGGGTACTCAGCCCGGGTGGGATGCTGCAAACCAGGCAAGAACTTGTGTGGGGGTGGGGGTGGAGGTGGAGGTAGTGAAAAGTTGTCTTGCTTGCTCTCTGGCCCCCTGGAACCGACGTGCGCTCACACACACCCCGGGCTCAGCCAGCCCACCAGAAGCAAAAGTCTCCAAGTCCCCGTCGGTCCACCCCCCTCCCACCGATCCAGCATCCTCCTCCGCGCTCTTGCGACCCACCCACCGACCCTCCCTCGGCGGGGCGGCCGGCTGGCCGACGCACGCACACACCCTCCCGGCGCCCGCGCGCCGGCCGCGCCACAGGGGGCTCCACGCTGCGCGCCGCCGCCTGGGCGCGGGGCAACTGGGAAAAAAAAGTTCTGTCAAGTGGACTCTAGAGCCTGGCGCCCACCTGCGGGCCACTCACCGCAGCCCCTTTTTCCTTACCTGGGTCCCGAGGCCCGCAGAGTGCTCCGGTCCCGTCCGCACTGCAGCCGGCTGGACGGAGCCCCTCTCCGAGCGGCCCGCTCCCCCCTCCCCCTTACAGTGTTTGCCCAGCGGCAAAGCAAGCTCTTCCAGGTAAGTATATAAGTTACTGTGCTGTGTGGGAGGGTCACGATCTTGGTAATTGCGGCTTTCCGGGCTTAACCCCTGCGGTCCTGCCTCCCTCCAACTTGTTGAGGACTCATGGGGAGAGCGAGCCCGAGCGCCCGAAAGCGCTCCTGCCGGGAGGGGGTGGGGGAGAGGGGTGCACGGGGCAGAGAGGGGCGAGCGAGACGGCGAGCGGCGGAGTTCAATGCCCCCCCTCTCGGCAGCGGCTTTTCATTGGGTAGGTCTCCCTCCCCCCCCCCGGGTTGCGCCCCCCCCCCCCCGCCCCAGTCTCCAGTGTAGGGGACGTCTCCAGGCGAAGTCACGATTCCTTCTCGGTTCGGAATGAACTGTGACTAGAACCATGACGCAGCCAGCGCGCATTACTCACTTTTTGCAGTCACGACTTGGGAATCCGTGCTGGTTCCAACCAAAATTACACCGCTACCATTGAATTATTTAAAAGGATCCAGTTCGGGGGGTTAAACTTGTGCATTGTGCCAAGCAACTGGGGAGGGGGGAGGGCGGGTCGGGGGGGGAAATAAGGACACGAGGCACCCCCTCCTTCGTGACTCTTAACATTATTCTTTCGCGCCCCCCCACCCAAACCCCCCGTCGTCTCCCCCCCCCACACACACCCCCGACACACACGTGTTGCAAGTGCTGTATTGAGCTACCGCCCAAACCTGGCTGGGAGTTACCCAGCCCCTCCACACCCCCCACCCCACCCCCCAGTGATTCCTTTTGCAAATGTGGCAGACTTTGTAAACACGACCACGCAACTTGAGGGACTCAGGGACGAGGCTTGGGAAAGACAACTAGACGGTCTGGGTGAATGACGAGGAGGCCGAGGGTGTGCAGAGAGGCTGCATTGTCAAGGCAAAGAGTGGGTTGCAACGATTTTTGTGTCATTCTCCACTACATCGGTAACAGCCCTTGTTACTATTATGAGTTGACGAACAGTCATTCTCTGCTAGGACACCTTCCCAGAAAGGGACGGCTTCAGAACTAAAAATGACTAGGACCCCCTCCCCAGCCCTTCGGTGCCCCCCCCCCCCCCAGTTGCACTTTGAGTGCTCTGAGTGAGGGCCTGGTCACCTAGATTAAGATGGATAGTGGGAGCAGACAGTTCCTGGGCTCTCCTCTCTCACTTGAAGGTTAATCTACTCAGATACTTACCTCATATTTCTAGGTGTTTTTTTTTTTTAAATATACAAAGGATCCCTGCACAGACACGTTTATTGCAAATCTGCAAGATTACTTCATTCCCCCTTCCTCTACAGCCTACCTTTGAAGGCCAGTTTGGAGGATGCATTATGATGATGATGATGATGATGATGATGATGTAGTTAATCTGTGATTGTTTTTGTGTGCGTGTGATATTCACCCCCCCTCCAATAATCTTCCTCCTGCCTCACCTGTTTGACTACCGGTTAGGCCAGAGTGTCTGGAGATGACTGCAATGACTTGCACTCTGAGTTGAGTCCACAACCCCAGGGAGTTGAACCCCCTCCCCAATAAACAGTTGACAACTTAAAGAACACCCACTCCCTACTTTTCCTTGGGTCTGGGTTTTTTGACATTGGGCTTTAATGCTCTCCCTGTGTTACCAAGCCTGTATTCTCTGCACATTGCACCAGCAAGTCCTGTGCTTTGGCTTCTAATTCATTCAGTTCACAAACACATTTGGGGCGTCTGTGACTAGGATGCGAAGAAAATTGGGGGCTGGTAGGGGAAATGCCATACACATATGCATAGACACATCCCTTCTGGGATTAACAGAAGTGAAAGGGCAGTGGGCATGAAGTGGGAGGGCATGAGGGTCCGAATAAAGCAACCCATAGCCTCTTATTTTAGGAGTCAGTATCGCCGAAGAGGAATCTTTCAAACCCACTGGCGGGAAGGTGTGGGTGCCTGGGAACGGAGACCCAGATAGTGCATGGCCTCTGCGGAGAAAACCAGTGAGCTGCTGGCTTTCGGTTCCTGGAGCGCTGGGCCTTGGCTCATCCTCGAATCTAACACTTTTCTCCCCCTCCTTAATTTTTTTTCTCGTTCCTTCCCACTCACCCCTCCTTTTCCCCCAAAGCTCTTACCGAAGTCACGACTATCCCCTTTGAACATCTTTAACCCACTCCTTCCCGCATCTCTCTTCTGCATCCAGGGCGGGGCTATCCGCTGCTGGTCCCAACTCCGCCCCCTGGCGCTCAGAACTAAACTCGCAGAGCACCAAGGAATTTTTCAGCACCTGCTTTCCCTGGACAGTTACCGCGCCAGGACCAGCCAGACCTGGACCACTGTCCTCAGACTCCGGATCGGTCAGGGAAGTTTGCCAAAGGAACAGGAATTAACCTCCTACCCCATTCACCTACTCATGCTTTTTTTTTTTTTTTTGCCTCCCGGTCCAATTCATGCAAATTTAATCTGTAATCTCATATTTTCCATTAATCTTGCAAAATGATGGCTCATTAAGTCATGTCTGGGCATCCTTTAAAATAGAAAATGAAGAAGGAGGAAGAGGTCAGTCCAGAGAAATTGGACTCAATAGCGCCGACCCACGACCCATAGAGAGAGAGTTGCAACAGCTATTGATTCAGAGATTCGTCAGGGTGATTCCCAGCTCTGCAAGAATTCCTCCTTTCAGTCCCTGTGCATGCAGCCCCAGATTCAGTATATACACACACAGCCACACCTTCGCCCCCTACTCAGACCCACTGTTCTCTTGGGGGAAGGGGGCAGGAGAGCAGCCAAATTCAGAGCCACAGATCATGCACAAAGTAAGCCTCGCTTCATACTCACAGTCTGCAGCATGCACATGACATAATATTACTTACCCAAACGGGAACTCCTTAAGAGAGAGAAAGAGAAATGGGGAGGGAAGAGAAAGTGGAGAGAGAAAAAAGGAGGAGAGGAAAAATCCAACAATTAATTTCCAGACATAGTTGGGGGGAGGGGGAAATGCAGTGATGTCCAGGTTTTCTTCCACCGGCGCTGGCTTTTTGTCCCAGTACAGCCTTCGGTCTATTTCTGGAACACGATCAAACCCTGATGCTATTTTTAGCAAGTACTGAAAAAAAAAAAAAAAAAAACCCTCCACACACAAAGGCATTTCACTGGAACGTCAAGTCCAAAACATTAAATGTGCATTAAGCGCCCCCTTCCCACTTTTTTCTGCACCACTAGACTCACTTGCATTATTGCAGATAATGTTTATTTTTTTTCAAAATAGAAAAATACCCAAATATTTCTGATTTTTCTCCCTCCCTCCCCACTAATTCCCGGCTGCCTCTGCCTGTTGCAAGCTCCTTACAGTCTCTGAGCAAAAAGCCTTTTGAGTGGTTGTATTCTTTTAGAGCTGCATGTCTCCATTGACCAGACTCCCTTCATGTTAAGGAATAGGAGGGTGCTTACACCCCCCCCCCAAAGGAGCTTCCCAAGAGAGCTCTAGAGTGCCTAATGCGATACACGATGGAGATTCCCAAATGAGGAGAGAAGACAGAAGAAAAAAAAAATCTGTACCCTTCCCACGTTTCCCACCCATGCTTTGCAAAATCGCGCTGTGTTTGCAACACAACGTCTTTAGAAATGTACATTTTGAAAGCTGCGTGCGTGTGTGTGTGTGTGTGTGTGTGTGTGTGTGTGTGTGTGTTGCGTTCTAGTAATTCACTACGAGGGGTTGGAGAAAATAGTCTCTTGAAGGCAGCGCGAAGCAACCGCCTTGAGTCTCCTTTGCCAGCCTGCGTCAGTCATCAGCTACTGACGTCACGTGCAGATTCTCCTCTTTGGTGGGTCTGCTTCAGCCGTGGAGCGGCTTCTGCTCGGAGACAGCGCTTTGTGTTCGGCGCAGCCACTGAGCAGGCGAGGCGGCCGCGGCGGGCGCCACCCCAAGCTTGGGCTGGGCAGCTGCAGAAGCTGCAGCCTCGTCTGCACCCGGCGTGCGGCAACCCCCCCCCCGCCCCGAGGGGCGTGCCCAGTGAGACGCCTCCCCCCCTTCCCCAAATGCCCTCCACCGCCCAGTGCAAACTCAGGCTCAACACAGATTCCAGCGCGCGCGTCCTTCCCTCGCCCTTTTTGCAACTGGCCACAGTAGCAGTGACAACCACGGCCATAACTCGGATTAATTCTGTATGTTGGGCAGACAGCCCCGGCTCCTCGTCGAGTGACGCATATAACAGATTCTACGGCTGGCTCCAGTTCTCTCCACAGCTCCCTTTTTCTCTCCTTCCTTTTCCCTGTTTCCTGCGCCCACGCATTCTGCGCGGTCTCCCACGGAATCAGCCAGCGACAGTTTTCCAGAGAGCAGTAATCTGAGTTACAGACAGACTCATTCCCTGGGCAGACACGCCTGCAATTACACACACACACACACACACACACACACACACACACACACACACACACACTCCTTTTGCAAATGGCTAGCAGCGTTTAGGAGTGCCCCTCTGTCGGAGAGGGGGAAGCTGATTCACAAATCACTGGTCTCCAAGGAGTCATTGCTGAGGGGAGGGGGGTGTGACAGGAGGGGGTACTCCTGCCAGGGAACAAGGCTTCCCTCTCTCTCCAACACCCAAAAAAGGAAGCCCACCTCTATAAATATCCAGATGGCGTGGTATTAGTGAATAAACAACTTTTGTTGAATGGGAGGAGGAGGAGGAGAAGATTGAACAAAGAATGCAAATGCATTCAACATTTTTTTTTCTCTTTTTCTTAAACTAGGTAACACCTAGTTTCTCCCTTTCTCCCTCTCATAGACCAGATGATCTTTTTTTATTTTACTTGCTCTTAAAATAGCCTCCCTGAGAAATGAGCTCAATGGACTAGTGCTATTTTTAAACTTATTTGAATGGAGCTTGTTCTTTAGGGTGATAAAGTGTGTGTGTGTGTACAGAATCTGAGGTTTTCAGCAGAAGATGTGCCACACCTCGGCATGACAAAGGGTTTATTTATAGGTGAAATGATGGTGAGAAGAATTCTTGCAGATTGGGAATTCTGAACAAAATCAAATATCAACAGACCTGGTCTTGGCCTAACAACATTCTTCACATAATCCCTGCCCAGAGGGTGCTAGGGTGTGGGGGTGGGTGAAAGGAGGGGAGGGCACTCAGAGATTTCCAGCTATCTGATATCTTTGGCCAACTCAAACCATCAACTTCCCCTGACAATAGTTTCCCTTGATGTCAGTTTTTTGTTTGTTTGTTTGTTTTTAACTAGAGTTGCGGGCTTAGGAGAGAGACATCTTGGAGCTGATCTTTAATGATATTCTTCCTCTCCAGGCCCTTTTAGCCTGTGTAACTGGCCTTAAGAGATATAAGCTTCAGCTGGTCTTGTACCCTCAATTCCTGTGGCTTAAGTGCCGCTGGCTCAGAAGGGAGACAGAGGAGGACACCCTTGGGCAGCCCATCAGCAGCTGTTTATTTTTAGTTCCACGCAAGCATGCATGTATGCATGTGAGCACACCGCTGCATCAGGGGGGTGTGCAGTCAGGAAACCTCAATGAGAGGAAGGCAGCCCTGGCTCTTGCACTGAGGCTGGTTTATCACATGGGATCCGCAGATGTGGCCCGACAGATGGGGTGTGCCTACAGCGTTTCAATGAAGTCATCTTGGATTAATGAAAATGCCAGGGTGAGCATGTATTTAAAAGCACAGGGTGGGGGAGGGCAGACGGGTGGTGGCACACCCAGTTGAATGCACATGTTAACATGCACAAGGATCTGGGTTCAAAGCCCTGTTTTCTACCTGCACGGGAGAAGCTTCATGAGTGGTGAAGCAGGTCTTCAGGTACCTCTCTCTCTTCCCTCCCCCTCACTCTCCCTCTCTCCCCTTCCCTCTCAATTTATCTCTGTCCTATCAAGTAAAAAAATAGAAAGAAAATGGCCACTGGGAGTGATGGTTTCATAGTGATGGCACCAAGCCCCAGCCATAACCGTGGTGGCAATAAAAAATAAGTAAACAACAAGTAAATAAAAGGCCACAGAGTAGGCACATGTGTTAGATGTGTGAGGCTCGACATATATATAAGAAAAAAAGTTTATGTGGGGAGGCACATTCGTATAAATAAAAACATTGTGTAAACAAAAACCACACAAAGTATATTTGGTACAATTTCTAATAATGAAGCCTGCTTCCTGTGGTGGTTGGGGGGCTATTGTGTCTGATGGAGAGGTCAAGACAGGTTCATTTAAGATCACTTTTGGGGTCCCCTAAGCAGCTTTCAGCAAACCCTGAATCTATTTCTAACAAATGAAGTAGAGTTAAAAATGGAAGAAAGGTATCCAGGTTCTATGTTTCAGAACTTAAAGCTTTGACAGTGACCAAAATGATGGCATCTATCCATGTCTGTCTGCTGTATTTTACACACACACACATACACCAGAATCATCCAGAATCTGGTGGATTCTTCCACCTACAGAAGAGGGCACCTCTTTGCCTTGTCCTAGTCTTGCTACTGTCAACAAGCAGAATGGTTAGGTTGGGGGTATCGGTGGGGGCTGTTGTACCTAGGAAGCTTAACAGAAAGTTGTAATGTCTCCATCTTCTCACACCAGGCAAGGCCTTCAGTGTAATGGAGACAAAGCTCCTCTAAACCAAAGATGTTGATTTCTTTACTAAGAGTTGTGGCACCCAACTCCTGTCTGAGCAGCCAACCTGAGGACCTGAGGAATTAGTGGATTAACATGGAACCCGTCCAAGATGAAAACTGCCTTGTGTTCTGCCAGCCTGGGCATCCCAAGCATGAAAGGACATTTCCTTGAATGTTACCCTAGAGAGTCTGTGGGGGCAGGCCCCATCACATATGCCTTGGGATGGTAGGGAAATCAACCAAGAGGAGGCTTATCAGGGAAGAGATTTCTCTTTGCTTAAGAGTGCCTTCACCAAGGAATGGAATTTCCTTCCAGGAAAGAGTTGGGGGTGGGGTCGGGAAGAAAAGAAACCAGTGTTTTCTTTATTCTTACTAAGTGCCAAGCACTTATTATTCAATGAATTAGATAGTACCTAAAGCAACTCTATGGATGCCATTATAATAAGGGTACCTATCCCATTGGGTTGTTGAGCCCAGAAGTCACTCAAAATTTTTTATCCCTTACCCCCATTTTCTAGTTGAGGAAATTGAGGCTGGACTGTTTTAAGTGATGCATCTAAACTATTTTTTTCTTGAGTTTTTTTTCCCTAATAGTATTTATTATTGGATAGAGATAGAGATAGAGAATGGCAGGGGAGATAGAAAGGGAGAGAGAGAGACCTGCAACTCTGCTTCACCACTCAGGAAGTTTTCCCCCTGCAAGTGGTGATCAGGAGCTTGAACCCAGGTCCTTGCACATTGTAATGCGATTGCTTAACCAGGTGTGCTACTGCCTGGGCCTGTGTCTAAAATCTTAAGAAGCAACTGAGAAGGTAGTTCAGCTGGTAAAGGCCTGAAGTTCTTGGTTTGATCCTTGGCAATACGTGTACCAATGTGGTTTTCTGGCACTCCATCATATACTTACTCTCTCTCTCTCTCTCCTCTCTGTCTCTGAAACTTTTTAAAAAATATTTTTCCTTTAGAAAATCTTTTATTTATTATTATTATTATTATTTTAACCAAAGCACTGCTCAGCTCTGGCTTATGGTGGTGTGGGGATTGTACCTTGGACTTTGGAGCCTCAGGCATGAGAGTTTGCATAACCATTATGCTATCTACCCTCTGCCCTCCTTTTAAAAATCTTTTATTTATTATTGGATAGAGACAAAGAGAAATTGAGAGGGGAGGAGAAGATAGAAAGGGAGAGAGAGATAGAGAGACACCTGCAGCCCTGCTTCATCACTCATGAAGCTTTCCCCTTGCAGGTGGGGACCAGGGGCTTGAACCTGGGCCCTTGCACACTGTAATATGTGCACTTAACCAGGTGCACCACCGCCTGGCCCTGACATTTTTTTTAAACATATAATAAATAAAATCTTTAACAAATCAAATCAAATCTTAAGAGCTTGAAGTTATGTCAAACTCAGCTCTCTGTGGCTCCAACCCTGCTGCCCACAGCACTCCCTCTTGAAGCAGGAGGGAGGAGCAGGGCTTGCTGCTCTAGCTTGTTCCCCTCCGCACCAGAAAACAGACCTCCCAGATTCCAGTTCTAGACCCCACTTGGAATGGAAGGTGCCTGGGACTTCTTTGCCAGTGATTTAAACAGTGAAAATGACTTGGGCTTAAGGAGTCAGCTAATCAGTAGAACTCCTTCCCTCCATCCTGTACCAAAGAAAGCCCAACTAGCTAGGTCACAGGGTAGTGTGCCTGCCTTTCTAGAAGCCTGGCCCAGACCTGGGCCCAACTGGCATGGGAAGTGTTATGGTGTCACTCCCTCTTTCTCTCTCTCTCTATCCTTATCTGAATTAAACAAACAAACAAACAAAACTGGCTTGGTAATAGTGATATGAGGCTCAGAACACCACCACCACCCACCCCCCAAAAAGGTCTCAGTCTAAATTAAATGAATTTGTCTAAAACTAGCCAGTGTAGAGCATTCAGCATTCTCCCTCCCTTGTCTCCACCTCCCCTAGGGGAGGTTCTTAGACAACATAGCAGAGAAGTCAGAGGGTTTCCCAGTCCAGTTTTTTGAGAACTGTATCTTAAGGTGAGAGCAGCAGCAGCTCAGCTCTTTGGGTTGGCAAGAATATCTGAGCCCTTCTTTACCCCCTTTAGAGACTGGCATGCCTGCTCATTTTTCTGATTCTGAAAACTTTAGACGCTAAGCCATTAGCACGGTGGGGGAACAGGAGTCCCAGCATGCATAATACAAGCTATTCCATGATCCCCTTTCCTCTTAAACACATATTTCCATCGCTTACCCTGACCAAGAGGTATATTCCATCCTGAGAAACATTTCTTGGAAACTATCCTTATTTGAGGCTTAAGGGTGATATTTTCAAGGACCATTTGAATGAAGGGGTGTGTGTGTGTGTGACTAGAATGAAGGTGTGAGTGACTAGAGTTGCCATCAGCAACTCTATTCACCTGAAAGCAACTTCATTCAACTTCAGTCCAGTTAAAGACAAGATCTGCTCTTTGTATACCTCCATTATCAAGGACCAAGCTCTTTCAGCTGCTGGTTTGCAACTCCTTTCCCTGCTGCTCTACCTCCTGGACACATTGGAAAACCCGATGCTAGGTTTCCTCATGCCTTGCCAGAGGAAAGACACATTTGGAAGTAAAAGGACCTCAAGGGCCACCCAGGAATATTTCGAGTGGGTTTCATGGGTAAGGAGCTAAGCAAAGACAAGCAAAGCCAGAGCAAGCACATGGGGAGGGACCAAGGCTGAAGGCGGAGGGTGGAGTGGGGCTCAGGATGCCAGTATGATTTGGTTTAGCAGAGGCTTAATTGAAAAGGATCAGAGCTTGAAAAGCATGGGCCACGGTGGGGGCTGTGGGAGGAGGACAATCTCAGGGATGCCTCAAGATACTTGCACGTATGAGTTTGGCCTTAATCCAGTGGTTGATACACAGTTGTGAACCCCACCTGATTTCAGCAGGCAGAATTCAGTCATAAGTTCAGAGGAGTGCAAAGGAGGATCTAGAGGGAGCAAGATGGAACTAATGTACATGCTGGAGCATCCAGGTGACTTGTTTATTATTATTATTTCCTTATTGGCAATATTATGAGTTAAGGAGTTGAGACCAAATCTTATGAGAACAGAAACCTTTAGCTTACATGTTTTTTAAAAAAAAGTTCTAGTTTAGGGTGCTGGGTGATGGTGCACCTGGTTAAACTCATATAGTACTAAGTGCAAGGATACACACAAGGATCCAGGTTCGAGCTCCCAGCTCCCTACTTGCAAGGGGGATACTTTACAAGCCGTGAAGCAGGTCTGCAGGTGTTTCTATGTCTCTCTCCCTCTCTGCTCCTTCACCCCTCTCAATTTTCTCTCTGTCTTATCAAATAAAATGGGAAAAATAGCCAGCAGGAGCAGTGGATTCATAGTGTCAGCTCTAAGCCCCAGCAATAACCCTGGAGGCAAATGAAAAAAAATTCTAGTTTATCCTTAACACTGGAGATAAAAGCAGAGAGAAAATACACTGTCTAGGTATAGTGGGATTTTCGGAAACTACGCTTTTTGTAGAGATAGTACTAGACACACACACAGAGAGAGAAAGAGCAAAGAGCACTATGTTCTCAACAAATCCTAATCTAGTTCACTCTAGGTGGTTTTTTTTAGAGATATGGAGGGTGGATTATCATCATCTGTGATGAGACTGGGGATTCCCAAAGGACATTTTCATATTAGTAACCAGCAGTGGTCTGGGAAGTAGCAAAGTGGATAAAGAATTGGACTCTAAGCACAAGATCCTGGGTTTGATCTTGTGATGCTCTGGTTCTCTTTCTCTTGTCTATCATGTCAATACATGAATCTTAGAAATAAAGAAAGGAAGAAAGAGAGAGAGAATCAATAGTGAATGTATCTCACAGTCTAAGAGGGGACCTGGCTTCTGGGCGCTGGGTTTCTGAGGTTACTCCAAATTACACACTGTACCTAGGCAAAGGTCACTTACCTCACCATCCAGGAACCTGTAGCTCAGAACCCATGAAGGAAAACCTTGGGTTTCAAATGAAAATGTCTAGAGTGAAGCCATCACAGTGTGGTAGAATGGAATGCAAATTTAACTGGATAAAAAAATGTCTCGGGGGTCGGGCGGTGGCGCAGTGGGTTAAGCGCACGTGGCGCAAAGCGCAGGGACCGGCGTAAGGAACCCGGTTCGAGCCCCCGGCTCCCCACCTGCAGGGGAGTCGCTTCGCGGGCGGTGAAGCAGGTATGCAGGTGTCTCTTTCTCTCCCCCTCTCTCTCTGTATTCCCCTCCTCTCTCCATTTCTCTCTGTCCTATCCAACAACAAAGCAACGTCAACAATGGCAATAATAACCGCAACGAGGCTGCAACAACCAGGGCAACAAAAAAGGGGGAAAAATGGCCTCCAGGAGCGGTGGATTCATGGTGTAGGCACCGAGCCCAGCAATAACCCTGGAGGGGGAAAAAAAAAATGTCTCAATGGTTTCCATCTGGTATTAAGGAGGTCTTCCAATTCTGAGGATCATTCTCTCTCCTCTCTACCCCTCCCTACATTCTTAAATCAGTCCAAGTAGTCATCATCTTTGGCTCTCTCACTATCTGACTGGGATTAAAGGATTTCTGGTCTTTCCATCTGGTTTTAATTATGTCACACTCACATATCCTGGGTGCCTTCATGGAGTGTGACCGTTATTGCAACTTCATTTTTTTTTTTAAAGATTTTATTTATATACTAATGAGAAAGGTAGGAAGAGAGAGCAAAAGAACCAGACATCACTCTGGTACATATGCTGCCGGGGATCGAATTCAGGACCTCATGCTTGAGAGTCCAACGCTTTATCCACTGCGCCACCTCCTGGACCACTGCAACTTCATTTTTGCAAGAGGTAGGATTTTCTGGGAGTTTCCTGACCTGGGATGAGGGCTGAGGCTGAATCTGGCATGAAACAGGGCTAGCGGAGAGAGGGAAACCAATGTTGACCGTCTGGCTGAAACTCAATAGGGAAGCTGCCAACTGGGAGCCAGAGCCACTGACCCTAAGAAGGGCATTGGGTAGAAAGAGTCTAATGGGGTGGGGCTGTGCATGGAGGAGGGAGGACGGTGATCAGGAAGGGGTTATTATGGCAAAGGTTAATAGGAAGATGAATGTGAGCAGCGACATTGCAGAAAGCATGAGGCAAAGGATGAGTTGAGTCCTGGGTGTCTGAGGAATGCTTTGAAAACTTGTCTCCTCTTGGTCGTAGATGCTCCTACAACAAGCAAGAACGAAAGGGACACATGTCAGCAATCTCCGTTCCATCACTCACAATTCCCTGTGAGCATTCAGTTCCAGACTTTCCCCTCCCCTCCTTCAGTGGCAAACTTCTTACTTCCCTGAGGGTGGCCGGGACACGAGGGGGCAGAAGCTCAAGGTTTCAGATAAGTAAATGGATGGATGGTCAGTCTTACCCACAAGTGGCCAAATATGAGTGCACTCCCAAGTTGGCAGGTCTGGACTAATACTCATCAGGAAGTCACATTTCTAACAAAGAAGACCTTGTGGGTATTAACACGTCAAACAAGAAGTGGGGGGTGGGGGTGGAGAAGGGATATTTATTCTACTGGTAGCTGGAAGGCAGGAAATTATATCTGGGTCACATTTTTAGTCTAACCACTCTGCTTTGGACAAGGAAAACCCCAGTGCTCAAGGGGTGCTGCAAAAAGCCTGCCCTTGTAGCTTCTGTGTTATTATCAGTAGGTAGCTCCTGACTGCATTGTGACTTCACTCTACCATGTAGGGAAGTATCAGAAGAAGTCTTGAGTTGGGCGGGGGGGGGGGGGGGGGGGAGCTAGGTAATTTCTGTCTGTGTAGACTTAAGTGAGATTGGAGACCAGCACCCAACCCAAAGAGAAATGGGAATCCTATGACTTATCCACATTTCAAATCTCCAGGAAGAATCAATGTACAAAAAAAAAAAAAATGTGTTGAGGTTCTCCTGCATGAAATGAGAAGAATGACATCTCTGTATGATACAGGAGAAGTTGAAATATTTGGGCTGTTTAAGCACTAAAATAACTAGATATTTTTAAACTGTGGTCTGATGAAAGAACAACCTTAAAAATCTGAATAGTCCCTTTACTTTTTCTTCTTTCCCCTTCTAGGTTTCTTCAGCTTTGGAGCCAGCTTTCTCTTTTTCTTTCTGGTTTTAAACTAAGGTCATTATATATATGAGAGATTTGAGGAGACAGACAGGAACTATCGAGCATTATTCCAGTGCATGTACTTCTGGGGATCAAACTGGGAACCTCGGGTGTCTTAAGTCCAATGCTCTACCAGCTAAGCCATTTCCCCAGCTATAATGCATTGTCACTTAAAAACAAAGAAGCAAGAGTGGCTTTAAATACTTTTTATATTTATTTACTAGAGAGAGAGAATAATAATAATAAAAAAGAACCAGAGCATCACTCTGGTACATGCAATGCCAGGGATCAAACCTAGGGTCTCATGCTAGAGAATCCAACCCCATCCACTACACCACTCTCCAGGTCATGATTTTTATAAGTCTTAATTCCCAAATGATTCAGTATCAAGGGAGCTCAATTATGAAGCAATCTGAAACAGGGAAAGAAGTGTCAGGACAGTGTCTATACGTCAATCAAGGAAGTGGTTTCACACTTTAAAAAAATTTTTTAAAAAATATTTATTTATTTTCCCTTTTGTTGCCCTTGTTGTAATTATATACTGTTGTTGTTATTGATGTCATCGTTGTTAGATAGGACAGAGAGAAATGGAGAGAGGAGGGGAAGACAGAGAGTGGAGAGAAAGATAGACACCTACAGACCTGCTTCACCCCTTGTGAAGTGACTCCCCTGCAGGTGGGGAGCAGGGGGCTCGAACCCGGATCCTTACGCCTTGTACTTTGCACCACATGCACTTAACCCGCTGCACTACCGCTTGACTCCCTGCTTTTTAAAATTATTATTTAAAGCCTATTCTATTATAAGCCAATTATAGGCCCTTTTTTTAAAGTTTTTATTTATAAAATGGGAACACTGACAAGACCATTGTATGAGAGGGGTACAGTTCCACACAATTCCCACCACTGGAACTCCATATCCCATGCTCAGCTTTCCTATTCTTTAACCTTCTGAGAGCATGGACCCAGGGTCATTAAGGGGTGCAGAGGTGGAAGGTCTGGCTTCTGTAATTGCTTCCCGCTCAACATGGGTGTTGGCAGGTCAATCCATACTCCCAGCCTATCTCTGTCTTTCCCTAATGGGGCAGGGATCTGGGGAGGTGGGGCTCCAGGACACATAGTGGGGTCGTCTGCCCTGGGAAGTCCAGTTTGCATCATGGTATTATAGGCCTTGATTTCAACCAACAACAATTAGAACCTAAGGTCAGAGTGGAGTCTGATCTTGATTCTACTACCTGTTCCTAATCCAAAATCAGGAACTAGTCACTCAAGGTCTTAAACTTCCAACTTAGAAAATATGTGCTGCTACTTGCCCTGTATACCTCACAGATTTTATTTATTTATTTATTTATTTATTTATTTTTGCCTCCAGGGTTATTGCTGGGGCTCCAGGCCTGCACTACGAATCCACTGCTCCTGGAAGCCATTTTTTCCATTTCTGTTGTTGTTGTTGCTGTCGTTGGATAGGACAGAGAGAAATTGAGAGAGGAGGGGAAGACAGAGAGGGGGAGAGAGAGAGATAGACACCTGCAGACCTGCTTCACCACTTGTGAAGCAATTTCCCTGCAAGTGGGGAGCCGGGGGCTGGAACCAGGATCCTTTGTACTATGTGCACTTAGCCTGGTGCACCACCGCCCGACTCCCAGGGTTTTATTTTTAAAAACATAAGTGTGGACATATTCTACACATTTAAAAAAAAGCCTCACCTATGTCATGGAAAGTCTTCTTAGTCTCAGGGTTCTGATACTCTGATTTCTGTTTTGTCTCTTCAGTTACAGAGTACAGATTGCATGAGAATTGACACCCAGGGAGTTGTTGCCTCATGAGCAGAATTCTTTCTCTTTCATGAGGAAAATTTCCTTCCTTCCTTCCTTCCTTCCTTTTCTTTCTCCCTCCCTCTCTTTTTACTTTCTTTAGCACTGCTCAGGGCTGGCTTATGGTGGTACTGGGGATAGAACCTAGGACATTTGATGCCTCAGGCATGAAAGTCTTTTTGCATAACCACTATTTTCTTTTTTTTTTTTTTTTTTTTGCCTCTAGGGTTATTGCTGAAGCTTGGTGCCTGTACTACGAATCCACTGCTCCTGGAGGCCATCTTTTTTCCATTGTTGTTATTGGATCATGCAGAGAGAAATGGAGAGAGGAAGGGAAGGAAGAGAGGAAGAGAGAAAGACACCTGCAAACCTGCTTCACCACTTGTGAAGTAACCCCCCTGCAGGTGGGGAGCCAGGGGCTTGAACCACGTTTCTTGCACCAATCCTTGCGCTTTGCACAACGTGAGCTTAACCTGGTGTGTTACTACTTGCCCCCCCAACTATGTTTTTTGTTTGTTTTTTAAATTATCTTTATTTATTTATTGGGTAGAGACAGCCAGAAATCGAGAAGGAAGGGGTAATTGAAAGGCAAAGACAGAGAGATACCTGCAGCACTGCTTCACCACTTGCAAAGCGTTCCTCTTGCAGGTGGGGATGGGGGCTTGAACTGGGTCCCTGTGCACTGTAACATGCACTCAACCAGGTGTGCCACCACCCACACCCCCTCACTTTTTTTTCCCTTTTTTTTTTTTTTTCCCAGAGCACTGCTCAGCTCTGGTTTATGGTGGTGCAAGGGATTGAACCTGGGACTTTGGAGCCTCAGGCATGAGAGTCTGTTTGCATAACCATTATGCTATCTACCCCTGTTCCCCCCCCCCACTTTTTAAAAAATCTATTTATTCCCTTTTGTTGTCCTTATTGTCTTATTGTTGTAGTTATTATTGATGCCATTGCTGGATAAGACAGAGAGAAATGAAGAGAGGAGGGGAAATCAGAGAGGGGGAGAGAAAGACACCTGCAGACCTGCTTTACCGCCTGTGAAGCGACCCCCTTCAGGTGGGGAGCTGGGGCTGGAACCGGAATCCTTAAGAAGGTCCTTGCGCTTTGCACCACCTGTGCTTAACCCGCTGCGCTACTGCCCGACTCCTTTTTTTTTTTTTTTTTAACTTCAGCTCTGGCTTATGGTGGTGTGGGAGGTTAAACCTGGGACTTGACAGAGCCTCAAGCATGAGAGTCTGTTTGCATAACCATTATGCTATCTACCCCCTGCCCTACTTTTTTTTTTTTTAAAGCAAGTTAAAAAGCTTTCGAACCCGGGATATTTATAGTGTAGCCCAAGAACTGAGTACACAAACATTTTCTACTAGGTGATTAGAATTTCATTTCCCATGTCAGGTCATCTTTTAGATCTTGTTTATTTTGAATTCTCAGGAGAATTTAAAAAATAATGAAAGCCACTGAGCGAGCATGCCAACCTCTGGTGATACCAGAGACTTCCTTCATCTCTCTAGACCTTGGCTACTTCATTTGTAAAATTCTGTCACCTGGAGTTAGATGTGTTTTATTTTTTTAAATATTTATTTATTTTCCTTTTTGTTGCCATTGTTGTCCTTATTATTATTGTTGTTAATGACGTCATCATTGTTGCATAGGTGAGAGAGAAATGGAGAGAGGAGGGGAAGACATAGAAGGAGAAAGACACCTGCAGACCTGCTTCACCGCTTGCGAAGCAACCCCCCCCCCCCGCAAGTGGGGAGCCAGGGGCTCAAACTGCATCCTTACAACGGCCCTTGTTAAGTGCCACGTGAGCTTAACCAGCTGTGCTACAGCCCGACTCCCTGGATGTGTTTTAAATGAGATGATGCAAACAAAATGATTAAGATTTTTTGGCACCTAATAAATGTTATGGCATTATGAAGGAGGCAGAAGATACCAATCTCTAGAGTTTCATCTTCAGTAGGTCGTTAGGATATCTTATTTTCTTTCTTTCTTCCTTCCTTTTTTCTGGGGCTTGGTTCTAGCACTATAAATCCACTGTTCCTGGAGGCCCCCCCCCTTTTTTTCCTCTCCATTTTATTGGATATAACAGAGAAATTGAGAAAGGAGTGGGAGATAGAGAGGCGGAGAGATAGACACCTGCAAACCTGCTTCACCACTTGCAAAGAAATAACCCTGCAGGTGGGGAGGCAGTGAGCTGGGGGCTCAAACCAGGATCTTTGCGAGGATGTCTTATTTTCTCCTTGGTTCAAGGCATCAAAATAATGAAATTGATAGCTCTAAGGGCAGAAAAGACTGCTATGGGATTTCTATCAAAGAACCAGTAGAGGGAGCTCCTGAGTAAAACTGTTCATGTCTAGTCTACATTTCCTTCAATTTGTAAAACCAGTCTCTAACCAGAGACCATAGATTTTTTTTCACCCCACCATATGGTTAGAGAAACCTTGTAGTTAGAGAAAATTTCCCCCACACACACCAGCAAAAATCCCCTTTTAGAGAAGTTCTTGAACTAGGAGTTCTTTAACTTCAGAGTTAGCTTGAGGTTCATATCAGGGAACTATTGGGTTCCATTTGCAATTTGGAATAGAATGGATAGTTCCCATTGGGAGTGATCCCAAGAGAACTGGGGACAAGACCTGGAAGCTAATATTTCTTGGGCTCTTGGAATTTTGAAATGCTTTAGTTTTCTAGTAATCTTCTTCCCACAAATATCTTGACTCATAGTCACTGAAGGACCTTCTTATAAAGTTGTTATAAGGAAAGTGTGAAACCTAGACTCTGGTGAGCAGCAGAATGAAGGAAGTGGTCCTTGCCTTCCCTTAGGAGCCTCTAAATGCAAGTATCTGAGAAGCAAAAGGATGGGCATGGAAACCCTCCCAGATGAAAGACCTAAAATGGCTGCCCAAAGCTGGCAAAATAACGTCTACCCAGGTTCTGAGCCAAACCTTTCCACAGTTCCTATCTGCTCAGATTCCTCAGGTCCACCAGGTGGTTCACATATCAAGACACAAACCTTTCCTTCCCAGACTTCTTTTCTGCCTCACAGTTAATCGCTGCAGTAGTAGGAGCCCCAGGAGGTGGTGGGAAATCTTTTCAGTCTCTTACAATTAACATTTGCTCACAGTCTGGTTTGGATTAGCAGTGGCCTCATTTCTTTTAAGATACCCAAGGGAATGTGTGCCTCACCTACCTACAGGATAATATACAGTTCAGGGAGAGCCCAGGATCAGAGGTTAAAAACATGAGGGCTGCAGCCTTGGAGGTGATGCAGTGGATAAAGTACTGGACTCTCAAGTATGAGATCCCAAGTTTGATCCCTGGCATTGCATAGGCCAGAGTAATGCTCTGCTCTTCACTCTCTCTCAGAAATAAGTAAATCCTTAAAAAATAGAGGTAGGCAGTATGTGTAACAGAGAGCACGACACTGAGCTTCCCCCAACATGATGGGGGTCAGGCTCAAACCTGGGCTGCACACATACCAAAGCATCACATTAACCAAGTGAGCTGTTTCACTAGCCATAAGTAAATAAATCTTTAAAAGAGAGAGAGGGGTGGAGGAGAGAAAGAGAGCACGTGTGCTTACTCCTCTGTCTTCTAGTAGAATAATCAAGAACATTAGAGCTAGTACTTATTGGATATTTACTAACCTCCATCAGGTACTATGCTAAGAGGTATGTATATATTATCCCATTCCACCTTATATCAAGCTAGTGAAATGACTTATTTATTTATTTATTTATTTTGCCTCCAGAGTTATTGCTGGGGTTCAGTGCCTGCACCATGAATCCACTGCTCCTGGAGGCCATTTCCCCCCCTTTTGTTGCCCTTGTTGTTATTATTGATGTCGTTCATTGTTGGATAGGACAGAGAGAAATGGAGAGAGGAGGGGAAGACAGAGAGTGGGAGAGAAAGATAGACACCTGCAGACCTGCTTCACCGCCTGTGAAGTGACTCCCCTCCAGGTGGGGAGCCGGAGGCTTGAACCAGGATCCTTTTGCCAGTCCTTGCACTTTGCACCACATTTACTTAACCTGCTGCGGCACTGCCTGACCCCCGTGAAATGACTTATTTTACAACTTTCATTTTTGAGTTGAGAAACTTGGGCCTGGAGAGGTTAACTATCTGCCCTACGTCAAATAACTATTCAGTGTAGTAACTGATACTCTGAAATACAGAGCAGTTCTTCATTAGGCCCTTGCTAGGTTCTCCAGAACAGACAATAGTGCAGTAGCTTTTGGAATTCAGAAAAGCTTCCAAAGACTAGGAGAAGCTGGATACACCTTAACTTCAAGTCATTGAAGAGAAACATCTGAGGGCCCAGGCGGTGGCGCACCTGGTTAAGTGCACACATCACAGTGAGCAAGGACCCAGGCTCAAGCCCCCGGACCCCATCTGCAGGGGGAAAGTTTCACAAGTGGTGAAGCAGGGCTGCAGGTGTCTCTCTATTTCTCTTCCTCTCTATCTACCCTTCCCCTCTCAATTTCTGTCTCTATCTAAAGTAAATAAATATAAAAAGAGAAACATCTGATATCTATTATCATTCCTTTTTTTTTTTTTTTCTATTTCCAGTAGGCCTAGAGAAGCTATTTGTCTGACACCCGAGCGAACTATACCAGAACCATCGCAGACTGTGATCATAGTACCTGCCACTCATTCAGGCCCATTCCTTCAAGAACTTTAGGAGCTCTTTCAGGACACAAGTTATTCAACTTGCTTGACAAATATGATGAGATTACGTATTTTATAGGGCTGGTCGACTCTGACTCCCTTGTTTTAGCGACGAGGTGAAGAGAATTAAAGTGAGGGGCTGGGTGGTGGTACACCTGGTTGAGTACAAGTGTTACAATACTCAGGGACCCAGATTCAAGCCCCTGGTCCCCCACCTGCGGAGGGAAAAACTTTGCAAGTGGTGAAGCAGTGCTGCAGGTGTCTCTCTCTCTCACTCTCTCCCTCTCTATCTCCCCCCTTCCCTCTTGATTTCTGGTTGTCTCTATCCAGTAAATAAAGATAAATAAAAATACTAAAGCGAGGGAGAGAGAATTAAAGCAAGTCAACTAAACCCACTAGGTTAGGGCAGTAGGACCTGGACTCGAACCTATCTGACTCCTGGTTTGGTCAACCTATCTAATGATAAGGTCTCTGAAGAGAAAAGCTACGTTAGACCTCATTTTCTGGAAATACAAAAGGAGATGTTCCACTAATCTGTTTAGGGGAACAGAAGCCTGGGAGGAAAGCCAGGTCATAGGTGAATCTAGGGTTAATTGATTTCTGTACTAAAATATATAGCCATCAGATTCCCTTAACATTATATAAGGGGTTACAATTTCAGAAAGCTGAGGTCTTATAATCAGTAGTTTAGGTAGAGTAGAAAAAAAAATCCTCATCTCAGTAGAAGTGGAGATCGGTGTTTCTAGGGAGGACTGTTTTGCTCTTTCTGTCTCTTTTACACCAACCCCTGAACAATTCCTGTTTTCCGACTCTGTGAATTAATCACAGAAGATATGTGGAAGCAAGTAGCAAAGTCAGAGAACCAAGATCCTAACTCCTGCCATCACGACCAGAGTGAGACTTAGTTTGTAGAGGTCTTCTTGGGTACTAGTTCTAACCCAAGATATGTTGGACAGGTTAAGTCCTATAGTTAGGGGACCCATACAACTTGAAATTATCAACCTGTGGGTCTCCAGTGGGACGAACTTCACCCCTCCCCCAAACTTGGCCTTCCTCTGGAGCTAAAGAGGTGTGCCTTCACACGTCGGACTTGTTCTGTCTTCAAAACTAACATGCTCATATACACTCAACTGTATACACAAGTAACATGCTCACATAAGCTCAATGATGAAAGGAATTCTGAAGGCGGGAGTAGATAACATAATGGATATGCAAAGAGACTCTCATGCATGAAGCTCCAAAAATTCTCAGGTTCAATTTCCTGCACGACAGTAAGCCAGAGCTCAAAAAAAAAGAAAAAGGAGAAGGAGAAGGAGAAGAAAGAAAGGAATCCTGGGATAGTTAGAATAAATGGAAAATGGGCAGACGACCCCACCAGGGTGTCCTGGAGCCCCACCTAGGGAAAGAGAGAGGCAGGCTGGGAGTATGGATTGGCCTGTCAACACCCACGTTCAGCAGGGAATCAGTTACAGAAGCCAGACCTTCCACCTCCTGCGCCCCATAATGACCCTGAGTCCATGCTCCCAGAGGGTTAAAGAATAGGAAAGCTATCAGGGGAGGGGATGAGATACAGAGTCCTGGTGGTGGAAATTGTACCCCTCTTATCCTATGGTCTTGTCAGTGTTTCCATTTTATAAATAAAAATTTTAAAAAAAGAATAAATAGTGACTTGCTGATCAGACAAGGGCTTTAGGCACTTCTAAGAACCCAGAATTGACTAGAAACCCCAGACTGGGTTGGGTTGCTAAGGGACTTACCAAGCGAAGAATATGGGATGAGAAAGGCTTTTTGCCTTCTAAATGGTGGCAAACACGATTCATGTCTTAGTTAATCTCTGATATATCAGAGCTGAATTTATATTATCTAGTGAATCTTCCATAAACTTCTGTAGGACTCCCAGCTTTGATGGGATCATGGAGACCAATCAGTTAATGGATTACTTTCTTCTGGTTTCCACAAGGTCACTGAAACTCAAGAGTTGAATGAGGAGTTAACAGCTACATTTGCTTCCAAGGAGTCACCAAAGACATCTCACGCTGTCCAAGGAGGACTTGAAGCATCTTCCTCTGAAGAGAGGAGAGGACTCAGATCTTGCCTAGAAGACGTCAGTAAGTCAGATGATGCAGATGTCTCCTCACGTCTATAATATGGACGTCTATATTACACGTCAACTGGACTCTCCTTTCCTGGATGCGTTTGTGTTCAGGACTGGGGCTTGCTGGTATGAGGGTTCATGGACTCAAAGCTGAAGGCATAGTTCCAGGGAAGTTTCCTAGGTCTATCTCTTGCTTGAAAGAGATAGTAGAGAACTGCTCCTTTGGTTTTCAGTGTAATAAGTTAGATTTTACTCAGAATATCTTAAAAGGAGTCCCTTTGTATGTGGAAAAAAAAAACAACTAAGTTTCAGAAAAAAATCATCTACCCAGGAAAAGAGAAGCATGTGGTGGAGATATTCCAGGATATTCATGAGAAGTGCTCTCAAATCATTTTTCCAGAGCTTCCTTGGGCTCATCAATGGTCAAAAATATAAAAGTAACAATAAAAAACAATAGTACTATACAAGACACTTAGTATATGCCAAGGCACTATGCCAAGCCTTTGCAAAAAAACCTCAATGAATCATGACCATAACTATTTAAGGTAGGCATGACTATATTCTCATTTGAAATACCAAGGAATAAAAACGAGGAGGAAGAGAACAAGAGGAAGAACAGGGCTGGGTGATGATGCACCTGGTTGAGTGCACATGTTACAGTGCACAAGGACCCAGGTTTGAGTCCCCAGCCCTCACCTGCAGGGGAAAAGCTTCACAAGTGGTGAAGCAGGGCTGCAGGTGTCTATCTATCTATCTCTCTGTCTCTGCCCTTCTCTCAATTTCTGGCTGTCTCTACCCAATAAATAAATAAAGATAGTTTAAAAAGAAGAAGGAGGAGGAGGAGAGCAATAAAAACAACACGAGGAACCAGGTGGCGGGTGGTGGTGCACCTGGTTGAGCGCACATGTTACAGTGCTCAAGGATCCGGGTTCGAGCCCCCAACCCCCACCTGCAGAGGGAAAGCTTTGCAAGTGGTGAAGCAGGACTGCAGATGTCTCTTTCTCTCCCTCTCTATCTTCTCTACCCTCTCGATTTCTGGCTGCCTCTATCCAATAAATAAAGATAATAATAATAAACACAAAGAGTAAGAACAAGTAAACAACAGACCAAGAAATCAAGGATTTTAGAGTTTACATAACTTGCCCCCAAATCACATAACCCCACACACACTATAGTCAAAATTTAAACCCTGGTTTGTTTGCTTGCAGAGCCTGAACTATTTACCATTCTGCTGTAATCAGGACACTGAAAGTGTAGTCCACCAGAGAGACCCAAATCTAAATCTGTTGCCGAGAGAGGAAGAGAGAAGTGCAAGCTTCATACATTTTATAAAAGTAAACATTAATATCTGCCTCTGTGTACACACACAGGTACAAATCCATGTGTCATGTATGTTAGAGCACCATCAGGCCTTCTGATAGAAGGCATCTCACTCCTCACTTCATTTAACTGGAGTAGGTGTTATATCATAAATTCTCTCATTGTTGGGGCAAAGTAAGCAGGCCACAAAGAAACCAACTTACCCCAAATCACACAGCCATTTGGCTTGAAGTTGTGCGGTTTGGTGTTCAATGCTTGGCTCCCTCATGATTGTCACAATAATGAGACATACTCAGAGCCAGCTAGCAGTTTTTAAACACTCATCATGGGTAAAGCACTCACTCCTAAATAGTAATTCACTCTTCACTGTTCCACCTTTCAGTTCACTAACTTGGAGGCAACAGATTCTAAGTCTGCTAAAGGCTATATAAAAAGATAAGAAAGGGGAGTCAGGCGGTAGTGCAGTGGGTTAAGTAAAGCGCAAGGACCAGCATGAGGATCCAGGTTTGAGCCCCTGGCTCCCCACCTGCAGGGGAGTCACTTCGCAAGCAGTGAAGGAGGTCTGCAGGTGTCTTTCTCTCCCCCCTGTCTTCCCCTCCTCTCTCCATTTCTCTCTGTTCTATCCAACAACAACGACATCAATAACAACAACAATAAAAAAACAAGGGCAACAAAAGGGAGTAAATCAATAAATATTAAAATACTTGAGGTCTGGGATTGATCCCTGACACCACATGCTGCTCTCCAATCTCACTGCCATGTCTCTAAATCTACACAGTTAGACAGAAATTACCTAGCTCCCCAACTCCTAACTCAAGACTTCTGACTCGCTGATCCTTCCCTACATGGTAGAGTGAAGTCACAATGGAGTCAGGAGCTACCTACTGATGATAACTCAGAAGCTACAAGAGCAGGCTTTCTGCAGCACCCCTGAGCACTGGGGTTTTCTTTCTTTCTTTTTTACCAGAACACTGTTCATTTATGGTGGTGCAGGGGATTGAACCTGGTATGTTGGATCCTCAGGCATTAGTCTGTTTGCATAACCATTATGCTATCTATCCTCCGCGGGGTTTTCCTTGTCCATAACAGAGTGGTTAAATTAGAAATTGTAATTATATATTTTCCTAGGAGTTGGGTGGTAGCGCAGCAGGTTAAGTGCAGGTGGCGCAAAGCACAAGGACCAGAGTAAGAATCCCTGTAGGAGCACCCTGCTCCCCACCTCCAAGGGAGCCGCTTCACAAGTGGTGAAGCAGATCTTCAGGTGTCTATTTTTCTCTCCCCCTCTCTGTCTTCCCCTCCTCTCTCCATTTCTTTCTGTCCTATCCAACAATGATGACATCAATAACAACAACAATAATAACTACAATAATAAAACAAGGGCAACAAAAGGGAATAAATAAATATTAAAAAAAGATATATTCTCCTGACCTTCAGCTACCAGTAGAAGAATAAATATCACTTCTCTCTCCCTCCCTCCCATGTATGTATTCCCCTCCTCCCCTCTTTCCTTGACTTCATAAGGAAAAGCTTTGAAATATGGAAAATACCTGGGAAGGGCAGAGGGCAGACAGCATAATGGTTATGTAAAGAGACTCTCAAGCCTGAGGCTCCAAAGTCCCAGGTTCAATTCCCCCCCCCCCCCCCCCAACATAAGCCAGAGCTGAGCAGTGTCCTGCTGGGAAAAAAAAAAAAAAAGAAAGAAAGAAAGAAAGAAAGAAAGAAAGAAAGAAGAGAAAATACCTGGGGAAAGAAGACTGCGTGCAGTGTGCACACTCACTCACTGTTTCTTGCAGCCCCCCTAGCATCAATAGTGTGATGTACAGAAATCCAGTGGGAGTTCAGGGAGACTCAAAGGAAGTAACAGGTCTATGATTATGTGGGGCCCTGACGGTAGAGAGAGAGAGTAGACTGTTTGAACAGAACTTGCTTCAAAAACAGAAAGAAGGTAATGGGATTCCATGAAATGCTAATGACCAAGAACCTGGTCAGGTCACTTCTTACTCATGTTCCTACTCTGTATTTGTGAATCACCTATGATGAAAATAACAACAGAGAAAGAAAAGGAAAGAGAGCAACTCATAGTGTCCTTTCCTTTGAGTCCTTCCTAACTCATCAGCACTTGCTGTTAGCGAGTCCTGATGGAACTGCCCACGTACCAAGATGTGAAGTGAAAGCAGCTGAGTTCATTTTGTTTGACATTCCCATTGTTCCTGTAAGAATGGAACACTTACACCTGTGTGACCTGTGAAATATGAACTGGGTGATTTCTGCCATTCTGAAAATGAGTTAAATGCACTTATATTGTATGTAAAACTGGTGTTAGACGGTGCAAAGACGAATGGTAAAATTTCATGCCAATATATATGTTCTAACTTTTATTTAGCACAACATGAAACAACAAATTAAAAAATGCCCTGACAATTTGAGCGATAGCCTCAAGGGAAAAAAAATTTCATATTGGAGTACCATTAAGAACACTTTTTAGGGGCTGGGCACACCCGGTTAAGCACATATATTAATTACCATGAGCAAAGACCAGAGTTCAAGCCACCAGTTCACACTGGCAGTGGGGAAGCTTTATAAGTGATGAAGCAGGTCTGCAGGTGTCTTTCTCTCTTCCTTTCTCTCCCTTCTCAATTTCTCTCTATTCTATCAAAAAAAGAAAAGGAGGAAAAATGGCCTCCTGGAGCTGTGGATTCATCATGCATACACCAAGTCCCAATGATAATCCTGGTGGCAAAACAAAACAAAACAAACAAACAAAAAACCACTTTCCCCCTGCTTTTTGAACAAGATGCACTACATACCCATGCTATACTGAATGGCCTCAAGGAAGACTTAGCCAGCTCTACACCTGCCTTCATTTTTTTTTTTGAGATACAATGGGAAAAACTCCAGGAACCATCCAAGGTGATGAAGAAAAGTTAGACTTCCGTTCTTCTTATGAATGGGTTATGTCAGCTGCAGTACATGCTCCAACGATGAGTGACAGGGGAACTGACACTCCTGAGTGAATATGAGGAAACCCAAGGCAAATTCAGGTTCACCACATACACTCAGGGACGTCAGTTCCACCCTTGAACTGGAGGCAGCATTTCTCCATTGGCACCTTCAGACTTGACACAAGACCAGGTGGTTCAACCTCCTGCGTGTTGTCTGTGAGCTTTTTTAGTGGTGAGAACTCTGCACATATCTGTGAGCATCCTTGCAGTCTTGGCAAACGTATGGTGTGGGTGTGTGTTCACTTGGGTCCCTGGTACAACCTGAGAGAATCTGGCAGGAGGGGCTGGGAGGAGTAAGGGTGGGAGACACTGGCTGAAGGACACTTCTGAGTGGCAACCTTCTGGAACTCTGTCCACAGGAAATCACAACAAAAAGATGACAGTGACGGGGGTTTATGGAGGATATAAGGCTCTTTTTCTCATAACCATTTTCTTCTCCCTTTGTATCAAAAGGTATTATACAATTCCTGGCCTTGCCATCATTTCCTCTTTCTATCAAAGAAAGATGGAAACCATGTCCAGGGAGCTGGAACCATGTCCAAAGAGCTGGGCAGTGGTACATCTAGTCCAGCACATTTGTTACAATGCACAAGGATTTAGGTTCAAGCCCTGCCCCAGTTCCCACCTGCAGGGGGAAAGCTTCACAAGTGGTGAAGCAGGGCTGCAAATGTTCCTCTCACCCTCTCTCCCCACTTTCATCTCAATTTCTCTCAGTATCTATCTAGTGAAGAATAAATGAGTGTGGGGGTCCGGTGGTAGCGCAGCGGGTTAAGCACACATGGCACAAAGTGCAAGGTGGTGGTGCACCTGGTTGAGTACATGTATTCCAATGTATAAGGACTCAGATTCAAGCTCCTGGTCCCCACCTGCAGGGGGGAAAGCTTCACAAGTGGTGAAGCAGGGTTACAGGTGTCTCTCTACCCCTCTGTATCTCCCCTTCCCTCTGGATGTTTCTGTCTCTAGCCCATTAATAAAATAATAAGAACAATTTAAAAAATAAATAAAAGGGGCAGGGGTGGTGGCACACCTGGTTGAGCACACATGTTACAATGCTCAAGGACTCAGGTTCAAGCCCCCGTTCCCATCTGCAGGAGGAAGACCTGCTTCATGAGTGTTGAAGCAGGTCTTCAGGTATCTCTCTGTCTCTTTCCCTCTCTATCTCTCTCTTACCTCTCAATTTCTGGCTGTTTCCAATAAATAAAAAAATAAAATAAGAAACCACTTTCTTCTTAGAGGGGTTATCTTAGGGGGTCTGCCTGCTCCCTGAACTTTGAAAAACTAGCCCCCCTCCCTCCATGGAATAAAAAATGAGGGGATAGTCCCCTGAACTAGAACAGGGTCCAAAATGATATGGGCAGTGGCCTGGTTCCACTTGACCTCAGCAGGTCCTTGAGGATGGAGCTGTCACCCACTCTGCTCTTTCCAGTGGGACCATACTTCGTAGGAACAGCAGACTGAGTCATGGGGCCCACCTCTCAAGCCCAACCCCAATGCTATGTTTGTGCTCATTGCCCTGAGCTATTCCATCTCTGAAGTGGTGACCAGAGTATGCTGGTTCTGACATCCAAACGCTCTCCCCACTTCTCATGGTAATTTGTATCCTAGCATGGTTGGGCAGGGGAGTGGTCCCCAGTGAGAGTAGGCAGCTCACTCACTACCTCAGAATTGCATCCCCATCCCGTAGGTCTTCACTATCAGACCAACCCAAAGAACCATTTAATTAAGCCTTCCCCATCTTTGCAAATACTTTTTTTTTTTTTTTTAAGATAGAGACAGAAGAAACAGAAGGATGAATATGGGATGATCTCAGTCTCAGGCAGAAGTTGAAAAACAAGATCAGAAAAGAAAACACAAGTAGAACCTGAAATGGAATTGGCATATTGCACCAAAGTAAAAGACTCTGGGGTGGGTGGGTGGGGAGAATACAGGTCCAGAAGGATTCAGAGGACCTAGTGGGGGTTGTATTGTTATATGGGAAACTGGGGAATGTTACGCATGTACAAACTATTGTACTTACTGTTGAGTGTAAAACATTAATTCCCCAATAATAAAAAAAAAATAAAAAAAAAGATAGAGACAGAAGCAGAGAGACTGTGTGTGTGTGTGTGCGCATGCATAAGATACCACAGCACCAAAGAATGCTTCCTTCAGCTTGGTAAGGGCCGGGCTCAAACCTAGGTCATACACAGGAAAAAGCAGCACACTATCCAAGTGAGCTATGTCGCCAGCCAAATGCTTTTTTTTTTTTTTTTTTTATAGCACTGCTCAGCTTTGGTTTATGGTGGTGCAGGGGATTGAACCTGGGACTATGGAGCCTCAGGCATGAGAGTCTGATTGCATAACTATTATGCCATCTACTCCTACCCCCAACCTCCCCACCCCCCACCCAGCCAAATGCATTTTAACCAGACATTCAAGCGTGGCTATATTTAAAGACCATTGTGGGGTGTGGTTAGTTATCCCCCCACACTTCCACCAAGCAGTGACTGCTTCGAGTGGAGGTGATTCAGCGTTCCTAGAAGATCATTTGCAGCGAGAGGGGAGGAAAAAAAAAAAAAAAACAGTACTACAGCTTAGAATGCTGCCTGCTTCCCTAGATTGTTTTAAAAAATCATTCTCAGACACATGGAATTTCCATCGACAAGGTTTGGCCACCACCAGGCGCTGTGTTCCCCTGTCCCTTCCTTCTCCTCCCCTTTCCTAAAGGGAGAGCTCAGGGTGGAAGACGCGGGGGCGACGGAGGGGAAAATGATCCCTTGCTGCCTTTCAACCCTCTGGAGGACTTGAACTCTGGGCCCCAGAGTCAAATGGCTGATATTCAAAAGCCCCCCACCCCCACCCCACACACATACCCATCCACCCCTCCATCTCCAAGCTTTTCCTAACAAAGGACTCTCTACTGCATACAAGAACGCCCCGGTGGATTTACTCAGATTAGAGAACCTCTTGAAGTCTCTGTCAAAACTAATTTTTCAGGAGAAACACTTGTTGATAACCACCTTGCTTTGTACAGCGACGGGGGAGGGGGTTGCTGAAGAGACTGGCCTCTGACCTCTCAGACCCCAGAGAACGCGCCCCTCCCTCCCCAGGTCCTCCCCCACCTCGTGCACCCTGTCAGCCCCCCCACCCCACCCCACCCCACCCCGCAGCCCCGCGGGGTTTAGCTCCTCCACTTCCAGCCTGGCCCAGCTTGGTACCAACCTCTCAAAACCAGGAGGCTCCTCCTCCGAAGCTTCTGCCTCCTCCTCTGCGGCCCCCGCAATTTAACCCTCCGCCCTGCCGACTTCAGCCTCTCTTGTCTCCATGCTGCAAAGTTTGCCAGGCGCCTTTTCAGGCGGTTTTTCCTTCACACAACTGGCCCTAAGATACCGTGCATAGAGATTTCCCTCTACAGGTGGTTGTGAGCTGTAGCAGTTTTTTGCTCTTGCAATGGAAACGTGTTTTTTTTTTTTTTTTTCATTTTTACCCACTAAGAGGGCTTTTAAAAAAAGATGTTTTGGCTTGCACCCACGAAAGACTTGACATTTTATTCAAATCGTGGGGAGAAAGATCAGATTCTCCATACAAAAAATGGTACCACTCTCATCACCACCAGCATGCCCTTTATTTATTTATTTATTTATCCCCCTCCCCCTTCACACTCCCTCACTTTGCTCTGACTTCATGAAGCCTTTAGGGGACCAAATATTCATGTGCAAAATAATTATAAGAATGAAGACACTTAGTGAATGAAGAGCAGTGCAAAATATGACAAAGCAGGAGAACCACTTGCCCACCACAGAACCCCCTCCCCCTGCACCCTTCCAGTCCCCACCTCACAAACGTTAGGGTGTGTGTGTGTGGGGGGGGGAAGACATGGCTGCAGCCTTTCCCCAGTTTAACACCACAGTGACTCCCAACTGGCATGCTTTCTGCAACACACACACACACACACACACACACACACACACACACACACACACACACACACACACTGCTCAAGAAGTCTAGGCAATTTATACAAGTATATAATTGTTCAATGAAAAAGACAGTAATCGTGACTAGTCACACAGGTCCACTCCACCAAAACATTCACCAACTGACATCATAAACTTTGCAAAAGCCAAACACAAGACAGTGCACGGTATAACCTACCTTGGCGAGCTCCTTCACTTTTTGTGCAAATGTTTCCCCCTCCGCACGCATAGATTTCTAGGGAAAACTGGAAGGACTGATGGGGGGGGGGTGAGGGAATGAGGGTAATATAAATAAGGAAGCGTTTTAAATGCACCACGGAGAAGAGAGAGAGAAAAAAAAAACTCGGGATTTCACGTTGTGTGTCTGCACTCTTCCCGGAGCAAAGCAAAACAGTTCGCGTTCAGTGCCAGACTTGGAGGGGGGGGGGGGGGGAGAGAGAGAGACTGGGAGGGGAAGAGGGAGGGGGAGAGGAGAGAAAAGAGGGAGGGGGAAGAAAGAGGGTGAGGAGGCTGAAGGAGAGTGGGGGAAGAGAGAGGAAGGAAATGAGAAAGAGAGAGACTGAAGAGCGGGGAGGTGAGCCGCGAGGGGGAGGGAGAAAGGGAGGGGGAAAGATCAGGCAGCCCCCCTCCCACGCTCCCACCCCCACACATTCAGGCATCTCCCGAGTAACTGATCAGAGCAAAGAACTCATCATCCACATTTGAAAACCCAGTTTGGGGATTAGGTTCCGAAGCACACACTCCCGGGGTCTATTTATAGACAGACCCTAATGCTATGCATTGCATTCTGAACGTAAATGTGTGCGGATTACATACGCTTCCTTTGACAGGTATGATTTTTTTTTTTTTTTGCACTGCAGTGCGTCTGATTAGATGTTTAGATTTTCTTTTTCCTTTTTTGCATCAGGAAAACATGCATCAGTTCTTAAGGTGTGTGTGTGGGGGGGATTGTGGGGGTCTCCATGCTTACAAAACCCTGGGCTTCCCCCCCAATCCCCTTCAAAACTGGGATATTTGCAGAGTTGGGGCTGTTGGAAAGGGCTTCAGCTCTGGCTGGGTGTAGCACGCCCAGTTCCAGCAGTGTGTGCTATTGACCTGCATTGACGTCAGTGCGTCATTAGGTCTCCCTTAGAAACACTGACTTTCAAAAATAGTATCAAATTAATTCAGTTGGAGCCTGGTGAAGAAAGGCTACTAGCTGGAATCAGCCATAAAACTCCAGAATTTTCAGCCCTAGATCCCTTCTTTCTTTCTTTCTTTCTTTCTTTCTTTCTTTCTTTCTTTCTTTCTTTCTTTCTCTAGGAGCCAAATAGAAATCAGATTGTATGAAAAATGCTGTTGATGGGATCTTTCTCCTGAAGGAAAGGAACCAAATTAGATTGCAAAATCCAGAACTGCTTCTCCCCCACCCCCCTTTTTTCACCCTGTTCTAAAAATAAACCCTTGCTTGAGCAAACTGCGGTATCTTTTGTGTTGCAGCTCTCCTTTTAGCAGTGTGGTCGCCCCTGCGCTCCCCCCCCCCCCTTGAAGTAAAGGGTGGAAGGCAAGTATGGTTATTGATCTATGGATAGCTACAAAGCCAGGAATTAATTTTCAGAAAAGAGTGCCCTATTGTGGTGGGTGGGTAGTAAAAAAAAAGGGGGGCTCTCCACGGGAGATTTGTGCCATTCACACTTTCCTATTTTTTTTTCCAATTCATCATTTTAAAGACATAATTCCCACCCCATGTGTCTCACGTGGCCTCTGACCAGAACATGCAGCCCCTCATTCATACATTCATACAAAGCACCAGCACATTCACACTCAGCATAGACTGTACATTCATAAGCAAGGGCTCTGGGATGTGCTTTCCTCTCCTGGCTGCTTGGCTGCAGAAGCATAGCAGCCCACCAAAATAGGATTAGGTTTAATCTGGGGGATTTCAATATGCAGTCTGATAATTAGATTGTATTCTTCGAATCTGCATTTATTAAAAAAGCTGATTTTTTTTTATGAGGGAGCAACGCCCCTCCTTCATGGCTAACGACATTGTTTTAATTGGTCTGTTTTCACAACCATATGTTTCCATACAGACCTATGAATTATATACATAAATCCAAAGAGCATCTCCCCCCTTCCCCCCCCCCCCGTGGAAGCCAGGGGGTGATCTACACCAGTTCCGATGTTTTGGGGGAGGGGGATTTTATTTGTATCGATTTTCAGAGGAGGCAGTTTACCAGAATATTATATAATTTTCTTTACATTTCCTGCTTCCCAGCCCACCCCCTCCTCACCACTCCAAGATCCACTCTTCTGAAATGTTCCCCATGTGCCTCTGGGTGATAAAAGAATTTGCTTTCTCTGACCCATTCAGTCTTTAGCCTCTGCTAAGACTGTTAATGAGGGGACTAATTAGGGCCATTGTGTACAGGGACCCTGTGGGAGGCCACTTAAATGACAAGAGAAGGTGTGTGTGTGTGTGTGTGTGTGTGTGTGTGTGTGTGTATGTGTGTGTGTTGGGAGGGTTGGGTAGAAGAGGAGAATCCAAGATGTATTTCTAACACAGGACTTAAAATGAAGAATTTACACATTGTTTGTTTGTTTTTGGATATACCTGCAAGGTCAGGTGTGCATTTCATAACCAGCCAATCATTTGTGTTTATTACTGCTTCCTAAAAATGGGAGGCTCTTCCTATCATTCTCTGTGATCTACCTGAGAGAGGCAAGATCTTGTCGACCTCAACATCTTCAGACAAGGACAGACTATACATAAAATTCTGTCATGCCAGGCTAGCAGGTCAGGGGAGTGGAAGGCAGAGAACCCCCCTACCTCCAACTACCGCTCCACTTCTTGCTCAACCCTTTGGAGGAGCTCTGTAGCACTAGAGTTTATCTAAGGATAATTTCTGGTATTTGGAGGAACCTTCAAGTGACGACACACTGACCATGTGATTTTCCTTACTGCCCCCTCCCCCCTCTCCTCTGAGGGCTCAAGGAGGACAGAGCAATTGCCAATGGTCTCTGCTGCCCCAGCAGAGGCAGTAAGAGGAAGGTGTGGTGAGAAAACCAAGAATTCCCCCTCTGCCCCTAAGCCAGCACTCACAGACTTTGGTAAAAGCACGGATAAGTGGATGCTCCCAGTCAGTCAGGCACCTGCAAGCCTCCAACCTGCCTTGCAAGGGCTCCCCTACACACATCATCACAAATGCATTCATTCACAGAAACTTACAGTCATTCATGCACCTGCACAAAACCACATCCATTCATATTTTAGCCACAACGGCAGCCACACACTTTGCCCAAAAAGGCTGGGCAAGCATGCTCAGCTGGAACAGGGCTGTAGCAGGCTCCTCCCTCTAACACACACACACACACACACACACACACACACACACACACACACACACACACACACACGGTCTTTTCCCTGTTCCCTCCAGAGGAGTTTCAGTTCTGATGTGTGCAAAATTCTGGCAGGAAAACATCTCTGCCATTAAGATGATCGAATCCCCAGCCTGTATAAAACCCCACTGACCTCTCCCATGATTAAATCAAATGCTTAGGTGGATTGGGGGGGGGGAGGGAGAGGCAGTTGTTTTCCTGGCCTGGTTCTTCTCACTTGGCAACCAAGTGAGTAAAGAGAGGGCCAAGGGAAGGGCTCAAGCTGCACAGTGCCCCACTTGGCCCACTGAAATCTTGTCCTTTGAGAGCAGTGTGAGTTGTGGAGAGTTGTCAAGCACTGCAGGAGCCAAGACTTGGCACTCCAAGGCTTTGGGAATTCTTGTTGGTACACCTCAAATGGGGATCTGGTACTTCTCCAAATTCATTCTGGACTCTACTTTGTACTTTTGTGTTTGGTGAAATATAGTGGTGAACTGTACTTTATTCTCCAGAGGTTGGTCTCTGTACACTACATGAGTGGGTTCTCTCGACTACTGGTTTTGCCTATGAAAAGTCCTTTCAAGGAAACTGAGGACCAAACAAGAGCATACAGAGTATTTAGCCCACCATCTCCTTCTCTGCCAAGCTCTGTACTTTGTGTGACTCCTTAAGTAGTTGTCCTTGTCGTCTCTCAGTTCTCTTAAATATGTATGAATGCACCTACAACACTGATGCTCTCTGGGTGTGTGCATGGTACTCTTCAACAAGCCACAGTGGCTTCTTTTGGCTATCTTAAAACAAACATACAAAAGTCCTGTCAGTATGTGAGTACCTAATGTTTGTTTTATAGACATAAGACAAGATGAGGGAGTCAGGTGATAGCGCAGTGGGTTAAGCACAGGTGGTGCAAAGTGCAAGGACTGGCATAAGGATCCAGCCCCCGGCTCTCCACCTGTAGGGGAGTCGCTTCACAGGCGGTGAAGCAGGACTGCAAGTGTCTATCTTTCGCTCCTCCTCTCTGTCTTTTCCCTCCTTTCTCCATTTCTCTCTGTCTTATCCAACAACAATGACATCAATAACGACAACAATAAATATAACAATAAAAATTGAAAAAAAAAGACAAGATGAACCTTTTCAGTTAAATATGGAAAACTAAAATGTAAGTGGTGCTGAAGACACTGCAGAGAGCAGTGGTTCAGGAAAGCAGTGTAGTGGACTTGTTTACCAGATTTGTGATCACAAGCAAGTCACTTAACTTCTTTACACTTCAGACTCCTCCTCTGCAAAGCAGGAATGATAATAGCATCCTACTTTTAAAGTGGTTGTAAGGACTGAGGTAATATGAAAATGGCAATACAGTGGCTGGCACAGAATAATCCATAATAAATGTGAACTGTGCAACTACTAAGAGTATAAGCATGCATTCTACAGTTGGCCATCGATGGAGCATCTAGAACTCTCAAAGATGTTCAGGTTTTTTTTATGACCAGAAGATACACATGTACACATAATGCTGAAAGATAATAATGCTTATCCTGATAACTTGTAATACACTGTCATATTTCATCTGTTCTATCTCATGCAAGAAAACACGGGCCACAACACGTTAATGGGGAAAGATAATTTGGTAAACCTATATGGGGTAATTAGATGAGGGAATCCTTGAAAGTGACGGAATACGTAAGGATATTTCTGAATGTAACACCCATTAAGAATCTGAGATCGGGAGTCAGGTGGTAGCGCAGCGGGTTAAGCGCAGGTGGTGCAAAGCTTAAGAACCAGCGTAAGGATCCCGGTTTGAATCCCTGGCTCCCCACCTGCAGGGGACCTGCTTCACTACTTGTGAGGCAACCCCCCCCTTGCAGGTGGGGTGCCAGGGACTGGAACCGGGAGTCTTACACCAGTCTTTGCGCCACGTGTGCTTAACCTGCTGCACTACTGCTCAACCCCCACTTCCTTAATTCTTTATCCCTCTCTGGGAGTATGGACCAAAATTATTTATGGAGTGCTGAAGGTGGGAGGTCTGTCTTCTGTAATTGCTGGACATAGAGGTTGGCAGGTAGATTCATACCCCACGTCTGTTTCTATCTTTCCCTAGTGAGGTAGGGCTTTGGGTAGGTGAGACTTCAGGACACATTGGTGAGGTTGTCTGCCCAGGGAAGTCAGGATGGGCATCATAGTGGCATCTGCAACTTGGTGGCTGAGGCTGTGGTACTTCTTTGGATATCTCAGCTGTAATTGATGAGTTCTGTTAAGTTCGACAGTTGTAGATATTTGTGAGAGATTGGTTCTGTTCCCTGTTACTCCATGGCCACGCCTCCTGGAAGTCCTTGATATCGTGTACATCAGTTGATTCAGATGTTTATTTAGTGATCTCAGATTCTTTTTTTTAAGATTTATTTATTTATTCCCTTTTGTTGCCCTTGTTGTTTTATTGTTGTAGTTATTGTTATTATTGATGTCGTCGTTGTTGGATAGGATAGAGAAAAATGGAGAGAGGAGGGGAAGACAGGGGGGAGAGAAAGATAGACACCTGCAGTCCTGCAAGGGGGGGGGGTTGCCTCACAAGTGGTGAAGCAGGTCGGCTGGTGTCTATGTTTCTCTCCTCCTCTCTGTCTCCCCTCCTCTCTCAATTTCTCTCTGTCCTATCCAACAACATCAATGGCGACAACAACAAGGGCAACAAAATGGAAAAAAATGGCCTCCAGGAGCAGTGGATTCATGATGCAGGCGCCAAGTCCCAGTGATAACCCTGGAGGCAAAAAAAAAAAAAAGTAATATATATATATAATTATTTTAAAAAAGAATTAGGGAAGTTTCCAATGGAGAGGATAGGATACAGAACTCTGGTGGTGGTAACTGTATAGAATTATACCTGTGTTTTTTTTTAAAAAATTTATTTATTTATTTATTTATTTTCCTTTTTGTTGCCCTTGTTTTTATCCTTGTTATTATTATTGTTATTATCGCTGTCATTGTTGTTGGACAGGACAGAGAGAAATGGAGATAAGAGGGGAAGACAGAGAGAGGGAGAGAAAGACAGACACCCGCAGACCTGCTTCACTGTTTGTGAAGCGACTCCCCTGCAGGTGGGGAGCCTGGGGCTCAAACCAGGATCCTTATGCTGGTCCCTGCACTTTCCGCCGCGTGCGCTTAACCCGCTGCTCTACCCCCACCCTGTTTTGTTTTGTTTTTTTAATAAATTTTATTTATTTATATGCTTTTTATTTTTTAATTTGCTTTCTCCCCCTTTTGTTGCCCTTGTTGTTTTATTGTTGTTGTAGTTATTAATGTTGTTGATGTCATCATTGTTGGATAGGACAGAGAGAATTGGAGAGAGGAGGGGAAGACAGAGTGGGGGAGAGAAAGACAGACACCTGCAGACCTGCTTCACCGCCTGTGAAGTGACTCCCCTCCAGGTGGGGATCCAAGGGCTTGAACCGGGATCCTTACACTGGTCCTTGTGCTTAACCTGCTGCACCACTCCCAGGGCAATACTTTTATTTTTACAAATGAAGAAACAGGTTCAGAGAGCTTAAATGACTTCACCAAAGTCATACAGATGGAAAAAGACATCAAGAGGTAGGGGCTGGGAGGTGGTGCAGCTGGTAAAGCACACAAGCTACCAGCTTGAGGACCTGGGTTAGAATCCCTGGGTCCCCACCTGCAGGGAAGAAGCTTCACAAGCAGCAGAGCAGGCTGCTGGTATCTTTGTCTCTAGCTCCTCTCTTGCTCTAATAAGGGGAGTTCAATTGTATATAAAAAGGTGTTTGCACTCAAAGTGCTTATTGCTGAGTGACAGTTAAGATCCATCTAGCCATGTATTCAGTAAACAAACTGAGTGTCTACTATGTATGAGGAAGTGCTATTCTACATCAGTGAGTGAGACAGTGTGTCTGACCCCAAGAAACGTACATTCTAGTGGTAGTGAAAGTCTCCAAGTAAGCATAACATAGACCAGGTACTGATAGTGACTCTTCAGAAGTTTGGAGATGGAGAGAGACCCATAGAACATTCCAGCATTCAGAGGATCACTTCTCTAAGGATGAAGGTGTTTGATCAGAGACATGCAGTTAGGTAGTGAAACGTATGAATTTTAGAGGGGACAACAGCTGCAGAGCTGCTGAAGCAGAAATGAAGCTGGAATATTCCAGAAACAGGAGGGAAGCCATGTAGCTAGAATTTAGTGAGTGTGAGAGGTGGATGGGTCACATGTACTTTCCTGAACACCCTGGTAAATCTTGAATAGCATATGAATGTGATGGGACCATTATAGGGTTTCCAGCTAAAGTGAGGTGACCTACTTATGGTTTTGTTTATTTTAACTTTATAAATATATTTATTTTCCATTTTGTTACCCTTGTTTTTTTTTTTTTTTTTTGTAGTTGTTGTTATTGATGTCATCGTCATTGGATAGGATGGAGAGAAATGGAGAGAGGAGGGGAAGACAGAGAGGGGGAGAGAAAGATAGACACCTGCTGACCTGCTTCACTGCCTGTGAAGCGACTCCCCTGCAGGTGGGGAGCTGGGGGGCTTGAACAGGGATCCTTATGCTGGTCCTTGTGCTTTGCACCACGTGTGCTTTACCTGCTCTGCTACTGCCTGACTCCCCCTTTTTTTTTTTGCCTCCAGGGTTATTACTGGGGCTCAGTGCCTACACTACAAATCCACTGCTCCTGGAGGCTATTTTTTCCCCTTTTGTTGCCCTTGTTTTTATTATTGTTGTTATTGCTGTCATTATTGTTGGATAGGACAGAGAAATCGGGAGAGGAGGGGAAGGCAGAGAGGGAAGATACAGATAGACACCTGCAGACCTGCTTCACTAACTGTGAAGCGACCCCCCCCCCCCCCCCGCAGGTGGGGAGCAGGGAGCTTGAACCGGGATCCTGAAGTCCCTGCACTTCATGCCATGTGCGATTAACTCTCTGTGATACCGTCTGACCCCCCCAACTTATGAGTTTTTTTTAGCTTTTTTTTTAAAAAAAATATTTTAATTCATTTATTTATTTGAGATGAAGAGAGAGAAAGACACAGAGAGAAACACCAGAGCACTGCTCAGCTCTGGCTTAAGGTGGTATGTGTGTGTTGTGGGGGAACTGACCCTGGGACTTCCAGAGCCTCGGGCATGAGAGTCTCTTTGCATAACCATTATGCTATCTATTCCCACCCATGTTTTGTTTTTTAATGTACTGCCAGGGAGTGAATCAAAGGCCTCACATATGTATGATATTGCTGAGTAGCCTCTCTGACATAATTTAAAAATTCTGTATACTTAGGGGGAGGGAGAGAGTGAGAGAGAAAGGGAAAGGAAGAAACAAAGAGGAGAGACAGCAAAGCACTGCTCCACCTCCATGGAGCTCCCTTTGGTACTGTCCATAACCCTATGTGGTAGCGGGCATCAAACCCAGGGTCTCACGAACACTAGGCATGAGATCAACCCCCTGCATTATCTCACAGGCCCTGAATTATGATTATGTGTTATTTCTTTATATATTTTTTATTTATTTATTGCCTCTTGGGTTATTGCTGGGGTTCAGTGCCTGCACTATGAATCCACTGCTCTTGAAGGCTATTTTTTCCCCTTTGTTGCTCTTGTTGTTTATCAACATCGTTGTCGTTATTATTGTTGTTGTCATTGCTGGCATTGATGTTGGATAGGACAGAGAGAAATGGAGAGAGGAGGGGAAGACAGAAAAGGGGAGAGAAAGATAGGCACCTGCAAGCCTATTTCACCACTTGTGAAGCAACCCCCCTGCAGGTGGAGGGCCGGGGGCTCAAACTGGGATCCCTGAGCTGGTCCTTGTACTTCCTGCCATGTGTGCCTCGTCCACTGTGCTACTGCCTGATCCCCTACTTATTTTTATTATAATACAGGAAGAGAGAGAGATAGGAAGAAAAATACCTGCAGCACTGCTCCACCACTTGTGAAGCAACCTCCCCTCCCCCCCCCACACACACACACAGGTAAGGGGCTGGGGGATCAAACTGAGGCCCTCACACATGGTAACTTGTATGCTTTACCACCGACTCCTTTATTTTTATTTTACCTAATGACTCTTCTTAAAATCTGAAATTACTCAAATTTATTTATACCAGAGCACTGTTTGGCTCTGTCTTTTAATGGTGCTGGCATTGAACATAAGACCTTATAGCCTCAGGCTGAAAGTCTTTTTGCAATACTTTTAGCCCACCTGCATGTTAAATATTGGGCCCAGGCAAAAACTAGTAAAGTCATGGGCCCATCAGAATATACCTAAAATAGACTTCTTAGCTTCTTCCAATATGAATACCCCAAATCTCATCTGATACACTCTTACCTTTTGGTTCCTAATTATTAAACAATTTGTTCTGCTTTGTATCTTAATGCTTCTCAGCCACCAAGTTGCAGATGCTACCATAATGCCAACCTGACTTTCCTGGGCAGATGACCTCACCAATGTGTCCTGGAGTCCCACCTCCCCAAAGCCCTATCCCACTAGGGAAAGACAAGAAATAGGCTGGGGGTATGGATCGACCTGTCAATGCCCATGCTCAGTGGAGAAGCAATTATGGAAGCCAGACTTCCACCTTCTGCACCCCATAATGATCCTGGGTCCATACTCACAGAGGGGTAAAGCATAGGGAAGTTTCCAGTGGAGGAGATGAGATACAGAACTCTGGTGGTGGGAACTGTGTGGAATTGTATCCCTCTTCTCTCACAATCTTGTTAATTATTATCAAATCACTAATTAAATAAAATAAGTCTTTTTGCATAGCCATGATATCTCCCCCGCCTCGTTTATGTTTTAAAAGGCTCATTTGTTCTGCTGTGTGGAGAACTGACGGAACAGGGGCCATGGGCCTGGTCAGCTATCAGAGCACTAGCATAGATTTCAGGTGAGCAGTGATGAGGACTGGATTTTCAGTGTCTCCTCTGAGCTCTGATGCCTCTACATAGCCATAGTACAACACAGAGTGTGAAGTGCCAAGAGCGAGTACACAAGATTGTGGGAACTCAAATGAGAATTACATCTGGTTGTGGGATGAGCTGGCACTTGAGCTGTGTCTTCAAGGATGAGTGGGCAGGAATGGTGAGGGAGGAGAGGACATTCCAAAGAAAGGCAAAAGCATGCGAGCAGAAGGCATGTTTGGCAGCCCCTGAGTAATTCTGTGGATTCTGCTGGGTCTGATGGGCAGAATGGGAAGTTAGGATGAGCAGAGAGCTCTGAGGTAAATCATGACAGTCCTGGGAGCCATGATAAAAGTTTGGGCAGTGCACATGTTCCTAAGGAGGTGTTTATGTGATTCAAGCTGAGCTTCAGAGAGTATTGGGCAACTCAGGGCTGGCTGTAGGGGAACTTGGAACCTCTTGCTTTGGGGCCTTAATTAATCATTTGTTAAGACAATCCCTGACTTTCTCTGCTGCAAACCTTTTGTTTCAGTCTTTTCCTGCCCATTGTGCAAGCCATAAGTACCTAGGGTGATTTCCCCAGCATCAAGCCATTTATTTATTTGCCACCAAGGCTAGCACTAGGTTCAGAGCTGACACTAAGAATCCAGTGACAGAGAGAAGAAGGGAGGGGAGATATGGAGCAAGGAAGTAAGACACCTGCAGACGTGCCTTACTGCTCATGAAGTGTCCCCCCTGTGAGCGGGAAGCAGGGGCTTGACCCTTGCACACGGTAACCTGTGCACCCAACCGGGTGTGCCAGTGTCCTGCCCCTTCTATTTGTTCAGACTTACCCAGTCCTTCTCTGGCTCCATGGCTTTATTGTTTTCTCCCTTCTAACAAAACACTGGTCTATACCACTTGTGTTGCCTCTTAATCTCACAGACCCAATCACATGTCTTGAAATGTGGATTTCAGAAATGTTGGGTTTCCTCTACAAGTTCCAAAATTCTTTCTTGGCTCTCTCTTTATTTTGTATCTGGCTCACAGCAGCCATTCAATCACAATGACCACCCTAATGTTGAGAGCCAAGTGGTAGAAAAGGCTGTGATCCAGGCAGATTGACATCTAGACACATAACCAGAGTCCCATTTCCCTGCCTTCTGCCCTCTTCCCATTCCCTGACCATCCCAGAAACAAACACACTAAGCTCTGGACATACTTGGCTTTGCCTTCTGTAGAGCAACTAACACACACACACACACACACACACACACACATTCTCTCTCTCTCTCTCTCTCTGTGTGTATGTGTTTGTGTGTGTTGGGGGTGTGTGGTTTTTCTCTTCTTCTTCTAGCGTTTGCCCTTCTTCCGTAGCCAGTCAACAGCATCAGGTTGAGCCTGATGTAAAGTTTCGAGACCTCCTTTGAATCTGGAGAGGTGGCAGTCGTTGACTATGTGGGTCATAGTCTGTCTGTAGCCGCAGGGGCAGTTCGGGTCATCTCTGGCTCCCCAGCGGTGGAACATAGCGGCGCACCGGCCATGGCCTGTTCGATAGCGATTGAGGAGGGCCCAATCATAACGTGCTAGGTCAAAGCCGGGTTGACACTTGCAGGGGTCTGTGATGAGGTGTTTGTTCTTTACCTCAGCTGACTGCCAACTCTGTTTCCAAGAGTCTGGAACAGAGAAGTTCAGTGTAGGCATAGGGGACCAGATTGGGTGACGAGACGTCAAGTGTTGGCCAGGGTGGGCAAAGATATCAGCGTATATTGGCAGGTCCGGTCGAGCGTAGACGTGGGAAATGAACTTAGATGATGCCGCATCCCGACGAATATCTGGCGGGGCGATGTTGCTAAGAACTGGCAGCCATGGAACCGGGGTGGAAATGGTTCCAGAAATTATCCTCATGGAGGAGTATAATTTGGAATCGACCAAGTGGACATGGGGGCTACGGAACCATACTGGGGCACAGTATTCTGCAGTGGAATAGCATAATGCCAGAGATGGTTTTTCTCTAAGAAATAGAATTTATGTTTAGAGACCACACTCTACTCATGATTTCCCAGAAAGATAGGAAAGTGGGTCTGGATGTCTCCACCTCACTCCCAGTCCTCCTTCAGCACTTACTTGGTTTCTGGGGAACAAGAGGGCTCCCCCCCCCCACAGCTCCCTGATAGCAGTTTGGATGTCACCTCTCCATGTCACTTTTTTCATGGCACTATTTTACTTACTTCAGAGGCTTCCACTCCGGAGTGCTTTTCCTGGGCCAGCCCTCCGGATTTTCCCAGCCAATGCAAAGAGCACCCAGTTTCAAGACCACAACAAGGCTGCTCAAACTCCCTCAGCACCTGACACCTTGAGGGGACACAGGTCACTTAAGGACACATTGCAAAGACACAGAGGATGGCTTTCCTGCTTTCTTGCCATTAACTATCAATTTGATGCTTGTCTTGTCCTTGGCTTCCATTGTTCAGTGACTGGTTCTTTCCAGATGCACAGTCAACTTGGGGAAGGGAATGTGAGGGTGGAGGCTTGTGAGGACTTGGAGAGGCAACTGACCCAGAAAGAACAAGGATGTGAGACTTTTGTTCCTGTGTTAAACTTGGTGCTGGGCACCACCAACAGAACGGGGTGATCTGACGCCCAACTCAAGAGTCGTGATGGAGACCAGTCCGCATGGGGGGAGGAAGTCATGGCATGCAACAGCCATGGAGGCTGGAAAGAGTTGTGTGCTCGCCCTCATCTTAAGCACTTCCCAAGCTAAGGTATGACTCCAGAGCCATTTCTGCACAAAGGAAAGAGGGCCTTTACTCTGCCTCCTCCTTCTGTCCTTGCTGTACCTGGGGGCCAGGGAAGGGAGACCTGCTTTCACTGAGTCCTTCCTACCCACCCAAATCTGGGCTAGCACACAGCCCAGCATCTTCTTTCTCCAAATGCTAAGCAGAGATTTGCAAGGTGCAGCAGGCCGACTTTCCGCAGCCTCCCCCGGCTGCCCAGCTCCCGCGCCGCGGACTCCCTCCCACTCATGGAATCCGCGCGGGGGCGGGGGCGGCGGGGCCTGGCGGTCTTGCGGGCGGCACGCGGTCCTGAGCCGCGCGCACGTGAGGGGGCGGGGCCTGTGCCCAGGATCCCCTCTCGCGGCTGCTTGCGTAGGAGCGCTGCGTCCCGCCCCCGCCCGGCTCCACCGCCCCCGCGCCGCTGCGCGCGCCGCCTCCACCCCGAGAGCTCCCGCGCGGGGGCGGGCGATCGAGCCTAGGGGAGCGAGAGACGGGCTAGCAGAAGGTGGGGGAGGCTGCACAACATCCTGCACCCCCTCCCCACCTCGGGAAGCCCCCCTTCCTGTCCCCTGGCCCTGTAGAGACATCTGGGGCAGTCAGAGGTTAAGGGGGGAGGCAGACAAAGCGGGGATGCAGGCTCAGAGCTGCGGGCGGCGAAGGTGCATTGGGATTCGAGAGCCTCCCTCCCCCAAGTCCGCCCACGCGCGCTCTCCAGGCGCTGACGGTGTCCTGCCCGCTCCACTGCTCCGGCTCTGCTCGTGACTCTGCTTCGTGCTGGCAGAGTTCCGCAGCCGTTCACTTGGAGGGGGCGGCGCTGGGGCGCTGGCTCCCCGCATGGCCCCTTGAGCATTCCTGCCCTTGGGCCTGCCCTGCCTCAGGTGCCCTACCCACCTACCACTACCACCTCCATCCCACAGGGACCGTGACTGGGCTAGCCCACGTGTCCTAAGTCACCGCACATCTCTTGGGGGGGGTCTCCATTGGGAACCTGGTTCATCACACACACACACACACACACACACACACACACACACACACACACACACACACACACACCCCACCTAGGGTATCCACGTGGGGGCTGGCAGCAGAGGAGAAATGATGAGGGCAGTGGGACAACACACTCTCTTGGAACAGGACAGTGGAAAGACAGACAAATTGCAAGAAAAGATGACCCAAGACACCAGGCCCATCACACTTTCCCTGCTTTATCATCCAGCACGTGTATATGGCCCAGGAGTAAATGTGGTTGGTTCGGCTCAGCCCCCTGAAGCTGTACCAGGTTGACCCTGGTAACTGGGCAACAAAGCCTGACCTGGGTGCTGCCCTCTGAGATGTAGTGCTTCTGACAGGAGGGTGGCAGCAGATAAGGTGATGTGGGTTGGCTGGACACATACACACACACACACACACACACACACACACACGAAGCTAGAGTGAGAAAATATTATGAAAAGCAAAAGACATTCAAACAGTGTCCTCCTTGTTGGTAACATTCTAAACCAGAGATTGTGGACTCATCATGCCCTTCAGTGTTGAGTACTGTTTTGGCTCTGGGCAGAGGTTGCACTGAGTGCAGAGATAGTGAGATGGGGGCGGGCGCTAGGCTCTCTTAACAGGAGAATGATAGCAGCGCTGGGCATGAGTTGAATGCTGAGAATCCCAGATTTCAGAGTAACTATTACGGGAAAACTTAACCTGGCTAGAGATTTTGAAACTGACTCTCAAACAAGCTGGATCAGCCCCCAAAGAGAAGTGAGCGAATGACTCAGTTTCCTCTAGTTTTTCTTAAGCAACAGCCTGCAGGACGCAGTGACTCTACTTCCATTCATTAGAAACTTGAGAACATCTATCCTCAAGGCCACACTCAATCCTTACTTCGGACTGTAGGTTTATACAGTTTACGGACAGCTTATTCTTGGAGTTTATGTTGTCACCTTGAAACTGGATTTCTGTGCATATATGCAAAGGGTTTCTGAAGAGGGCTGCACTGAGGGTTTGAGGCTTCTTTAACATGTATTTGTTTATTTATTTTGAGGACAGTATTCTTTGTGCAAGGCACTGGGGAAACCTAGTTGAAACCACTTGGGTTCTGATGTTAAGGAGTTTGGAGGTCTGCTGAGAGACAGTGAATGATCATATCAAAAGAAGATTATAGATAGAACTGAATGGTTTGTGAGGGTCAATGAAAACAGAAGAAGCTGTTGCAATCTGCCCTGGGGAGTTTCATCAGTTAGATTACGGGATGTGCATGGTGAAGCAGTAACCTGTGACTCCAACATTCAAGTAATTAAAAGCAATCCACTTCCTTTTAAAAAAAAAATTATCTTTATTTATTATTTGGCTAGAGACAGCCAGAAATTGAGAGAGAAGGGGGAAGTAGAGGGGGAGAGAGACACCCGCAACACTGCTTCACTACTCGCCAAGCTTTCCCCTTGCAGGTGGGGACCAGGGGCTCAACCTGGGTCCTTGCACATAGTAATATGTGCATTCAACCAAGTATGCCACCACCCATCCCCTTGCATTTCAGTTCCATCACAGCTTTCTTGTAGTTTTGTTTTATTCACTCTTTGTTATGGTACTAAAGGTCTAAGTACAGTCCCTGGTGGAGTCACAATGCCTCATTGGCCAAAGCAAGTCATACGATTAAGTGGGAACCAGAAGTGCAATGGTGTCATGAAGTCAAGCTAAAGGTGAAGAATGGTGAATGTTTTGACCATTAAGATCACCTGCCAAAGCTTTTGGGGAATGTTATGCATGTAAAAAAAAAAAAAAGAAGTAGAAATGCAAAGCAGAAATTGACTGAGTTTGGAGTATGGCACCAAAGTAAGAAAGCAGAAGTATACTAGAGTTTGCAGTGAGTACCTCCCTAATACTTCCTCTCCACTTTTCCAAGCTTTGGGTCCATGATTGCTCAACAATTTGTTTGGCTTTGTATGTTAACTCTCTTTTCAGTCACCAGGTTCCAGGTGTCATCAGGATGCCGGCCAGACTTCCCTGGATTGAAGACACCACCAATCTGTCCTGGAGCTCAGCTTCCCCAGAGACCCATCCTACTAGGGAAAGAGAGAGGCAGACTGGGAGTATGGACCGACCAGTCAACGCCCATGTTCAGCGAGGAAGAAATTACAGAAGCCAGACCTTCTACCTTCTGCAACCCTCAATGACCCTGGGTCCATGCTCCCAGAGGGATAGAGAATGGGAAAGCTATCGGGGGAGGGGGTGGGATATGGAGATTGGGCGGTGGGAATTGTGTGGAGTTGTACCCCTCCTACCCTATGGTTTTGTTAATTAATCCTTTCTTAAATTAAAAAAAAATAATAATAATAATAAAATGGGAGTCGGGTGGTAGCGCAGCAGGCTAAGCGCAGGTGGCTCAAAGCGCAAGGACCAACAGAAGGATCCTGTTTCGAGCCCCCAGCTCCCCACCTGCAGGGGAGTCACTTCATAGGCGGTGAAGCAGGTCTGCAGGTGTCTTTCTCTCCACCCTCTGTCTTCCCCTCCTCTCTCCATTTCTCTCTGTCCTATCCAAGAAAGACAACATCAATAACTACAACAATAATAACTACAACAATAAAAAAAACAAGGGCAACAAAAGGGAAGATAAAAAAATAATAAAATAAAAATAAATCAATAACAAGTGGGGGCAAAAAAAAAAAAGAAATCTGACTTAAAACAATCAGTTACAGCTAGGCTGATAAGAAAAGATTAAGTGACTCTATATGACAGGAGAAAAAAAAAAAATCACCTGCCAAAGCTTTTCAGAGGAAGCCTTGCTTGGACTGATAGCAGAAGTGAATTAGAACTGGGGCAGATGAACAGATAAGGCCAGGGAAGATATCCAGAAGGCCTTATGGGCTATCATCATGGGGGTATAAAACTTCCTGGTATGTTCAAGACAACCCTTTCACCTTCCAATCAACAGCCTTGCCCTGAGTCTGCATAGAGTGGGACAGAATTCACACAGTTGACAAGTCCATGGAGCAGCTCACCGGCATGGATTCTTCTAGGGACACCTGGAAGCTGGCAAAACAGTTCACCCTAGACAGTGCACATGCTTTGCCATGTATGTGACCCATGTTCAAGCCTGGGCCTCACCATACTGGAGGCAACATTGGTGCAGTGATATCTTTCCCTCTGTCTTGTGTGCTCTCTGTCTGAAAAAAAAAAAAAAAAAGCATGGAGCAATGAAGCCCTGGCTACTATGAAAAATAGAGTAGATTGTCTGGTTTTTCTCCTCCATATCTAGGCTCTGTTCTCTTCTTGGCTGGCTCCAAAGAACCTGAGATAGGTTCTTTTTGGATAGTTCTAATGTGGTTATAGAACTTGCAGCCTTATATCTTCCTAGATTCAAGTCTAATGGTGTTGTAATTTAACTTAAAAAGGGTTTGGCTGCTTCGGTGTGTAAAAGGATTCACAGCGGGGAGCTGGGAACTGGTTAAAACAATACAAGGCTTATTAGGGTGAAACAGGTAAAAGGCAAAATAAGCACTTATCATCAAGGGTTAACAGTACGCTAGGTCCATAAAGTCTGAATATAGTTATCAAAAGTTTAGCCCCATAAGATAAACAATTATCAGCTTTGGTAAAGGTTGCTCATGGCTGTAGAGGGGTCTAAAAGTTTACTAATTATCAGCTCTGGTAAAGGTTGCTCATGGCTGTAGAGGGGTCTAAAAGTTGACTAGCTAGCGGAGACACACATGTTCAGTTCCCAGGATAAGTAGCCATGGCGGATACTTTGTGCACCTCCACCGAGATGCTTCTGACCAGGAGAAGAAGCAGCAGCCAAAAAGAGAGACTTCCAGCTGGCTGTACCTTTTAAGTCTATCTAGCCCACCCACAACGCTTTGTACACCAGCACAGACTGGATCCGCCCACAGTCCACAACGCGCCTACGCAGGTCACTGCATACTCTGTCGCCAAGGCTGACATCAGCACTGTGTCGTGACTTCCATCCATGGTCGCCAGTGTACTGCGTCACCACATAATGGGGAAGAGTTTCTGCCTCTCCCTGTAGTGCTGGTATAAGTTTTTCCTAAATCAGTTGTTGTTTCTGGACTATGGTATCCATGAACAGAGACCTATGGCTCTGACTTTGGGATGGAGTCCTACACGAAGCACAGGACTCAGAGGTAGAGAGGAGATGCTTGTCAGAGTATATACAGGGAGGGTGGTGGTGAGAGGGGAAATGAGCAGAGGGTGGGTGATAAATTCTGCATTTTCCAGTTATTGCTACAATAATGCTACATAACAGACCACACCCAAAACTCAGTGACTTACAATAATTAGCATTCATTTTTCTCACTGATGGGTTTATGGGGCCATGTTTCTTTCTTTTATTTTTAAAATTATCTTTATTTATTGGATAGAGGCACCCAGAAATCAAGAAGGAAGGGAGAGGTAGAGAGGGAGAGAAACCAACACATCCACAGCACTGCTTCACCACTTGTAAAGCTTTCCACCTGCAGGTGGGAACCGGGGGCTTGAGCCTGGGTCCTTGCACATTGTAACATGTGCTCAACCAAGTCAGGCACCACCACCCAGCCCTGCTGTGTTTCTTTATATCTGCCTTTATCTCTGGAAAGCTTCAAGAAGAGCTGTCCCAGAAATACTCATCTCCCTAATATTTATTTCTCCTCCCCCATTCTTAAAATCAGATCTACACATAAGGACCCCGGTTCGAGCCCCCAGCTCCCCACCTGCAGGGGAGTCACTTCACAAGCGGTGAAGCAGGTGTCTATCTTTCTCTCCCCCTCTCTGTCTTCCTTTCCTTTCTCCATTTCTCTCTGTGCTATTCAACAAGAAAAACATCAATAACTACAACAATAAAATAACAAGGGCAACAAAAGGGAATAAATACATATTTTTTAAAAGAGAAAAAGCCTAAAAATATTTTTTAAAAAAATAATCAGATCTCTAAGAAAGAGAAAGTAACTTTATATTTTCTTTTTCTAAAAAAAATTAATTATCTGTCCGGAGGCGGGGCTACGAGCAGCAGCAGATCTATTTCTCTCCTCTCCTCTCCTCTAACGGATCAACTAAAAATACCAAAGGAGACCACCTGGGACTGAAACAAGACAGGACTAGAACGACTACAGGAACCCACCAAATCACTGGTGAGTGCAAACACACATGGCTGGTGACAGAGAGGAGCCTAGGGAGAGACTAAGTGGCTGGTAACAGTTCAGCAGTTTATCAGTTGAGACACCACCTCCAGTCTGTTCCACCAACAAGGGGACGCTGAAGGGAGGAGAGGACTCCCCAGAGACTCACCAAGTGCAATTCTGAGTCTCCATTGCTACTGCCCTCAGAATTTGGAGCAGCAGCAGGGAGGGACACCGGGGGACGTAGATCTAACCAGGAAACTCAGGATAAGACTCAGATGTTATTTGCCTACAAGAAACACATATAGCAATCGATGAAGCTGCTCGATTCACCATCAGTGGATTCGATTTAATATGCTATAATCTCCATCCTAAACATGGCCAAGCCATCTACGCTAAATCGTATCTTGCGGACGTTTACCATACCGCCTCTTCGACCTTCTACGACTCCATTACTATTGGAACTATTCAGATCGTCAACGTATATAAGCCTCCCAGTGCCTCATGGGATAATGAGGTCCTGCCTAGCCCGAATCACCCAGCCGTTTACGTTGGAGACTTTATTTTACTTTATTTTTTTTAATAATTTATTTCTTTATTGGGGAATTAATGTTTTACATTCAACAGTAAATACAATAGTTTGTACATGCATAACATTCCCCAGATTCCCATTTAACAATACAACCCCCACTATGTCATTCATCATCTTTCGTGGACCTGTATTCTCCCCACCAACCCACCCCAGAGTCTTTTACTTTGGTGTAATACTCCAATTCCATTTCAGGTTCGACTTGTGTTTTCTTTTCTAGTCTTGTTTTTCAACTTCGGCCTGAGAGTGAGATCATCCCATACTCATCCTTCTGTTTCTGACTTATTTCACTCAACATGATTTTTTCAAGGTCCATCCAAGATCGGCTGAAAACGGTGAAGTCACCATTTTTTACAGCTGAGTAGTATTCCATTGTGTATATATACCACAACTTGCTCAGCCACTCATCTGTTGTTGGACACCTGGGTTGCTTCCAGGTTTTGGCTATTACAAATTGTGCTGCCAAGAACATATGTGTACACAGATCTTTTTGGATGCATGTGTTGGGTTCCTTAGGATATATCCCCAGGAGGGGAATTGCAGTGTCATAGGGTAGGTCCATCTCTAGTCTTCTGAGAGTTCTCCAGACTGTTCTCCACAGAGGTTGGACCAATTTACATTCACGTTGGAGACTTTAATAGTCATCACCAAGACTGGGGATATTCCTCCACTCGTGCTGACGGCTCTATCTTAGCCGACTGGGCTTCAGCGAATGGCCTCTCCCTATTATACGATCCCAAACAGCCAGGCTCTTTTCACAGTGCTAGATGGAATAAAGACTTGTCACCCGACCTGTGCTGGATTAGCACAGTCAACGGCCAAGCCTTTCCCACTACGAGACAAGTTCTCAAGATCTTCCCGCACAGTCATCACCGCCCAGCTATCATCCACATTGGTCTCCAGCTCCCACTGATTCTGTGCTTGGAGAAACTAAGATGGAACTTTCAGAAAGCAAACTGGCGTCTGTTCAGTGATCTTACCAACAGATCTATTCCTGCAATTCCAATTAACTCTATACCCTCTGAAGATTCCTACAGGCGCTTCCACCAAGCCATCTTCAAAGCAGCTTCCCAAGCTATTCCTCATGGGAGACATGCTAACTATACGCCTTGTCTTGATGCTGAATTTGAGCAACTACTAAAGCAGTATGATGAGTCGGGCGACCCAGATGTGGCTGACCATCTCATTGCATCCCTGGATGCAGCACGCCAAGCCCGCTGGCAACAACTCACGGAAAGTCTGAACTTCACCCACTCAAGTAGGCCTGGAAGCTTCTTCATAGTCTGGGTGCCGGTAGCCAACCCTCTCCCATCTCCCATCCTCCCGTATCTCCAAACTCAGTGACCAGTCACCTAACTCAAGTTGGACATTCTAAGATCGACCCAGTCTGGAAAAGAGAAATTTCCCATGAGTGGTCATCACACTTCCGTTTATCTTGTCCATCTCCAAAACTCTCTCCCTTTACACTGTCTGAACTGGAAGACACTTTGAAGAGGGTTAAACCGGGAACGGCTGCTGGCTATGATAACATCATCCCAGAACTCATTCTTTTTTTTTTTGATATTTATTTTATTTATTTATTCCCTTTTGTTGCCCTTGTTGTTTTATTGTTGTAGTTATTATTGTTGTTGTCGTTGTTGGATAGGACAGAGAGAAATGGAGAGAGGAGGGGAAGACAGAGAGGAGGAGAGAAAGATAGACACCTGCAGACCTGCTTCACCGCCTGTGAAGCGACTCCCCTGCAGGTGGGGAGCTGGGGTTCGAACCGGGATCCTTATGCCGGTCCTTGTGCTTTGCGCCACCTGCGCTTAACCCGCTGCGCTACAGCCCGACTCCCTCAGAACTCATTCTTAACTTGGGCCCCGCGGCAAAGAAGTGTCTCGCTTCATTCCTGTCCCACATCTTGGAATCTGAATCTATGCCCAAAATTTGGCGTTGTGTGAAGATAATAGCAGTTTTGAAACCAAAGAAAGACCCAACACTGGCCGCCAGCTATAGACCAATTTCTCTCCTCTCCGTGTGTTACAAACTCCTTGAGAGGCTGCTTCTGTCACATATTTCTCCTCTTACAGAGAAATTCCTATCACCCACCCAAGCTGGTTTCCGCCCAGGAAGATCTACCTGCGAACAAGCCCTGGCTCTCTCAACTTACATTGAAAATGGTTTCCAGAAGAATTTAAAGATGGGTGCTGTCTTTGTTGATCTCACAGCAGCCTATGACATGGTCTGGCACCGTGGTCTCCTGGTCAAGATCTCAAGATGCCTGCCTCCATGGGTGGCCAACACTATATCATTTCTTCTCCAAAACAGAAGATTCTGGGTCCATCTGGGCGACAAGTCTAGCAGATGGAGACTTGTCTCAAGTGGCCTCCCCCAGGGCTCTGTTCTGGCTCCTACGCTATTTAATATTTACATCAATGACCTTCCAGAAACTTCTTCAAGGAAGTTCATCTACGCCGATGACATCTACTGTGCAACTCAGGCATCCAAGTTTCACGTCCTCGAGGAAACACTCACGAAAGACATGTCTCTGATATCTTATTACTGTAAAAAATGGTGACTAATCCCTAGCACTGCAAAAACGGTATCATCTGTTTTCCATCTACACCATGCCTTGGCCTGGCGTGAGCTTAATGTGCAGCTTGGCGATACGAGAATCCGGCATGAAGCCCAGCCAGTCTATCTTGGCGTTACTCTCGATCGCACCCTGTCATTTCACGAACATCTCATAAAAACTGCAGCAAAGGTGGGTGTGAGGAATAACATCATTGCAAGACTGGCCAGCTCCTCATGGGGCGCGAGCGCTTCCACACTACGATCATCATCTCTGGCATTATGCTATTCCACTGCAGAATACTGTGCCCCAGTATGGTTCCGTAGCCCCCATGTCCACTTGGTCAATTCCAAATTATACTCCTCCATGAGGATAATTTCTGGAACCATCCGTTCCACCCCGGTTCCATGGCTGCCAGTTCTTAGCAACATCGCCCCGCCAGATATTTGTTGAGATGCGGCATCATCTAAGTTCATTTCCCACGTCTACGCTCGACCGGACCTGCCAATATACGCTGATATCTTCACCCACCCTGTCCAACACTTGACGTCTCGTCATCCAATCTGGTCCCCTACGCCTACACTGAACTTCTCTGTTCCAGAATCTTGGAAACAGAGTTGGCAGTCAGCTGAGGTAAAGAACAAACACCTCATCACAGACCCCTGCAAGTGTCAACCTGGCTTTGACCTAGCACGTTATGATTGGACCCTCCTCAATCGCTATCGAACAGGCCATGGCCAGTGCGCCACTATGTTCCATCGCTGGGGAGCCAGAGATGACCCGAACTGCCCCTGCGGCTACAGACAGACTATGACCCACATAGTCAATGACTGCCACCTCTCCAGATTCAAAGGAGGTCTCAAAACTTTACATCAGGCTCAACCTGATGCTCTTGACTGGCTACGGAAGAAGGGCAAACACTAGAAGAAGAAGGAGAAGACCTATACCTCGGTGGCATAGCTGTGGGTCTGTGAAAGTCTCTTTGCATAACCACTGGACTATCTCTGCCACACCCTGCCTTATCTCTTGGTCAGGAGTCAGTGATTAAGCTAAGAAGCCTACTTATAGTTTAGAAGCCCTTAGGCTCCCATAGCCTACAGAGAAGAAAAAAGAAAAAGAGGCTTTTAAATCACCGAGCTCCAACTCAGGGATTAAAATACTATTTAAAGAACTGTTAACTTCCACCACTGTGAACCTTTTAATTACCTTACTTAGACACAAGTCAATCCAGGAAATAGTGATCAGTAATGTGAAAAGTACTAAGAGAGGGAACTCATAATATATAAAATGGGTAAACCAACAAGAAGAAATATTGGAGAAACAAACCAGGACAACAGTCCAGCTAAAAGCCCACCAAAGGGTAAAGCACAAAATAATGAGTTCAACATCCAAACGTTAGCTAAGGAAATAATCACAGGAGTGAGTAAAGAGTTTGAAAGAATTGTAATCAGAAACACAGGAACAGGGGCAGGGGTAGATAGCATAATGGTTATGCAAAGAGACCCTCATGCCTGAGGCTCTAAAGTCCCAGGTTCAATCCCCTGCACCACCATAAGCCAGAGCAGAGCAGAGCTCTGGTTAAAAAAAAAAAAAAAGAAAAGAAACACAGGAACAACAAATGAGACTCTGGAAGAAAACACTAACTATCTCAAGGTTATTGGAGAGCTGAAATAGCTGAACTAAGAACACAACTATCTGAACAAGCTAAAACAGTATTAGAACAGGGTAACAAAATAGATGAACTCCAGAAAACAGTAGAGGGGAGAGAGAATAGAATAAATGAGGCTGAAGACAGAATTAGCAAGATTGAGGACGAATTAGAGACAACTATAAAATAAGAGATCTCAAAAAGAGATTAAGATATGCTGAAAACAACAACAGAGACCTATGGGATGACTTCAAAAGAAACAATATATACATTATTGGCTTACCAAAGGAAGAAAGAGAGGGAGAGGAAGAAAGCATTCTTCAGGCCATAATAGCTAAAAACTTCTCTAGTGTAGACAACATCAAAGACATAAAGGTTCAAGAAGCCCAGAGGGTCCCAAACAGAATTAACCCAGACTTAAAGATAGCAAGACACATCATATTTAGAATGGAAAGGAATAAAGATAAAGAAAGGATTCTGAAGGCTGCAAGAGAAAAAACAAAGAGTCACCTACAGAGGAAAACCCATAAGATTAGCAGCAGACTTCTCCACACAAACACTACAGGCCAGAAGAGAATGGCAAGATATCTATCGAGTGCTCAATGAGAAAGGCTTTCAACCAAGAATACTGTGTCCTGCTAGACTGTCATTCAGACTAGATGGAGGCATCAGAACCTTCTCAGACAAGCAACAGTTGAAGGAATCAACTATCACCAAGCCTGCCCTGAAAGAAGTTCTGAAAGGTCTTCTATAAACAGTCAGACCATCATAAATAGGACATATATAAGAACACTTTAAAACTCTACAAGAATGGTGTTAAAATATCTTCAATCTTTGATATCAATAAATGTCAATGGCCTGAATTCAACTATTAAAAGACACAGAGCAGGAAGATGGATCAGAAAACACAACCCAACAATATGCTGTCTCCAGGAAACCAAGCTAACTCAACAAGACAAACACAGACTTAAAGTGAAAGGATGGAAAACTATCATACAGGCCAATGGCCCACAAAAAGGGGCAGGAACAGCTATTCTCATATCTGACACGATAGACTTTAAAATAGATAAGATTTAAAAAGATAGGAATGGACATTACTTAATGCTCAGAGGATCAGTCAATCAAGAGGACTTAACAATTATTAACATCTATGCACCCAATGAGAAGCCATCTAAATACATCAAACGTCTACTGAAAGAGCTACAGCAATATATTAACAGCAACACAATCATAGTAGGGGACTTCAAGACCCCTCTCTCTCAACTTGACAGATCATTCAGGCAGAAAATCAATAAAGACATAAGGGAGCTAAATGAAGAGATAGATAAACTAGAACTATTGGACATTTTCAGAGTCATTCATCCCGAGAAACTGGAATACACATTTTACTCAAATCCACATGGGTCATTCTCAAGGATAGACCATATGTTAGGCCACAAAGACAGCATCAGCAAATTCAAGAGCATTGAAATCATCCCAAGCATCTTCTCAGACCACAGTGGAACTAAACTAACACTAAACAATCAACAAAAGATTAGTAATAGTCCCAAAATGTGGAAGCTCAACAGTACAGTTCTTAACAACCTCTGGGTCAAAGAGGTCAAATAAAGGAAGAAATCAAAATGTTTCGAGACTTCAATGAAAATGAAGACACAAGCTATCAAAATATTTGGGATACAGCTAAGGCAGTGCTGAGAGGGAAGTTCATAGCTATACAAGCACACATTAGGAAACAAGAAAAAGCACAAATAAACAGCCTGATTGCACATCTTAAAGACCTAGAAGAAGAAGAACAAAGGAACCCTAAAGCAACCAGAAGGACAGAAAGCACTAAAGTTAGGGCAGAAATAAATAACATTGAGAATAAGAAAACCATACAAAAGATCAATGAAAGTAAATGTTGGTTCTTCAAAAGAGTGAACAAAATCAACAAACCTTTAGCCAGACTCACAAAACAAAAAAGGGAGAAGACTCAAATAAATAGGATACTAAAAAAATTTAATTTTCTTTATTTGTTGGAGACAGCCAGAAATCAAGAGGAAAGGGGGAGATAGAGAGGTAGAAAGACAGAGAGACACCTACAACACTGCTTCACCACTTGCAAGCTTTCCCCCTGCAGGTAGGGATGGGGGGCTCGAACCTGGGCCCTTGTGCATTGTAATATGGGCACTCAACCAGGCGCGCCACCACCCAGCCCCTGAACTTTGTATTTACCACTTTAGTGACTGAACTCCTTAAGTATAGGCAAATTTTGCTTAATGTCTAACTTGATTCTCCATGGTGAAAGACCATTTTTCTCCTCACTCATATCTTTTTTTTAAAAAAAAGGTATTTATTTATTTATTTATTTATTTATTTATTTATTTATTATCAGAGCACTGCTCAGCTCTGGTGTATGGTGGGATGGGGGATTGAACCTGGGACTTTGAAGCCTCAGATATGAGAATCTTTTTGCATAACCATTATGCACCCCCACTTGTATCTTTGCACATGATAGGATCCACTCCAAATAATTAATCTCTCCAATAAAGAAAAAAAAAAAAGAAAGAGAGCTCCTTTTGTTTTATTTCATATCAACAATTACGGTATGAGTGTGAATGTTCCCATAACACAACAATGTTAGGAATACCATGCCCCACCTGCAGGGGAGTCACTTCATAAGCGGTAAAGCAGGTCTGCAGGTGTCAATCTTTCTCTCCCCATCTCTGTCTTCCCCTCCTCTCTCCATTTCTCTCTGTCCTGTCTAACAACAATGACATCAATAACCATAACAATGTTAAACAACAAGGGCAGCAAAAGGAAAAATAAATAAATAAATATTTAAAAAAAAAAAAGGAATATCCTCTTTGGAACCCTAGTCCTTGCTCTAATTCTGGCTGCATAATTTACTAAATGTGTGATGTTGGACAGTTTATTTAGTCTCCCTGTCCACAGTGTCTGTCTGTCTCTGTCTATTAGTGATTTACAAAATTACCAGACTACAATTCCACACCATTCCTACCACCAGCATTCTGTGTCCCCATTCCCTCCATTGCAAACTGCAGTGCTTCTTCCAAAATCACAGATATGGGTTGATATATATATTCCATTTACAGTCTCTTTGTCAATGAGATAAGACTATAACAGTGTCCTTTTCAAGAGATCCTCATGTAATGTGTTTATACTAGCATCTGGCACATACGTGCTCAGTAAACGTTGGCTATTATCCTTCCTTTGTTATGTCAGATTTACATCACAGAAGGTGCTGTTCTCAAAGAACTCAAACTCCAGGGAGGAAATGACACTGACCACGCTGAGGAGTAGCCAATAGCTTGTCTGAGATGGTTGTAGGCACAATGGAAGATAGATTTTTTTATTTCAGACAAAATTTCCCCTGCCCCTCACTTTTCTTTTATTACTGGACCTCAGTGCATGTATAACAACTCCACCATTCCTGATGGCTACTTTTTCTTCTGTTTTTCCTTTCTTTTCTCATAGATGAGGAGAGAAATAAAGGGAATAAGGAGGAGAGAGAGAAACACCTTCAGTATTGCTTCACTGCTTGTGAAGTTTTTCCCAGCAGGTAGAGAGCCAGGGGCTTGAACCTGGGTCTTTATACATGGTATTGTGTTTGCTCTAATAGGTGTGCAATTGCCTGGTCCCTGGACAGTATGTTTTTCTTTCTCTTTTTTTTTTTTAAATTTTTTTCCCTTTTGTTGCCCTTGTTGTCTTTTTATTGTTGTTGTTATTGATGTCGTTGTTAGATAGGACAGAGAGAAATTGAGAGAGGAGGGGAAGACAGAGAGGAGGAGAGAAAGATAGACACCTGCAGACCTGCTTCACTGCCTGTGAAGCAACTCCCCTGCAGGTGGGGAGCCGGGGCTCGAACCGGGATCCTTACACTGGTCCTTGCGCTTTGCGCCACTTGCGCTTTGCGCCACGTGCGCTTAACCCGCTGCGCTACCGCCCGACTCCCTGACAGTATCTTTCTAATAATTAGAATTCATCATCAAATTAGTACGTCATGAGCTCCCCTGTCATCAGAAGTATTCAGGCAAATCCTGAATACCCATTGAGATAGAAGTTATGTGAAATTCTCTTAGAATTTCAAGAACAGACTTTGTACATGGCTGTATCACAAAGTTACTTGGTTTTGGATGCAATGCATTAACAAAAAAAACAAACAAAAAAACCCAAAAAAACAAATAAAAAACAAACACAGTGAAGGGTTTGGGAAATAACTAAGCCTCCTAGAACACAGAACTTGCTTGCCTTGGGCCCAGAAGAGCAGGTTCAGTCTCTGGCACTAACTTGTGTCAAAGCTGAGCAGTGTTCTGATTCTCTCACTTCCATCTCTCATTCCTACTTTCTCATAAGAAATTATTATTATCATCATCATTATTGCCACCAGGGTTATTGCTGGGATTTGGTGCCTGCATTATATATCCATTATTCCCAGTGGCCTCCCTCTCTCTCCCTCTCTCTCTTTTTTAAAAAAATATTTATTTCCTCTTGTTGCCTTATTGTTGTTGTTGTTATTGATGTCGTTGTTGTTGGATAGGTCAGAGAGAAATCAAGAGAGGAGGGGAAGACAGAGAGGGGGAGAGAAAGATAGACACCTGCAGACCTGCTTCACCGCCTGTGAAGTGACTCCCCTGCAGGTGGGGAGCCTGGGGCTCGAAACAGGATCCTTATGCGGGTCCTTGTGCTTTCAGAACCTATTTTGCATTAAAGTGCGGTTTCAACCCTCTCCTTAGAGTCTTTCTTTCTTTCTTTCTTTCTTTCTTTCTTTCTTTCTTTCTTTCTTTCTTTCTTTCTTTATTTTACCACTGCTCAGCTCTGGTTTATGGTGGTGTAGGGGACTGAACCTGGAGCCTTGGAGCCTCAGGTATAAGAGTTTGTTTGCATAACCTTTATGATATCTTTTCCATCCACTCCTGTATTTTTTTCAAGTGACACCTGTTGCAGAAGTGAGTGGGAGGCTGTATCCGATGGGGCTGATTCCTGGATGACCTAGAGGGCCGAGATGACCTAGAGGGCCTAGGATGAAGTCCCTCCTCCGCCTGAGGGCCTGCACTTATGTTCTGGGACACAGCAATGACCCAGGCACAAAACTATTCATTAGGGAGTCGGGCGGTAGTGCGGAGGGTTAAGCACACTTGGCGCGAAGCTCAAGGACCAGCGTAGTGGTCCCGGTTCACACCCGCGGCTCCCCACTTTCAGGGGAGTCACTCCACAGGCGGTGAAGTAGGTCTGCAGGTGTCTCTCTTTCTCTCCTCCTCTCTGTCTTCCCCTTCTCTCTCCATTTCTCTCTGTCCTAACAACGACGACATCAATAACAACAACAATAACTACAGCAACAATAAAAAAACAAGGGCAACAAAAGGGGAAAAAAAAAACTATTCATTAAACAGACTCCATACACCTACTCCTTGCTAAGCCCTGTGACTCACACTAGGAGCACCACAACACTAAGCTGGGCTCCAAGGGATCCTATTTTAAACACTCAGAGGAAAATGTTTGTTTCCTTTACTCACTCTTCACAGAATACTTTTCACACCACATGTGTGTGGGTTTTCTTCTTCTTCTTCTTCTTCTTTTTTTTTTTCTTACCCACTGAAGAATTCTCCTGTTTTCTGGACACTAGCAGGGTATCTGATCATCCAACTCAATTCCAGCCCGTGTAGCATTCACTCAGACCCTGCAGGCACAGGGCTCGCCCTCCCACCAGAGAGCCTTCCCTTCCTTCGCTGACCTCAGGTCCAGATGCAACTGTGAGTCTGACCTCCCAGCTTTGAATCAAGGAACCCCATAGCCCCCTTCTCAGATTTGACTGTTGTCTAGAATGGCTCACACAATTCAGGAACACCTTTGATTTACCCAACCAGTGGTTTCTCATAAGAGGATAGACTCAGGAGCAGCCAAGTGAAGGGAGGTAAAGGGCAGGGATGAGGAACTTCCTTGCTCTGCAGATGCATCCATCTCCCAGCGCCTCTGTGTTCAGCAGCCTGGAAGTTCCCAGCATCCCACGATTACATTTTTTGGTCTTTTTTTATTTTTCTTTTAATTTAATTACAGTTTTCTCACATTTTTTAATTAAAAAAATTTATTTGTTCATTTCTATTTTGTTAAGACAGAGAGAGACAGAGAGGGGAGGTGGAAAAAGAGAGGGTAGGGAGTCAGGCAGTAGCACAGCAGGTTAGGCACATGTAGTGCAAAGCGCAAGGACCAGCATAAGGATCCTGGTTCCAGCCTCCGGCTCCCCACCTGCAGGGGAGTCGCTTCATAGGCAGTGAAGTAGGTCTGCAGGTGTCTATCTTTCTCTCCTCCCTCTGTCTTCCCCTCCTCTCTCCATTTTTCTCTGTCCTATCCAATAACATCAATAACAACAAGAACAATAAAAACAACAAGGACAACAAAAGAGAATATATATATATATAGAGAGAGAGACAGAGAGAGAGAGAGAGGAGAGGAGTTGGGAGAGAGAGAGAGAGAGAGAGAGAGAGAGGGCACTGCTTTACCACCTGTGAAGCTTCCCCTATGAAGGTGGGGCACAATTTGATAGAGGCTGCTGGACACAGGCTGGAAGGAGTACATCCTTGGTTTTAGGTGATTAACTCCACCTCCAGCCCCTACTTCTCCGGAGGTCATGTCTGAGGCTGAAAGCTCCCACCATCTAATCACAGGATTGGTTGCTAGTCACCTCATTCACCAGCTCAGATATGTTTGAAAGGGAGTTGGTAGGAATAACAATAGATGCTCCTTTTACCCCTTTTATGCCTCCTATTACTTAGACAGTCTAAGGGTTTTAGCAGCTTTGTGCCTGAAGACCAAGTATTTTTACTCCGTGTCTTAATATCATGATACACCTAGATACATACACATTTGAATCTTATTGTGGTACAACATACATAGCAGATTTGGCCGTTTTAACCATTTTTTCTAAAGTTTACAATTCATGGGGCCTGGTTGGTAGCACATCTGCTTAAATGCAAGTGGTACAAAGCTCAAGGACTCACAACACAGGGATCCTGGTTCAAGCCCTCGGTTCTCCACCTGCAGAGGGGTTGTTTCACAAGTGGTGAAGCAGGTCTGCAGGTGTCTATCTTTATCATTCCTTCTCTTCTCCCTCTCCTCTCTCAATTTCTGTCGTACCCTATAAATCGGAAAAAATGGCCTCCAGGAGCAGAGGATTCATAGTGCCGGCACCGAGCCCCAGTGATAACCCTGGAGGCAAATAAATAAAGTATACCATTGAGTGGCATTAAGAATTCACAATGTTGTGCAACTGTTATCACTATCAATATCCAGAACTTTCTCGTTGAAAACAGCTCTGTCTATTAGGCAGTAACTCCCCTTCCCCCTATCTTTTCAGCCACCAGTGACCTCCATTCTATCAATACTTTCTCTTTTTCTCTTTCTTTTTTTTTTTTTTATGAATTTACCTAACCTGAGAACCTCATGTAATAACTATCCTTTTGTTACTGACATGTTTTGTTCTGATGTCTCTAAGGTTCATCCATGTTTTTACACTGTGTTAGAAGTCCACTCCTTTTTAATGACTGAATAATATTCCACTGCACATATATATAGTTTACCCAGATGTCCGTTGATTGACACTTGAGTTGACTGACACTCTTAGTAATGCTGCTGTGAACATTGGTGTGCAAGTATCAACTAGAGTCCTCGCTTTCAATTCTGTGTGTGTGTGTGTGTGTGTGTCAGGGGAGGGTATACACAGTACTATTATATGCCTGATAAAAGACAAAAATCTGTCAGCTCTTCCTTTCAATGCTCCATTAGGCAATAAAGAGTACCTGGTACTTCCATTTTACTGCTGCAGAGACTGAGTAGGTCAGGGCTAGAACCCAGAGCTGTAAGCAAGGTCCTCCTCATGTCGACATTTGCACTGTACTAACCTTCCTTCCCTGGGGGAAAAGGGTCCTGTCTGTTGTTGTCAATGATGTTATCACGATCCTTAAGACAAGTGACTGGAAAGCAGTCAATATGTTTTGAAAGGATAAATGAATGTCTTTTGTGCTTTGCACTCTAACACAGCTTCTTGAATAAGCTCCCAGTGTAACACTTATTCTTCCCTGGGCCTAAATCTCCTTCTCCATCTATTAGCTCTCTCACTCACACTCAGGAGACTGGAACAACCAAGCAGCTGCAGGTCCTTGTCTTAAATAGTAACAACTTCACCTCAGTCAGGACTAGACAAGGTTGTTTGCTCAAGTGCTTCTGTCCACGGTCCCAGGAGTAGGCTCTCAGCCCCCACCCCATCCTGTGTGACTTTCACTTGAGCTTCACCCCTGTTCATTGCAATTCCAGGGGAGCTTCAGACCCCTGATTGGAATGTGAGATCCACTCACCAGATGCCTTTGCAATTGAGGGGAGGGGGAGTGTCAGATTTAACACTTCCAAGTTAGGATTTTGTCAGAGTACCTCTAGCTTGCCTTTCAGTACTGCCCTGGAGTTTAAGCATCTCAAACCCCAAATCCCTTTGGTAGAGAGATTGAGAATAATGTCATTTTAATGGAGTGGTGAAAACGCTGCTCTCAACAAAACAAGGCCACTGTCGACTGGGCCTTGGAAAATGGGGATTCCAAAGGATTCCCTGCTTGCCTCTCTGAGGAGGTAAGGGATGTGGTTTCAATCAATTAGGTCCTTTGTCCACTTGCTCCCTGCTCCCTGTCTGCCCACAGAAAAGCTGTTATTGATGACACACAGATGGGGGGTGGGGGTGGTGGCGAAGGCACGTCTCTCTGGTTGGGGGGGGGCTGTAAGAAAGAAAGCTAGTGGCGGTGAGAAGCACACAGAGGCGTTCTCTGCGTGTCCCCAAAGCAGCTCAGGGCTCAGTTCTACTGGGGATATTCCTTTGAGTCTATGTAGCAGAAAGGAGACAATAGGTTTGGCTGGAGGTGGTGGTGGAGAGTGAGGAGGAGGGTGGGGAGGCTTTGGGCAGGTTTGGTAAAAATAGAACCAAATCCAGCCATCTACAACGGGGCTGGCTGCAGACAGCCTCACACCCACCCCCAAAGCACCCAATGCCCCACAGAAAGTGGACGGGGCGGAGCCTGCGAGCTGGGAGAGGCTCCCCTGCAGGCAGAAGAGGGTTAACCTCCTCAGGGCGCCCAAGGACGTCAGAGCAAGCTCTTGTCTGTAGCTGGCATTGAGAGCTTTTATCTCTCTCTCTCTCTCTCTTTCTCTCTCTCTCAATCTCTCTCCTATTCCTGGCATTGCTTTTTATTGTGTTTGGATTTCGGGATCTTTCTTTAATGTTTGAAATATTAGGAGAAGGGAAAAATCATGCCCCCCAAGGAAAGGAAGCCCAGCAGGGCTTAGGGTGGCGTATTGGGAGATGTGGTAGGAAGTCCTTGGATCAGATGAAGAACAGGGTTGCCAACCGTTCCTAACCTCCCTCCCTGCTCTACGGTCCTCTGAACCCAAAAGACTGCAGCCTGCTTTGGAGATCCATTCATCCAGTTGGTCTGTCCGGAGGACAGTTTCATTAACGTGGAGCCTTGCTCCTTCCTTCCTCACTTGCTCCTCGCAGACGCACAGTCCTCCTTGTAGCAGCTTGAGCCTCTCTGATCTGGGAGGCCAGAGGCCAGGGTCTCGGCATCCTTTCTCCTCTGCTAACCCAATGGGAGAGGGCTAGGGGGGGTTAGAAATGATATGAAGGAGAAAACCAGATCCTAACAAGAGAGGGTGGGAGGTAGAGGATTTGGAGTTGGTGGTTGTCTTTCGAACGAGAGCAATTTGGTGGTCCTTCTACGATGAGTGAACAGAGTAGCAAAAGGAAGAAGGGAAAGATTTCTAGAAGGAAGATTTCTAGAGATGAAAAAGATGGCATTCAGAGCAAAGATGGATGGATTGTCCCTATAGAGAAGATAATGGGGGTGGGAGTGGTGGTATCCAGAAACCATAGACAGATAGGCAGGGATTTTAGTCCTCATTCTTTTTTTTTTTTTTTTTTTTTTTTTTCACCAGAGCACTGCTTAGCTCTAGCTTAGGGTGATGCTGGGGATTGAACGTGGGATCTTGGAGCCTCAGGCATGGAAAGCTCTTTGCATAACCATGATGCTATCTCCCCAGCTCCCTTTTTCTTTTTCTAAAATGTAAAAGGTAAAACTCATCTCTGGGGAGTGATATGAGAGGTGGCTGGATAGTAGATATGAAGTGCTGATATTTACTTATATAAAGAATGTGGAATTTAGAGATCTGATTTACATAAACTTGCCAAAAAAAATACAAACAAAACAAAACCAATCAAACTGTAAAACCTGTGAGAACTCTGGTGGTTATCTTTGGGAGGTGGGAGTGTCGGGACACAGAACTTTGGTGGTGGGTGCGGTGTGAAACTATGCATTGTAGTCTTTCAATCTTGTAACAAACTATTAATAACAAAAATAAGTTATTAAATATATAATTAAAATAACAAAAATTCTTATATAAGGAAAATACAGACCATATCTTTTTATTCATCTGTCCACTGACATTTAGCTAATTTCCACATCTTTAATAAAGATACTTAATTTAATTTAGAAAAAGAGTTGAGAAAGAGACACCAGAGTACCACTCCATTACATATAACACTGGGTCAACCAGGGAGCCTCTGGTAGGCAACTCCAGTGCTCTTATTAGTTGACTCATTTCCTTGACGGTTATTCCTATATCTTAACATGATTTTTTAACCCTTTTAACCTGAGCATTGCTCATCTCTGGTTTATGGTAGTGCCAGAGATTGCACTTGGGATCTCTGAGCTCCAGGCATGAAAGTCTTTTGCATAACCACTGTCCTATCTTTACTGTGCTCTCTCCCTGCCCCCAACATGTGTTTGTAGCCCATCCATACTGGACATCAGAAGCATGTTGAAATGGTAAGGTAAACAGGCCAAGTCCAGAATAACAACTACAATCGAAATCACAATCTGGTTGCTGACCTACTCTGCCATCATTTGCCAAATTCATGATATGCCTGCCTAAACCAGGCAGGTGAATCCAGGAATCCAGTGAGGACATGTTCAGAATCCTTTTTTTTTTTTTTTTTTTTTTACTAGTAAACTGACTTCAGATTGAACGGAGGCAAAAAAAAAAAAAAAAATAGCCCTCCGATCTGTAGTGTTTGCCAGTTTCTATGGCATAGTCTCACCACAGCCAATTAGAAGCCACCAAAGTGACATCACTGATGATGAAAATTGCAAGGTAATCTCAACAATCTCATAACAATTCTCATAAATAAATGATGGCAATTTTCATGAGCACATAAGAGCTGACTGCAGTACTACATTGGGGTAGAAACTCTGAAATTTTCTTGTCCTCTCTGGTGGCTGTACTCTCTGTGTTGCTCCTGGAAAGGTGGTGGCTTTCATTTACCATTTTGTTGAGGAGAAGCTTCACCAGGAGTTTTCACTTGGTCCTTTCAGTCATGACAGATCTTAATCTACCTGTTATTGGGGGGGAAAAAGTGCTACATAGTATATATGTAATACTTCCAACTACCCATTCAGAACCCAGAGAAGTAACCTCAAAATAAATATGAATCTCTCTTACCCAAACTACATGACTCTTAGGCATTCCCACTTAATCCATGAACAGAAATTAGCATTAGCTCAGAGCCAGTAATATATATTTATGTATATATATACATATATTTGAAATACCAGTATATAGTCTACATATATTTGTAATTATCAGTAGGAAACTACTAGAGATCCCAGGAAAGTCTGGTGTTTTTTTCTTTTCCTAGTGTATGCTCACTCTACTAAATGACTAAATCCCCCAGAGGAAAATTGGAAGATTTGCAATGTCATATGGTAGAGAATGCACAGTTTTTCTTTTTTAATATTTATTTTGTTACCTTTTGGTGCCCTTGTTCTATTGTTGTAGTTATTATTGTTGTTGTTATTGATGTTGTTGTTGCCGGATAGGACAGAGAGAAATGGAGAAAGGAGGGGGAGAGAAAGATAGACACCTGCAGACCTGCTTCACTGCCTGGGAAGCAACCCCCCTGCAGGTGGGGAGCAGGGGTCTCAAACCGGGATCTTTACACTGGTCCTTGCGTTTTTCACCACATGCATTTAATCCTCTGCGCTACCGCTTGACTCCCCACAGTTTTTCTATTATCCTGACTTAAGTCTGGGAATTTAGTAAAACCTATGACCCGCTGGTGTCCTGAGACTTTTCTGCTATGTAAATCCTTATTTTTATTTATTTTAGATAGGATGCTATACTGTAGTGCTCCATATATTTGGGTCAATTAGCTGTCACCCCCTGTGTCAGGAGGCTGACAGTCACTCTCACCCTGCTGTCTCCTATGTCTCTTTGCTTATGGTCACTAAATATTGCCACATAACCAAATATTGGGATCTCATAACCTGTTAAAACCCTAGAACACATCCCAGAACCACACCTCTCCAGATCCCTGTCCCACCAGGGAAAGATAGAAACAGCCTGGGGATATAGATCGACCTGCCAATGTCCACATTTAGCAGAGAAGAAATTACAGAAGCCATACCTTCCACCTTCTGCACCCCATAAAGAATTTTGGTCCAGGAGTCGGGCGGTAACGCAGCAGGTTAAGTGCAAGTGGTGCAAAGCCCAAGGACTGGCATAAGGATCCTGGTTCCAACCTCGGGCTCCCCACCTGCAGGGGAGTCGCTTTGCAAGTGGTGAAGCAGGTCTGCAGGTGTCTTTCTCTCCCCATCTCTGTCTTCCCCTCCTCTCTCCATTTCTCTCTGTCCTATCCAACAACAATGACATCAATAACAACAACAATAGTAACTACAACAACAAAACAACAAGGGCAACAAAAGGGAATAAATAAATAAAAATAAATATTAAAAAAATAATTTTGATCCATATTCTTAGAAGGATAAAGAAGTTTCCAATGGAGGGGATGGGACACAGAACTCTGATGGTGGGAACTGTGTGAAGTTGTACCTCTGTTATCTTCTTACAGTCTTATTAATCATTATTAAATCACTAATAAAATATTTTTAAGGGGGGAGTCAGGTGGTAGTGCAGCAGGTTAAGTGCACATGGCGAGAAAGCACAAGGACTGGCCTAAGGATCTCGGTGCCATTCCCAGCTCCCCATCTGCAGGGGAGTTACTTCACAAGCGGTGAAGCAGGTCTGCAGGTGTCTATCTTTCTCTCCTCCTCTCTGTCTTCCCCTTCTCTCTCAATTTCTCTCTGTCCTATCCAACAACAACATTAATGGTGACAACAACAAGGGCAACAAAAATGGGGGGAAATGGCCTCCAAGAGCAGTGGATTTGTGGTGCAGGAGCGATAACCCTGGAGGCAAAAAAAAAAAAAAAAAACAAGCCAAGAACAATGGCATTATCTCTCATTATCATCCCAGCACAGAGAGGACTATAACACCGACCCAGTGGAAGGGAATTTGTGCTCTTCAATGTCTAGGTGAATAGAGGATCCTCCTGTGATGAAAGGAGATATAATGGAAGCAGGGGTAAGCCAGTCTCATTCAATACGTCCACTTAGCTCCATAAGGCTTTAAATTCCTCCTAGTAATATTTTATTTTATTTTACTTTTTTGCTACCAGGGTTATTGCTGGGACTGTGCCCACACTACATATACATCACTCCTGACATCTTCCTTCTTTCTTTCCACCTTCTTTCCTTTCTTCCTTCCTTTCTATTATTATTAAAATATTTATTTATTTACTACATAGAAACAGAGAAAAATTTAGAGGGACAGGGAGATAGTGAGGGGAAGAAGCAGAGAGAGACGCCAGCAGCCCTGCTTCACCACTTGTGAAGCTTTGCCCCTCCAGGTGGAGGGGCAGGGGCTTGAACCTGGGTTCTTGCACACTGAAATGTGTGCACTTAAACAAGTGTGCCAACGCCTGGTCCCTTCTTTCTATTTTTATTAGACAGAACAAAGAGATTGAGAGGAAAGGAGAAGACAGGGAGAGAGAAAGAGAGATACCTGCAAACTTACTTCAACATTGTGAAGTGTCTTCTCTGTAGGTATGGAGTGGGGTTCGAACCTAGGTCCGTGAGCCACTGCCTGGCCCCCTTTATTTTTATTTTTTGCATTTCATTTGACTGTCACTGAGTCTAGAGGTCAGTTCACCAGCTGAAGTTACAACTGAAGTTCAATCAGATTCTTAAGTGGGCACATACAACTTCAGAGTCTCTGGGAAATTCAGCCAGGTGTAAAATTATTTTGTTAAGGAGTCTGGTGGTAGCGCAGCGGGTTAAGTGCACATGGCACAAAGCACAAGGACGGCGTGAGGATCCCGGTTCCAGGCCCCGCCCCCCACCTGCAGGGGAGTCGCTTCACAAGCGGTGAAGCAGGTCTGCAGGTGTCTATATTTCTTTCCCCCTCTGTCTTCCCCTCCTCTCTCCATTTCTCTCTGTTCTATCCAACAACGACGACATCAGTAACAACAACAATAATAATAACTACAGCAACAATTTAAAAAAAAACAAGGGCAACAAAAAGGAACTAAAAAATTATTTTGTTATTCTAGTTTGGTTAGAACCAAATCCCATTAATAGCCCCCAGGTTCTGCTGATGTAGAAACTTGCACACTTGCGAGTTTAAGTATTGGCTAAGCACAAGTTTCTGATGGGCTCCTTAATCATGATGAGCTTCTCTTTAGTCATAGTTCTGGAGGACATGTAAGGGTATGGAGTTAGAGTACTGCAACATATACGGTGACCTATACGGTAAGATTCAAGACCTGATTTTAGCTACACATACTAAGTAACTATCAGAAAAAACATTGTTTTAGGGTGATCAAATGATTTTTTAGGACACTTAGAGGAGGTAGCTCCTGGTTCTCTGGCATTATTTTGAGTTATGAATTCAAAGGTATGAGCTTGTTATTCTACTTTGGTCCATTTTCTCTGATACAAAGTAAGAGAGAGGATAGAAGAGGGGGGAGAGAGAGAGGGAGAGAGAGAAGGATAGAAGAGGAGAGGGGGAGAGAGAGAGAGAGGGAGAGAGAGAGAGAGAGAGAGAGGAAGAGAGAGAAAGAGAGAGAGAGAGAGAGAGAGAGAGAGAGAGAGAGAACCTTGTCTCACCTTTCATGAAATGTCCCCCCTGCAGGTGGGGACATGAGGTTTGAACCCTGGTCTTTGTGCATGTGATCTATTAGGTGTACCACCACCCAGCCCCTGTTACTCTATTTCTTTAAACTTTTGGTTGATTAAGAGCCCTCATTTGATCTCATAGTTTTTATAGTCCTCATGACTATTATGCTTTCCAACTTTGAGTAGGAAAAAAGAATTCAAATGAAGGAATGATGTTAGTGGGTGACCTGAAGGTTAGAAAGGAAATATCATGAAATCAAGGAGAAAGTTTAAATGGAAAAGATGAATGCTGGGAATGAAAGACTGTGCCATTATATTGGAGAATGAACCTGAGTTCTCAGCTCTGAAGGACACCAGTATCTCAACCTCTGGATGGCAGAAACACATTGTGGATGAAGCATCCATCTAAGCTGAGTTGGTGAAGACTGATTAAGCCTTCAGTCTGACTATAGAATTCTATGAAGGTGGGGGGGGGTAGATAGCATAATGGTTATGCAAAGAGACTCTCGTGCCTGAGGCTCCAAGGTCCCAGGTTCAATCCCCTGTACTACCATAAACCAGAGCTGAGCAATGCTCTCATAAAAAAATTAAGTAAGGGGGTTGGGCAGTAGCACAGCGGGTTAAGCGCACGTGGCTCAAAGTGCAAGGACCAGGGGAAGGATCCCAGTTTGAGCCCCCAGCTCCCCACCTGCAGGGGAGTCACTTCACAGGCAGTGAAGCAGGTCTGCAGGTGTATGTCTTTCTCTCTCCCTCTCTGTCTTACCCACCTCTCTCCATTTCTCTCTGTCCTATCCAACAATGAACGACATCAGCAATAGCAATAATAACCACAACAAGGGCAACAAAAGGGGAAAAAATGGCCTCCAGGAGCAGTGGATTCATGGTGCAGGCACTGAGCCCCAGCAATAACCCTGGAGGCAAAAAAAAAAAAAGTAAAAGGTTACAAACAATTTTATGAAGGTGAGAAGAAGGTCAAGTGTGGGGTTGGACTCCATGGATAAGACATGTCTGCAGGGTTTGAAGGGGATCCAGTAGGAGGCAGATATGATAGATTTCACAAATGAGATGCTGTTGATGACCTGAGTGGGTGGCTTGATTTATTTTTTATTAGTTCCCCAAGGTCACAGATATGGATTGACTATTATTTATATATATATTTGCCCATTTATTTTCTTATGGTCCTGTCTTCTCTTCCTTTCTTTTTTAAATTTTTTTAATATTTATTTTCCCTTTTGTTGCTTTTTTTATTGTTGTTGTAGTTATTGTTGTTGTTATTGATGTCATCGTTGTTAGATAGGACAGAGAGAAATGGAGAGAGGAGGGGAAGACAGAGAGGGGGAGAGAAAGACAGACACCTGCAGACCTGCTCCACTATTTGTGAAGAGACCCCCTTGCAGGTAGGGAGCTGGGGGCTCAAACTGGGATCCTTATGCTGGTCCTTGCACTTTGTGCCATATGTGCTTAACCTGCTGAGCTACCACCCGACTCCCCTTCTCTTCCTTTCTAAGCCATACCTACACCTACTCCTCAATGTCCTTCCTTTTTTCCTCTTCTCTTTCTGGGTCCTAATGGAACTGGAGTTCAGAGCTCTCTGGTCATCTTCCCCTAACATTTATCCCCCTCTGGGGGGATATGGACCAAAATTCTCTATGGGGTGCCGGTGAGGTTCCAGGATGCACTGGTGAGGTCGTCTGCCCAGGGAAGTCAGGATGGAATCTGCAACTTGGTGGCTGTAAAGTGGTAAGATATAAAGCAAGACAAAACAATAATACCAAATAATAAACAGGAACCAAAATATAAGAATAGAGCAGATGACAATAGGGAGTTTACGGTGAAAAGAAGCTCGGAAGTTTATTTTAGGTATGTTCCTAGAGGGTCCACCACTTACAGTAATTTTTTTTTTTTTTAACTTGGTAGTCAACATGGAGGTGGACTAAAATTAATGGGTAATCCTTTCTTTATCTGACAAGCTTGGACTTTTTTCCAGTTGTGAGAGTGTTGAGTGTCACTTGTAGGTGGCTTGGCTTTATAAGGAAGACATAGTGGCATTGGGGCCCTGGAGGTAGCTACTGGAAGCCAAAAAACACCCCCGTCTTTCTAATCTTCTGCTCAGGGTCAGAGTCCTCAGTGAGCTTAATGAGCAAATGATCTCTCCAAGGAATTTAGTGAAGAACAGTTAGTACAGAGCAAGCCTTGTAGTCAACACTCAGTAACATTAGCTCTGATTACTAACACAAGGGGTAAGTGGAAGGAAAGAGGATGGGCTGATGGGGGTCATCAGAAGAGGAACGTATGTGACAGTAATAAGGGGACAGGAAAGAATACCACTGATGATGAAGATACCTCCCCTTCCTCTCCTCCACCTTCTCTCTTCCCCCCTCCTTCTCTCTCTCTCTCTCTCTCTCTCACTCACTCCATTTTATTATCAAATTATTTGTATACCATATAATTCATTCATTTAAATTGTGTACTTCCAGTGATTTTCACTCTAGTCATATATTTATGCAACCACCACTATAGACCATTCTAGAACATTTTAATCACCTCAAAAAATAACTAATTGCAGAGCCAGACAGTGGTGTGCCCAGTTGAGTGCACAGTGACTCTGCAAGAAGTTTCATGAGCAGTGAAGCAGGTCTGCAGGTATTTCTTTCTCTCTCTCCTTCTCTATCTTTCCCTCCCCTCTTAATTTTTCTCTGTCCTATCTAAAAAAGAAAGAAAGAAAGAAAGAAAGAAAGAAAGAAAGAAAGAAAGAAAGAAAGACTAGCAGGAGCAGTGGATTTATCATTGCAGGCACACAGCCCCAGCAGTAACTCTGGAGGCAAAACAAACAAACAACCAGCGGAGGGGGGGGTGAGGGTAGGTAGATAGCATAATGGTTATACAAAGAGACTCTCATGCCTGAGGCTACAAAGTCATAGGTTCAATCCCCCACATCACCATAAGACAGAGCTGAGCAGTGCTCTGATAAAAACAAAACAAAACAAAACAAAGCAAAACAAAACACCCACAATCCATATCCATTAGTTACCACCTAGAAAGCCACCAAGCTACTGTCTTGTCTGCCTCTATGAAGTCTATTCTGGATATTTTGAGGTTTTTTTATTTTTATTTTAGTTGGTTTTTTATCTCTTTATTTTTTTATTGGATAGAGACAGCCAGAAATCTAGAGGGAAGGGATCGCTAGAAAGGAAGAGAGACAGAAAGACACCTACAGCCCTGCTTCACCACTTGCAAAGCTTTCCTTCTGCAGTAGGAGACTGGGGGCTTGAACCTGGGTCCTTGTGCACTGTAATGTGTGTGCTCAACCACCTGGCCCCTATTCTGAACTTTGTATAAGTAGAAACAGAATGTATGATAGCCAGGGACTGGGTGGTGGCACACCTGGTTAAGCACACACATTATAGTGCATAAGGACCCAGGTTCAAGCCCCTGGCATCTCCCCAGAGAAGTGATCAAAGAGATCTTCAGGACTTGTCCTTTAATCCCTGCTCTGTCCTGGGAACAGGAAGGGGGTAGCAATCATCAATGTTTATTAGAGTCTGGCCACAGGCCAGAGAAGCCCCTAGCTGACATTAAATCACCCACTCAGGATAGTCCTTCCCCTTGTAATTGTCTTTCAAACATTTGAAGTAAAAAAGAAGGAATTGACTTGGTGTTCCAGGTCTCTAACACTTCACTGACACTTGTGAATTTCCCTTTCAACTAAGAAATTGAGGTCAGGGAGATAGTGCACAGGGCAGTGAGCCTGCACTGCCAAGTGTGTGACCCAGAAATGAAGGAAACTTCTAGGCTGTGGTGTCTCTCCCTGCAGTGTCTTTGTGTCGCTTTATGTCTGATTATTTGACAAAGTGACCTGAAGTGATGAAGTTGCACAAGAGTGCAGCCCTGATTCCAACAACAACAACAACAAAGGTGTGTGGGGGGCTGGGTATTGTTAACAGTGCACTTGTTACCATAGGCAAGGACCCAGGTTCAAGTCCCCAGTACCCACTTGCAGGGGGGAAAGTTTCACAATTGGTGAAGCAGTGCTGTAGGAGCGTCTCTCTTTCTCCCTTTCTTTTCTTTATCTTTTTTTTTTTTTGCTTCCCCACCTTTTGTTGCCCTTGCTGTTTTATTGTTGTTGTAGTTATTATTGTTGTTGTTATTGATGTCGTTGTTGTTAGATAGGACAGATAAATGAAGAGAGGAGAGGAAGACAGAGAGAGGGAAAGAAAGACCACCTGAAAAGAAAGCGACTCCCCTGCAGGTGGAGAGCCAGGGGCTCGAACCGGGATCCTTACGCTGATCCTTGCACTTTGCGCCACGTGCGCTTAACCTGCTGCACTATGCCTGACTCTCTCTTTCTCCCTTTCTACCCCTCCTTCCCTTTCTATTTCTGTCTATCAAATGAAAATGAAAGAATAAATAAATCATTGCTAGGATTTGATAATATTGTTTTGTTGAGAAAGACACATTTCTGGTAGTGAAGTGAAGTTTCCTTCTTACATATTTTTTTTGGAAGAGCTTAATGAATGAGTCAGTTTAAAGAAAAATCTGGGGAAAAAAATCCCAATAAGAAATGGGTCAACCTCCCAGGACCTTGTCCTCACCATAAAGCAACGACGGTAGGGATGGCCCCAGTCTCTGAAGGGAGTGCCCTGCCACTCGAGAAAGACTGGTCCTGAAATAAGTGAAGATACAGAACTCTGTTGGTGGGAATGGTGTTGATTTAAACCCCTGTTGACATGTAATTTTGTTAAATAAAGATAACAGATAAAAAAAAAAAAGAAAAGAAAAAGTGGGCCATTGAACAGTTTCCTAAAGAAGAGATACACATGGCCTACAGACATATGAAGAAATGCTCCACTGCACTTATCAGTAGAAAAATGGAAATTAAAACTACACTGAGATACTATCTCGTACCTGAGAGAATGACTTATGTCAACAAACCAGGAAATGACAGGTGTTGGAGGAGTTGTGGGGAAAATGAAACTCTGCTTCACTGCTAGTGGGAATGCAAACTGGCTAAATCCCTGTGGAAGACTGTATGGAGAGTCCTTTAAACAAATAAAAATGGAAGTACCTTATGATCCAGCAATACCACTCTTCACCATTTACCCAAATGACATGCAAACACTAATTCAAAGGGAGATATGCACCCTTGTGTTCATAGCTGCGTTATTCACAATGGCCAAGGAGTGGAAGCAGCCTAAATGCTCATCAGCAGATGATTAGCTAAGGAAGTTAGGGGATATATTGTCGCAGTGGACAGGACTTCCCAGTTTATTCAGGACAAATAGCAAGACCAAGAGACACTTGGGAGAACAAGGAGTGTGTTTATTTATGCACAGGTCCAGGCCTGGAACACTCCTAGAAAACCTGACCCCTAGACAAAGATAGCAGCGGGCTTCAGGGGGTCTGGTGGTAGCGCAGCGGGTTAAGCAGCGCACATGGCGCAAAGCACAAGGACTGGCATAAGGATCCAGTTTGAGCCCCTGGCTCCCCACCTGCGGGGGGGTGGGGGGTGACTTCACAAGCGGTGAAGCAAGTCTGCAGGTGTCTTTCTCTCCCTGTCTCTATCTTCCCCTCCTCTCTCGATTTCTCTCTGTCCTATCTAACAGTGACAGCAATGACAACAATAATAATGACAACAACAAGGGCAACAAAATAGGGAAAATGGCCTCCAGGAGCAGTGGATTCGTAGTGTAGGCACCAAGCCCCAGCAATAACCCTGGAGGCAAAAACAAAACAAAACAACAAAAGCGGGCTTTTATCTGTGGTTAGCAGAAAGGGGTACTGGCTGCTTTTGGGACATGAAGGCTGGCAGGGAGGAGCAGCTTGTGGGTAGCTGCAGGTGATTTCACAGAAGCGGAATTTAGTTGTTAGGATGATAACTTTTATTATATTATTATATTTATTTATTTACTGGAAGAGACTGCCAGAAATTGAGAGGGAAAGGGGAAAACAGGAAGAGAAACAGAGAGACACTTTTTCTTTTTTTTTCCTCCAGGGTTATTGCTGGGCTGGGTGCCTGCACCATGAATCCACCGCTCCTGGAGGCCATTTTCCCCCCTTTTTGTTGCCCTTGTTGTTGTAGCCTCCTTGTGGTTATTATTATTGCCATTGTTGATGTTGTTCGTTGTTGGATAGGACAGAGAGAAATGGAGAGAGGAGGGGAAGACAGAGAGGGGAGAGAAAGACAGACACCTGCAGACCTGCTTCACCGCCTGTGAAGCGACTCCCCTGCAGGTGGGGAACCGGGGGCTAGAACCGGGATCCTTACGCTGGTCCCTGCGCTTTGCGCCACATGCACTTAACCTGCTGCACTACTGCCCGACCCCCCAGAGAGACACCTGCTGACCTGCTTCACCACTCATGAAGCTTCCCTCCCATAGGTGGGGAGTGTGGGCTGGAACCCGGGTCCTTGCACATTGGAACAGGTGTGCTCAATGAGGTGTGTGCCCCCTTAGGATGGTAACTTTCTTTTCTTTTCTTTACTTTTTTTTTTTTTTACCAGAGCACTGCTCAGCTCTGGCTTATGGTGGTGGTGTAGGGGATTGAACCTGGGACTTTGGAGCCTCAGGCATGAGAGTCTGTTTGCATAACCATTATGCTATCTACCCCTGCCCAGGATGATAACTTTCAAACTTTGCAGGTTGCTGTCATCTCCCCCTCCCCAGACCCAGTTTATATGGGTTGCAGCAGTTTGGCTCTGATTTCTCTGTGCCAATACATCCTATGAATACTACATTGCAATAAAAAGATGCTATTGTTTTCTTTGGTACGAAATAGTTGGAACTAGAGGTGATTATACTTGGTGGAATAAGAGATGAAAGACAACTACCAGATGGTTTCACTCATATAAGGAGTCTAGAGAACTGATACACATGAATATGAGAAGGAGGAGAAGGAGAAGGAGAAGAAGGAGAAGGAGAGGAAGAGGAAGAGGAAGAGGAAGAGGAAGAGGAAGAGGAAGAAGAAGAAGAAGAAGAAGAAGAAGAAGAAGAAGAAGGAGAAGAAGAAGAAGAAAAAGAAGGAGGAGGAGGAGGGAAAATAGTTTTTAAGACTTTGTGAGAACTATGGTGGTTATCTCTGGAAGGTGGGAGGGTGAGGACACAGACTGTAATGGGGAGTGTGGTGTGGAACTATATACCCTGTAATCTTACAGTCTTGTAACCCACTGCTATTAATCACAAATAAAAAATGGAAATAGTGGTCAGGCAGTGGTGCACCCTGTTGAGCACACCTGTTACCATGACAAGGGCCCAGGTTCAAGCTTCTGGCCCCCACCTGCAAGGATAAAGGTTCACAATTGGTGAAGCAGGTCTGTAGTTGTCTCTCTGTCTCTGTCCCCCCTCGCTCTCAATTGCTATCAAATAAAATTAACGAATACTTAAAAATAAATAAGCTTCTGATGAGTTTTTTTTTTTAAATGAAGGGGCTGGGTGGTGGTGCACCTGGTTGAGCGCACATGTTACAATGCCCAAGGATCCAGGTTCAAGTCTCTGTTTCCCACCTGCAGGGGGAAGCTTCACAAGTGGTGAAGCAGGGCTGCAGGTGTCTCTCTCCCTCTCTATCTCTCCCTTCTCTTTCAATTTCTCCCTGTCTCTATTCAATAAATAAATAAAGACAATAATAAAAAAATTTAAAAAAAGAAAAACCTGAGTGGAATTCAACAGATGTGATGGTAGTGATACATGCAAGGACCTAAGCACAGTGACACTGACCTGGAAGGATTTTATGACCCTTTTCAGTCCAGACTGGGTTCTGACTCAGGCAGAATGGGAGAAATGTCCCATGTTCCTTGGCTCTTAACCCACACCTCGGTAATGAACAGTTTGCTTATTTGCCTCACTTATCAGCTGTGGGAGCAGATCCTTGTCTGTGTTTCTTGTGTCCCCAGTGCCCAGCAGGATGCCTGGCACACAAAAGTCCTTTGGATTCATTTACTGAGTGAATGTACAAACGAATGACTCTGGCTCTTAATCCTCTGAGTAGTTTCCCTGAATGTGTTCACCCACCCGTCTGCTGCATATTTATTAAGCAGCTACTATGTATACTATATCCTGCCCATGTCTTCCTTGTAATGGCTTTCTTTCTTTTTAAAAGAATTTATTTATTTATGAGAAAGATAGGCAGAGAGAGAAAGAACCAGACATCACTCTGGTTGGTACATATGCTGCCGGGGATTGAACTCAGGACCTCATGGTTGAGAATCCAGTGCTTTATCCACTGCACCACCTCCCGGACCACTGTAATGGCTTTCCCCCTGTAGGTGGGGATCAGGGGCTTGAACCTGGGGTCCTTGTGCACTGTACTGTGAACTCTTAACCAGGTGTGCCACACCTGGACCCCTGAGTTTTAATAAAATGGACACTTTTTGAGGGTAGAGGAATCAGCCTCAGGGAGTGTTGGTGTATGAAAGACCGACAGACAAACTGACTGACTAACTGACTTTGGTCCCACCGAGGCTAAGGGCACAACTCCGATGCCTCTCTCATCGCCTGGCCCCACATTCTGGCTGGCTCAGGAAGGGCAAGAAGATGCCTAAGTGCCCAGCTTTGCTTCATTAAGCAAAAAACTGGAGCAATCTGGATACAAAAGCAGTGAGTGCATAAAATCTTCTCCTGAGACTTGTAGATGGGGTTCTCTGACAAGTGACCCAAGGGACCGACTCACAGCTTCCCAGACTGCCAGAGACCCAGCCCCTCCCCTCTCCAGGGGACGTGGGCAATGTGGTGTTGGCATGGTGACCACTCCCCCTGCCCCCCCCCCACGTGACAAAGCAGCCTGGAGGAGTAGAATGAGGCCCTGTGGGCTCCACCCGCTCAAGAATGGTACTGAGAACCAGTCCAGGAACGAGGGGCCTGGCTGCTAAACTCCTGCTGCAGAAACAATGGAGCCGTTGCCTTGGCAACCAGGGGCTGCCTCTCCCTGGGCCTCTGGGCTGAGTCTGAGTCCTAAGAAAGGAGGTTGGGAGCAGAGGGAAGGATGGGGGTGGGGGGTGCCTTTTCTGCCTACAAGTTGGGGAGACACAAGCTCTTTTCAGAGATTGTATGGGAGTCTTTGTGGGTCCATTCTGCAGAGCTGCTCAGAGACCTGGGTCGGAGCTATTTTCCCCACCCCAAGTAGAGGGGACCGGTTTTGAATGGGCTGTGGATGGTCCAGTGCAGGCCCTGATGAGCGTCCCCATCTTAATGATCTCACCCCTCCCCCACCCCATCCAGGTCTTCTGAGGACTGGACCCCGAGTCTGATAACATCAGAGGATGACCTTGGGTTGCCCAGCAAACTCTGCCATGTGTGTGGATGCTGGCGGTGCAGGTTGGGAATGTGGAGGTCAGAGTGAGGGGTCTGTTTTCTCCTGACCTTGCCCTGAGAGGCCCTGGATTTGGTAAAGGCATCCGTTTTGGAGCAAGGACTCAGATCTAGACTCCATCCCTCACAGGCTGCATGACCCTGAGGAAGTGTCTTCTGTGGTGCAGGAATGAGGTCAGTGTGGGTGGAGTTATAACCCCTGTGATGTGCAGATGTGGGCTGGGAATGGATTCCCTTCTTTTCTCCCTTAGTCACCTGTGGCTCACTGAGCCCAGGAGTTGTCAGCTCTGCAGTGACTACTGAGATGCCCAGTAGGCACAAATGCACTCCACTTCTCCTTGAAACCCTTCCCCATTTTTAGTAGCTTCCTAAATTGCACAATCTGTACAGACCCTTGGGGAAGAATGCCCCCCTATAGTGGTGGCCTGGCTTTAAACAGAACTGGTTACAGGTATCTTCTGCCTGTCTGAATGTTCTCAGTGTCCCCTTTGCATCCGGCTTGCTTTTGCCAGAAAGAAAGAAAAAAAAAAAAAATGAAAGGACACACCTCACAAAAAGCTTGAGAGCTCCGAGGTGTTGGAGGTGGTTTCATCAAGTCCTAAGGGTGTCCTGGGCCTGATGCCCATTGCTCCCCACCTGAGTGGGAAGGAAGCAGGGGGCTGGTGCAAAACCAGCGCAGCTGGCGGCGGCCTGAACCCGGCCCCTGAGTGCAGCGAGGCCCCGCATCGCTAGGCTGCCAGGCTCTGTCCTCCCTGCAACCAGCACCCAACACCACCTGGGAGCTTGCGTGGGCGGCTGAAAGTCACGATTCAGACACTGCGTGCTTTCAGAACAAATGGGTCCCCCTTGTGGCCGCGAGGCCTCATAGCACCTGTCTCCTCCCCTGTGCCCTTGGCTGCTGCTCAGATCACAGGACAGGTGCCCCAAGGGAGGGGCACCAAGAGAGGGGCACCAAGGGCGGGGACCTGGCCTGGACTAGCTTCTCCTGTGCCTAAAGTAGAAGTAATTCCTGGCGTGGCCCATCGTCTCAGTCTAATTGGAGTCTAATCAGAGCATCAAGATGTTTTAGGGTTTCTTTCGAAGCAAAAGTCTTGTGTTGAGATGCAGTGCATTTGAAGAGGCTTATCACACTGGACTCTATTTCCTTGGGTTCCCAGGATCAGCCCTGGTGGGTTGACAGACACCCAAGAATCTCCAGCAAAATGTGGATTCTTGGGCTCTTTCTTTCTTTTTTTTTTTTTTTTTAATTCTGGAGGGTCCAGAGCTTTCATCAGGATTTCCTAGTTTTTATTTTTAGTTATCTAATTTGATAGGACAGGGAGAAATTGAGAGGAAGAGAGGGCAAGAGGGAGAGACACCTACAGAATTACTACACCACTAAGGAGGCTTCCCCCTTGTAGTTGGGGGCTGGGGCTTGAACCTAGATTCTTTTTTTTTAATGCCCATTTTTTAAAAAAGAATATTTATTTATTCATAAGAAAGATAGGAGAGGGAGTTGGGCAGTAGCGCAGCAGGTTAAGTGCAGGTGGCGCAAAGCACAAGTACCAGAGTAAGAATCCCTGTAGGAGCCCCCCACTCCCCACCTGCCGGGGAGTCGCTTTGCAAGCGGTGAAGCAGGTCTGCAGGTGTCTTTCTCTCCCCCTCTCTGTCTTCCCCTCCTCTCTCCATTTCTCTCTGTCCTATCTAACAATGACGACATCAATAACAACAACAATAATAGCTACAACAATAAAAAAACAAGGGCAACAAAAGGAAATAAGTAAATATTTTTTAAATGTTTTTTTTTTTAAAAAAAAAAAGGAGAGAGAGAAAGAAGCAGACATCACTCTGGTACATGTGCTGCCAGGGATTGAACTCAGGACCTCATGCTTGAGAGTCAGGTTGTTTATCCACTATGCCACTGAATCCCAGACCACTGAACCCAGATTCTTGCACAACTCAACTCGGTGTGTCACCACCCAGCCCTGACTCTCAAAAGATTTCAAAGAACAAGAATCACGGATGAAGGTAAAGCAGAATAGAACTTTCCTATTGGGTAGTGTGTAGGTCCATTCAAAGTAGTCCTTTGGGGGGTGTTGAGGGGGGTGGGGTAAATGATCAAATACATCCTCTGTGCTATGCTCGGACCGATGTACATGATGAAGGCAATCAGTCCAAGTTTTTTCTGACCACATCTCATTTCCACCACCACAATGACCCATCTGGTTCACCCACCTTAGTCGCCAGCCTTGGATCTAGTGACTGTCAGTTGTTTCCAAAAACCATCCACTTTGACAAGGCAGAGATTTGTCCTCAAGAGGATCCAAGTGAACATGACAGCATTTATTGCTGCAGGAGTTCCTGGAGCTTCTGCAGGTCTCAGAGTGGGAAGGATACATGCCAGGATAGTCACTTTGGAAGTGACTACTTTGAAGGGTCTGACAGGTTAATGAAAAGTCATCCATGTAATTGAATAATGATGGATTATAGGTACGACAGTTTACCAGTAATACTAAGAAGTTAGATAATGGTTCCATAGATTACACTGGGGAGGCCTCAGTACCACATGGAGGGTGTTATAGCACCAGAGAAAAAGGCATCTGTCCCTTTCTCTGTCTATTAATGAAAAGGTGGTGAAGTCATGTATTTGCAAGGTTCAGACTGCAAAAAACTACTAAGCACAAGGACCCGCACAAGGATCCAGGTTCAAGGCCCCAGCTTCCCACTTGCAAGGGGGATGCCTCACAAGTGGTGAAACAGGTCTGCAGGTGTCTATATTTCTCTCCCCCTCCTCTCTAAATGTCTCTCTGCTGTATCCAATAAAGTGGAGAAAATGGCCACCAGGAGTGGTAGATTCATAGTGTTGACACGGAGCACCAGCGATAAGCCTGGAGGAAAAGAAAAATGCATAGAAGAGGTCAAAGAATGGACAAATCATGGCAGCCAGAATGTCCTATCATTTATATGGCAGTTAGAGACATTTGTTGACATCCCCTCTGGGCCCCGGATGAATCAGACAGGAGCTCCCAGTACAACATAGGAAACAAATTCACAAGGGACCAACTGTGAAACCCTGTGGGATGTGTTATAACAGAGCAATAGTTAGGAGGAGAGACACCCCCAAATTCACCTAAAATGGTGCTAAAGTCGCTCAAAAGTGACACTTTTTCAGAGCTGTGGAGTGGATAGATAGCACCCAGGAAATGTCTTTTTTAAATGGCCTATTGAAGGGAGAATGTGGAAGACTGAGAGAGACTCTGGTTCCTCTTTTCTCCCTGTGTCTCTGCTCAAGGCCAAGTGACCTACAGTGCTCTTCCACTGAGGATCTTGTGCTCTGGACAGTGAGTGTTCTCAGACAAGACACCAGAAGGATGTTTAAAAGTGTGCATGTTATGAAAAAAAAAAGTGCTCATGTGATTGGCTTTGTTCTTTGATTTCTCAACTCCAGGTCACCATTTCATTTAGCTACTGATGAAGAGGAAGAGACACCACAGTACAGGAGCTTCTGGGTACATGCCAAGGCAGTCCCCCTACATGGTGAGCATTGTCTTGTTCCTGAGTACATCTGCCATTGTCCTGAGAAAGATATTTTGAACTAATTTTCTGGTGCCAGGAAGAGGATGAGAGGCAAATGGACCAGAATTGCGCCTTCTAAGGTGCCCACCTAGAGAAGAATGTTTAGCCAGGCTCCAGATACAGAAGTGACCCCAGTGAACTCAGCAAAATCTTACACCCATTGGAACAGCCTACACCCAAAAGAGAGTTGTGATGAAAAGGAGAGTTCTGATAAGCAGTGTGGGAGAGGATGGGTGTTCCCCCAGGGAGGCCCTAAAGGCCAGGACACAGGGATGGACTTGATTTCTAGCACTCCCCTCCCTCCACATGCCTCCAAAATAAATATTCTGGCTACACTGTAATTATTATGCTACATAATAATTGGCAGATAAGATAAATCAGGACTCTCCCACTCCTGCCACCAGAGAGCCATTTGTTGGACTTTTGCCAGTACACCACTACTAGGAGGGCTAAAAACTTTTATTAAAACCCAGATCTGGGGCTGGGGAGACAGGAAAAAGACTTTCATGCCTGAGAAAGATTCCAGGTTCAATCTCCAGCACCACCATAAGCCAGAGCTGAGCAGTGCTCTGGTAAAACATACAGACATACAACAAAAGACCAGTCCCTAGACCCCATGTGCTAGACCTGCCTAGAGGAAGAGAGATTTGAGAGGAAAGACTGACCTGACCTTTGTCTTGGCTTAGGCTGCCAGACTCTAAGAATTCAAGTGCACGTCATTTGTCTGGGAAGTGATCTGAAAGAAACACTAGTAGGGGAAGGTGGAGAGAGCCAGTAAGGTGGGAAAGTGTCCCACCATGCCTGCTGTCTCTGAGGATCATGGGAGCTCAGTTCCTCATGGGCCCCTAGGAGAAAGTGGAGGACTGGTCTAAGAGATCTTACCCAAAGTGTTATTTCTCTACCAGTGTGTTACTATGGCCAGAACAATGCTGCCAAGAAGAGTCCTAGCAGCCTGGGACATACTGGGGTGGGTGCTGAGGGATGTTTGGTTGACTCCCACAGCTCTAGCACTGTCAGAAAAAGCAGATATGAATGAGAGAACATCTGGGCAGAGGTGACAGCATTTTCAGAGACAGTGGGGCCTGCAGTAGCAGAACAGAATGGTAGAATTGTTGCAGCTGGTCCTAAAACACATCTCGGTATATTTATTTATTTATTTTTATTGCTACTGGGGTTTGGTGCCTGCCCAAAGAATCTACCACTCCTCGTGGCCATTTATTCTCTTCCCTCCATTATTTGATAGAACAAAGAAAAATTGAGAGAGGAGGGGGAGGGAGAGAAACAGATGCTGGGAAATTGTGCCGATGCAGTTGCATCTGCCATGTTGTCCCCTCAGGCTACTGCTAGTTCCTGCAAGAGTTGGGACATTCTCGGAGTGCCTGTTCAGCCATGTTGTGCCCTCAGGGCATCGTCTATACCCCTGCCATATTTGGAGTGCTTTGGTCACTCCTCCCCCCTCCCATTCTCATGAGAGTTATTATCCTATCCTGGAGTGCTATGGTTACTCCTCCCCCTTCCCATTCTCGTGAAAGCTGCTCCTCGCTCTCTTGCCAGCACTTCACTCCGATGTTCAGACGCAGGAAAGGTTACTGTGTGAGGCGGCCATTTTCGCTACCTCCACATGGCCCAACCTGCTTCTCTAGCACCCAACTCTGAGGTGCCAGCGCAAATAAAGATTTGTGTTCCCTCTTCACTCCGGACCCCCTCTCTCTTCTCCATGGCCCGCGCACAACAACAAACAGACACACCTATAGTACTTGCTTCACTGTTCATAAAGCTTCCCCCCCCACCACATGGTGGGGAGCAGGGATTTGAACCATGTGAATGGCCTATATGTTTAATCAGGTTCATGACTACCCAGCACACCCACATCTCAGTATTTTTTTAAGTTAAAGAGTCAGGGAGGTGGCCCACTGAGTAGAGCACATGCCTCCCATACATGCAGCCCTGGGTTTGACCTATGGAAGCTCATGGGTGATGGAATGGTACCTTAGTATCTATTTTTTGTCTCACACACAAAATATACAACAGAGGAACCAGGTGGCACACCTGGTTAAGTGCACACTTAACCTGAGTAAGGACCCAGGTTCAAGTCCCTGGCCCCCCTTTAGGGCAAGCCTCATGAATGGTAAGGCACTGCTCAAGGTTGGTGTCCCCATTCCCTTCCTCAGTCCCTCCCATCCCACTAAATTTCTGTCCAATCAAAATAATAAATAAATAAATATGCAACCAAAAACTAGGTCAGAGTGGCATAAAGATAGCAGTGTACACACACACACACACACACACACACACACACACACACACACACACGAGGCCCTGGGTTCATTCCCCAGCATTATATAAAGAAGAACCAGGGTCATGTGACGCAAAGCACAAGGACCAGCAGAAGGATCCTGTTTTGAGCCTCTGGCTCCCCACCTGCTGGGGAGTCGCTTCACAGGCAGTGAAGCAGGTCTGCAGGTGTCTATCTTTTTCTCCCCCTCTCTGTCTTCCCCTCCCCTCTCCATTTCTCTCTGTCCTATCCAACAATGATGACATCAGTAACAACAACAATAATAACTACAACAATTAAAAAAAAAACACAAGGACAACTAAAGGGAAAATAAATATTAAAAAAAAAAATAACCAAGGTGTTGTTGCCAGTCACATCCAATTTCATCTGGACCCCCTAAACCTCCAGTCCCCTCCAGCCTCATGAAGGAGAGATTATTCACAAGAAGGAAGAGATGAGGAGCAGTCAGCTTTGTTTTGGGACTTCAGAACAAGCACTTGCTGACAGGAGCTCCATTTCAGTCTCCATCTGAGGTCTGAGCAGTGGGACACATGCTATGTATCTGTTCTGTCCTGTAGTAATGTGGTTGTGGAACACCTGAAATGAGGCCATTGCAACTGGAGAGCTGAATTTTAAATTTTATCTCAAGTTGATGAATTTGAAAATAAATATGAACAGGTAATGAGTTAATGGCTATGGTGATACACAGCACAAGTCCTCCAGTACTTCCCTTTGCCCCTCTGTCTTCTGCAGCCAGACTTGAAGCTGCCCTGTGAGCATCCCTGAGCCTGGAAAGCCTTGTGTCCAGCGCCACCTGCAGGATGTGAGGAGCAACGAATAGAAGCTGGCTGAATCCCTCATTCCTGGTCTGCAGTTCCTCCTAGCCTCTAAGCCCTGGTGCCTGACTGAAGAGAGAATCGTGGCAAGAAAGGCGCTGGCCCCGTTCTCTGAACTCTTGGAGAGACTTTGGTGGAGGAGACTCAGACTTCCATTGACCATTTTTATAAAGTTAACCTGTGATATATTTTTGCTTGGGTCTTTTTAAAAAATTATTTTATTTTATTGAGAGAGAACAAGCCACAGACAAAAAGGCCAGAGCACTGCTCAGCTCTGGTTTATAGTGGTGCTGGAGACCTGGTACCTCAGAGACTTAGAGGTGAAAGTCTTTTGTATAACCATTACACTGTCTCCCCAGCTCTGCTTGGGTCTTTTAATAGTGTTCGGGCTTGTTTTCTTTCTTTCTTTGTTTCTCTTTTTCCACCCCCTTTTTTTTTTATTAGTGATTAATACTGACTTACAAGATTGTAAGATAATAGGGGTATAATTCCATAACATTTCCACCGCCAGAGTTGTGTCCTCATCCCCCTCCACTGGCAATTGCAGTAGTTCTCCCAATAGTCACAGAAGTGGGTTGACTTTCTATCTACACACTGTATCTATCTATCTATCTATTTATCTATTTTTGGTCCACTTTTTTCTACATTTGCTCACTTCCTTTCTAAGTCACACCTACACTTATTCCTATTTCTTCCTTCCTTCCTTCCTTTTTTTTTGCCTCCAGTGTTATCACTGGGGCTCAGTGCCTGCACTATGAACCCACTGCTCCTGGAGGCCATTTTCCCCATTTTGTTGCCCTTGTCATTGCACTTGTTGTAGTTGTTATTGTTGTCATTGTTACTGTTATTATAGTTACTGTTGCTGTTGGATAGGACAGAAAGAAATGGAGAGAGAGGGAAAGATAGAGACAGGGAAAAAAAGACAGACACCTGCAGACCTGCTTCGCCGCTTGTGAAGTGACCCCCCCCCCCCGCAGGTAGTGTGCTGGGGGCTCAAACTGGGATCCTTATGACAGCCCTTGTGCTTTGCGCCATGTGCGCTTAACCCACTGTGCTACCGCCCAGCTCCCATCTATCCCTATTTCTTATTGTCTTTCCTTTTTTCATCTTTTTTCTGATAAGGAAAACAGCGCCTGGCTTTCTCTGGTGTTTTCCACATTCACTTCTCTTTCTGTGATGGTACCAAAATAAGATTCCCACTGGTTACGGCCATTAGGAATATCATAAGCTTTTTTTGTGGGCTTCTTCAGGACCATACCCTCATAGCAATGGTAGCAACTGCCCCACTCTCCCAAGAGAGGCTGGGTCCTCCTACTCTGCCACTCAAGGAAAACTGGTTCTGAAGCAAGTACAGCCTAGAATGTTTCCCACTGTGACTATGGACTGTGAGCTCAGTCTGACAGGGACTCAGAGGTTGTACAGGTTCCAGTGCTAAATATGAATAGATATGAACCCCAAGTTAGATCATTGTGGTAAACAGTTAATTGAATTTATATAGTTTCTTTAAGTTTGCCAGCATCTCTCTGCCCTAATCCTGCTTCCTAGTTCTACTCTCAACTCTAACACCATTTTCCCAATGTTTCTAGTCTATCCCCATGTTAGCTATTAATTAAGCTCGAGCAAAGATTATAAAGACCCTGGCTCCTCAAAACCTTCCTAAAATAGACTTAATAGCTTCTTTCCACCCTAAGGTCCCTACTTTCATCTGCTCTATTCCTACTTTTTGGTTCCTGTTTATTATTATTGTCCTGATTTCTATCTTACTGCCTTTCAACAAAAAGTTCCAGATACTACTATGATTCCATTCTGATCTCCCTGGGCAATGCATCCTGCAAACTCATCCTCACCAATGCATCCTGCAAACTCACTTCTCCAGAGCCCTACTCCACTAGGGAAAAAGAGAAACAGGCTGGGAGTATGGATTGATCTATCAATGCCCATGTTAAGCAGAGAAGCAACTACAGAAGCCAGACCTCTCACCTTCTGCAACCCAAAAAGAATTTTGGTCCATACTATTGTTGGGTGTCTTCCGACCAGCAGAGAAACAGCAGCAACATAGGGAACCGGGAACCAGCAGTGTGGGTGAGGCACGGAGGAAAGGACCAACCTCAGGGAATGCTTCAGAGAGACAGCTCGTTTATTGTTCATACACAGGGTTAGATATACTGATCGCCATCCAATAGGAACATAGGGGAAGTATGTAGAACCCAGAGGAAAGGCACGTGACACTCACACCATGTTAATTGCCCCCAGGTGCACCTTATTCACGCTCTTAGGTTATACCTGCTTCTTATATCCAGCTCGGGCTCATAGGCAAGTTACCAGCCTATAAGGACACAAGTTATGGCCTTATAAAGGGAGGTCACGTATCGGTCATTCACAAGAAACGGGAACCTTTAGGGTATGTTGTGTAAGGAGGCAGCTCCCTTGCTCCTGAGCTCGGTGCCATCTCAGCCTACAGAGTCAAGGAGGGACACACCTTTAGGCCTTGGGGTCTACCTCCTCAAGACTCAATGTAAAAGTGATAGGCCTCTACCCAGGCTGGAGGATCTCCCACATACACTCTCAGAGGGGTAACTGATAGGGGAAGTAAACCAGAGGACTCTGTACTCCCATTCTACCAGGACCTGAAGCATTTGTTACCAGGAATTTTTTTTTTCCTTTTGCATCCAGGGTTATCTCTGGGGCTCAAGGCCTGTACTACAAATGCCACTGCTCCTGGTGGCCATCCCCCCTTTTCTTGTTGTTATTGGACAGGGCAGAGAGAAATTGAGCGAGGAGGGGAAGATAGAGAGGGAGAGAGAAAAATAGACATCTGTAGACCTGCTTCACCACTTGTGAAGTGAATCCCCTGCTGGTGGGGAGCCAGGGGCTCTAACCGACACCTTTGTGCCAGTCCCTGCACTTCATATTATTGTGCACTTAACCCAGTGGGCCACTGTCCAGCTCCTCCAGGAATCTTTTTTTATTTATAAAATGAAATATTGACAAGACTAGAGGATACAAGGGGTACATTTCCACACAATGCCCACCCAAATATTTTTTTAATACCATCAATAAAAGGGAAGCAAATTTGGAAAACACCAGAGGGAGCCAGGCATGGTTTCACTTATCTGAGAAGAGGAAAAAAGGAAAGATACTTGGAAGTAGTAGTAGGTGTAGGGGTGAACTAGAAAGGGAGAGTGAAGGCAGGGCCATTGAAAAAAGGGGGAAAATCTTTAGTCCATACTCCAGAGGGATAAAGAATAGGGAAGCTTCCAATGGAGGGGATGGGATGTGGAACTCTGGTGGTGGAAATTGTGTGGAATTGTACCCCTCTTATCCCAAATTCTTGTTGATTATTATTAAATCACTAAATTATATTAATAAAACAAATTTAAGAACAGAAAAAGGGAGAAATTATATCTATATCTGTATATATACATATACATAGTTATAGAATAAACCCATATTGGTGACCTTGGGAGAGCTACTACAGTTCCCTGTAAAGGGGATGAGACACAGAACTCTGGTGGTGGGAACTGTATAGACTTATACTATTATAATTTGTAAATCTATATTAAATCACTAATAAAAACAAAAACAATAAAGCAGGATTCCCGGTGACAAACGTTTCAGGTTCTGGTGGAATTGGGATTCAGAACCCTCTGATCATCTCCCCCACTCTTGTATCCCTCTGAGGGAGTATAGACCAAAGTTCTTTTGGGGGCCATAGAAGGTGGGAGTTCTGGCTTGGGTAATTGCTTCTCTGCTGGACATGGGTGCTGGTAGGTTGATTCATACCTCCAGCTCATTTCTATCTTTCTCTTGTGGGCTAGGGTTCTGGAGATTCAGGGACACACTGGTGAGTTCATCTGCTGGGTTTGTTTTCTTTTTTTATTAGTGATGTAATATTGATTTACAAAATTATAAGTCAACAGGCGTAGAACTTCACACTGTTCCCACCACCAGAGCTCTGAATCCCCAGGCCCTCCATTATAATTGATAGTAGTTATCCCAAGGTTGCAGATATGGGTTAACTATTATTTCTACAATGATCTGTCTATATTTATATATAATGGCCCCCTCCTTTTAAGGTCCTATCTTCTCTTCCTTTCTAAGTTATACATAGCCATATTACTACATCCAAATGTCCCTCTCTTTTCTTCTTTTCTCTCAGGGTCCTGATGGAGTTAGAGTTCAGAGCCCTCTGATCCTCTTATCCCTATCATTTCTTCCCTAGTGGGAGTATGGATCAAAATTATTATTATTTATTATTATTATTTTGGGTACAGAAGATCGGAGTTCTGGCTTCTGTAATTGCTTCTCTGTTGAATATGGGCTTTGGCTGTTTGACCCATACCTCCATCTGGGCTTGTTTTCTAATCACTAAAGAGACCTCCTAGGACCAGGTGCTGGTAACACCTGGCTAAGTGCACATGTTACCATGCACAAAGATCTCGGTTCAAGCCCCTGGTCCCCACTTGTATGAGGAAAACTTTATAAGTGGAGAAGAAATACTGCAGGGGTCTCTGTCTCTCTCCTTCTTCATCCCCTTTCCTTCTCAGTTTCTCTCTGTCCTATCAAATAAACAAAGTTTAAAAATATTTCTTTAAAAAATATATGGGGTTGGTGTATTACACCAAAGTAAAAGACTCTGAGAGAGTATAGGTCCTGGAAAACGATGACAGAGGACCTAATGGGGGTTGTATTGTTATGTGGAAAACTGAGAACTATTATGAGTGTGCAAACTATTGTACTTACTGGTAACTGTAAAACATTAATCCCCCAATAAAGGGATATAATCTCCAAAGGAACTTGAAATTTTCAGTGAAGTTAGATTTTCTGGAATAGTCCCCTGCAGAGATGGGGGCATGACCTAACTCTGCCAGAAGTGAACTTCAGACAAATTGGGATTCTGTTCTGAAGTCAGTGCATCTGAATGCCTTTTCCTAGCTTATCCCTGATAAAGGGTGTGATTAATGTCTCTCAGGGGTAAAGTTTCTCCCACAGGGGTTCATGTCACCCAAAGGAAGGTCTTAGATTTCCTGGGGGAAACGTTATGTGTGGTAAAGACCTGCTTGCTCTGAACTTCCAGTTTTGTCAGTACATGGAGCACAAACACTGGAACCCCACTAATACCAACTCCAGCACATACTGTTAGGAGAAGCTGAGGGCTACAGGGCCTTAAATGCCACTTAGGACTATCTGAGACTATGACCACATTTCTTTCCCCATCTTTTCCTCTATGAGAGGGGAAGAGTTTTCAGAGCACCAGGGATTAGTAGAAAAAGGTTTTTTATATTTATTTATTCCCTTTTGTTGCCCTTGTTGTTTTATTGTTGTAGTTATTATTGTTGTTGTTATTGATGTCATTGTCATTGTTGGATAGGACAGAGAGAAATCGAGAAAGGGGAAGACAGAGAAGGGGAGAGAAAGACAGCTGCAGACCTGCTTCATCACTTGTGAAACGACTCTCCTGCAGGTGGGGAGTAGGGGGCTTGAACCTGGATCCTTACTCGGGTCCTTGTGCTTTGCACCACCTGTAGTAGAAAAAGTTTTAAGAGAGCGCCAGGAAATACCATTCACTATGGGGCAGGGGGTGGTGGTTAGAAAGGTAGTCGTACCTGGTAAACAGAAAGAAGCCCAATAAAAAAAGGCAGATAATCTCAACAGACCAATAAAACACTGAATCTAAGTAAGGCTAGAAATGAGGATAAAACAAAGATGAGAAGGGACTGGGCAGTGGTGTGCTGGTTGAGTGCCCACATTACTAAGTGTGAGGACCTGGGTTCAAGCCCCTTCTTGCAGGAGGCACACTTCACAAGTGATCAAGCAAGGTCTGCTGGTGTCTCTTGTTCTCTTGTTGGATAGTATGCCAGCTCCCCCTGGCTTCTGCTTAACCATATGCCTATATAGGGATAGATTTAATCCCATTCAAAGCTTTGGTTTATTTACATAAATCACTTTTACATTTACATAAAGCACTCCCTCCAGGGCATTGGTGGTTCAGTGATAGGATTCTCACCTGCTCCACCCCCTCCTTGTCACACTCTGATTTTCGCCAGTCACTTTTCTCTCCACCCTCTCTATGTCACATCCTGTTTCCACCCTACTTGGCAAGTATATATAAAGACAGCATTGTGAGTTTTAGAGTACTTGAGTTTAGCTTAGCTCGTCTTAGATTGTGCTGCGTCCTGCATGAATAAAGAGATACTGCTTACAGCTCAACCATGATTCCCTGGTCATCTGTTACCCGCCCGTGAAGCCAGCCCGGCGAAAACAACATAGCCCGGCGAAAACAACAGTCTGCTGGTGTCTCTTGTTCTCTCTTCCTTTTTATCTCCCCCTATGTCTCTCTGTCCTATCAAATAAAGGAGGGGAAAAAAAAAAGGAAGGAAATGATCCCCCTTAGGCAGACACATGATGGAAATGTCAAAGCAGAATCATGTCAAATGTCAAAGTCAGAGAAAAGTAAACGAGGGAAATGTACTGTAGAAGCGATTGAAGAGGAAACTCCACAGAGGTAAGCCATATTGGGTATTATTTTGTTGGGTTTTGCATGCCATTATAACCAGTTTTAAATTTTATTTTGCCACTAGGGTTATTTCTGGGGCCTGGCACCCACATAAAGACTACACTGCTTTCAGAGCTCATTTCCCCCCTTTTTCTTTAATAGAGGGTGAGGTAGAGAGATAGACAGACAGAGAGGGATGGAGAGAGAGACAAACAGAAAAAGGAAAGATGCCTGCAGCAGTGCTCCACTGCTTGTGAAGCTTTCCCCTTTGCAGTTGGGGCTTGAAGCTGGGTCCTCATGCATGATAACATGTGCACTCTACTAGGTATGCCACTACCTGGCTCCTGAAATTATTTTTTTATTAAGATTTTGTAAATCATTTTATTGGGAAGGGGCTAAGTGAGATAATCGATTAATATAGTTTAAGAGATCTGACTCTTAGACTGCTTAGCTTCACCTTTAAACTCCATCCCCTCCCAGTTGTGATTTTGGGTAAACTACTTAGTCCCAGTCTCACTTTTTCATTTCTGTCATTCTCTAAATCAGAATGATAGGTGGCCCAGTGAATTAGCCCTTGGACTATCAACCATGAGGTCCCCAGTTCAATCTCTGACATCACATGTGCCAGTGATACTCTGGCTCTCTCTCCTCTTTCGTTAGTAAATAAATCTAAAAAAAGAATAATAGTATCTACACTGTTGATTTGGTATGAGGTTTAAGTGTGCTTTACTTCACAAAAAAACTTAGAATAATCCTAAAATACAGTAACAATTTGATACAACTGTGAATTACTTGCACCAGATAAATGAAAAGCTATATGAACACAAAAACCTGTGTGTCAATGTTTATTGCAACTTTGTTCATCTCCAACAGCTGGAAACATTCCAGATTTCCCTAAGGGCTGAATAAATGATGGAATTCTACTCATCAAGAGCGATGAACACATACTCTTGATTCACCTCAAGTGCATTATTGCTAAATGAAAGAAGTCAGACCCCAAAGGCTATATGTCATATAATTCCACTTAAATGACATTATGGAAAGAAAAAAAAAAAAAAAAACATGAGGACAGAGGACAGACTAGCATTTGTCAGGGCTTAATTGTGGTATATTTGAGTGGTGCATGCATGAGGGAGTCTTTTTATATATATATTTTTTACTTATTTAAAAAAGGAGACATTAACAAAGCCATAGGATAAGAGGGGTACAACTTCACACAATTCCCACCACCAGATCTCCGTATCCCATTTCATCCCCTGACAGCTTTCCTATTCTTTATCCCTCTGGGAGCATGGACCCAAGGTCGTGGGCTGCAGAAGGTGGAAGGTCTGGCTTCTGTAATTGCTTCCCCGCTGAACATGGGCGTTGACTGGTCGATCCATACTCATCAGGGAGTCTTTTTTAGAGGCTGGGGATGTGAGAAAAACTTTCTATCTTGATTGTCTGTGACTTCCTATGCATTTGCCCAAGCTCAAGAGATCTGAACACCAAAGATTTTCATTATATGCAAAACAAATAAACAAGAAAAAAAAAAAGGGAAATAGTTCACTCAATAGAACACATGCCTTACCATGTAAGAGGACCTGGGTTCAAACCTAGTCACCATTTGGGAGTACCATGGATAGCACTAGTGGAATCACATTTACGTGAGGCCATGGTGCTGCTCCAAATGGACAAAGCCTACACCCTTCTCCCAGCCCCCAACAGACCCCAAACCCAACTGTTGAGCACTTCAGGAAAAACTAAATGTCATCCCCAATCTCATCTGCTTTATTCCTACTTTTTGGTTCCTACTTATTGAACACTTTGTCCTGCTTTATGTCGTCCTACCTTTCAGCCGCCAAGTTGCAGATGCAATCATGATTCCATCCTGACTCCCCTGGGAAGACCATTGTGTCCTGGAACCTTACCTCTCCACTAGGGAAAGATAGCAACAGGCTGGGAGTATGGATCCACCTGCCAACACCTAAGTCTAGTGAAAAAGTAATTACAGAAGCTAGACCTTCCCTTCTGCATTCCATAAAGAATTTTGATGGGGGGTAGAGTGTTATGCAGAAGATCGAGAAATTACATTATGTACAAACTACTATATTTCTGTATTTTATTGTCAACTGTAAACCATTAATCCCCCCACATGAAGAAAACTTTGATCCATACTCTCAGAGGGGAGAAATATTAAGAGGGCTCTGAACCCCAATTCCATCAGAACTCAGAGATTTAAAAAGGAAGGACATTCGGAACTGGCAATGGGTCTAGGTTTCTTAGGAGAGTAGGGGGAAAGGACAGGACTGTGGAAGAAATGGGAATATATACTATACAGTTACAGAAATAATAGTTCACCCACATATGTGACATTGGGCAGGCTACTGCAAGTTTCCAATGGAGTGAGGACTCAGAACTCTGGTGGTGGGAATGGTATGGAATTACACCCTTGTTGTCCCATAATTTTGTAAATCAATATTACATCACTAAAACAAACAAACAAAAAACTAAATGCCAAATTCTGAAGAGGCAAGGAATACACTTAGGTGGATATGATAATTTATGAGGACCCCCTACACACACACACACACACATATACACACACACACACACACACACACACACACACACACACACGAATGAAGACTTATTCAGCAACAAAAATACATCTCATGAAATTAGAATGCGTTGGATGCTAGCTGTATAAAGAACAGACATTTGCAGTTATAGCTATTTCCCTGCTTCTAAGAAATTATATCATCATCTGTGCTGGAACCAAATATTCCAAGTTCAGTAATCCAGTATTTGAGATGTTCTAGGACAGCAAGTTCTGTCTTCAGTGGAGTTCTGTCTCAAAGGGGATAGTGAGGGTTTTGGCTATTTTTTCCATTTTACCACCAGGGTTATTGTTGGGGCTCAGTGCCTATATAAAGGTTCCAATTGCTCCCAGTGGTCATTTTCTTTTTCTTTTGACAAGAGAGTGGGGGTTTGGGAGAGAAAGTGACAGGCACCTGCAGCACTGCTCCACCACTCATAAAGCTTCCCTCCCTGAATGTGTGAACTGGGGACTTGAGCCTGGGTCCTTATGTATTGTACTCTACCTGATAACTGCCTGGCCAGAGAACAGTGAGTTTTATATTGAATGACTCGCACCATAGTTCTCCACAAGGCTTTGCCATTACTTTAGAATCAGTGCTCACCTTACGAGATGTGACTTTGTAGCTTAGATAATGCCTCCTTTTGGAAGATCAAAGGTCAAACTCCAAACACCTGTTAAGTGCGCCTCCTTCCCAGTCAAATGTGTCATGCCAGTAAGTTCAGCAGCCAGAAAACCTAGCAATGGGTTGTTTTTCCCCTGACCTTGCTACGGCGAAAAGAAAGACAACGACAACCTATGAATGACTTGGCCTCGAGGATCAGACTCAGAGAGAAGGGTTTTACTTCAGAGCTGTCCCTACTAGGCTGGTTCTAGAGAAAAAAACAAAAACACACCGCAGAATTATTTTGCTCATAGACAGCTTTTATTTTTGTTTTCAGTATGTGCCCTTGAAGATTCCAAAATGTCGGGAGTTTCTGCTTCTTCTGGGACCAGAGGTAAAAGCATTGTAAGGAGACATCCCACCTTGGCTCATCACTCTCCCCTGAGGACTAAGTCTGAAGGCCTGGGCGAGAGGGAGCTGACTCGCACGCCTTCTTCCAAGATGGGTGACACAGCGAACAAAGAATTAGCAAAACATAGACTCAGTCTGTAGAGGGCTTCAAATATACAGTTTATATATATATAAACCTGTTATATAGGATTTCAACGCATTGGTTTCCTTGTGGTTTGTAATTAAAGTACAAATGATATAGATGTCATACACTGCTGATTTCCCCTTCTCAGCCCCCCTCCCTCCCCAACATAAATAACATTACATAGGTCAGGTGATCCTAAGAGGTGGTTTTTTTATATTTTTTTCTGTTGCAAATAGTTGTTTTTTAAAGGCATGTTTCCCCTTCCTCCCCCTGCAGACTACCTCTGAGAGTTTTGTAACATAGCAGCATGGTCTGGATAAGACTGGAGACAGCATGGAGATCTAATGGAGAGAGCGCAGAACATTGCTTCTCACTGATTGGCACCAGATGGGCTTTTGCATTTCCACTGACAACAGAGGCTACAACAGGAAGCAGAGAATGTGCAGTGCGGTTTCATCCTCCACTAAAGAGGAGGAAGAAGCTGTCTGGACCACTGAGACAAGGCCTACAGGCATTGAGGTTTTGGAGACGGAGCATAGTTCCAGAAATGTCCTGGCTCAGTATTTACATATTTGTAAGTTGCATTCTCCTTTTAAGAAATTCGTGTTTCTGAGGTTTTGCTGGAGGTGGGTGAGTGGGGGTGGGGCGAGGTGGATGGGTGGGTGAGGGAGAGAAGGAACTTAAAAAAACAAAACCCAAACCAGTTTCCATGTATGTAAAAAGTCCTGTTAGCAAGTCTTACTGTTATTTTCACACACATCATTGAAAATAGATACTGACAATGATTGGTTTTCTTATTCATTTTTTTAAAGAGCATGAGAAGAGAGAAAGTGATGGGGGGAGGGAAAAGGAAAAGGGGGAGGAGAAGGGGAGGGGAGGGGAGAGGGGAGGGGTGGGAAGGGGAGTGAGAGTCCGCTAAGGAGAACGCCTGGCCTTCTTTAGCATTAAATGACACTGGATGGTCTGGATTCGGTTCTTGGCCGGGACAAACTCAGGCTGCAGCTTCAGTGTTGATTCATACCACACCAGTGCTTTTTCAAATTCTTCCTGTGAGGAACAAAGGGACCGGATGTGAGGAGAGTAGGATCACCACACTGTGTCTATATCGTGACTGATTTTCTTTCTTTTCTTTTCTTTTCTCTTTCCTTTCCTTAGGAAGCATTTTATTGTTATTGACAATCAACCCTGCAGCATTTTCAAAGGATTTGAATCTTAAGACTCTGAGGTCCAAGAAGAAACAACTGCCTCTATCCACAAGGTATAAAATCACAAAGAAAATGGCTCAAGAACCAAAGAAGAAGGGGAGATCAACTTGACAAGTGTTTGACCCAACAAGTCAATGTTTCTGAGTCTGTGCAGGGCACCTGTGCTAGGGGCTTTATGAAATTTTCTCATTTGTTCCTCACAGGAACCTCTAGAACTAAGCCCGGCAGATATTCACCGTGTATCTGCATGGTTTGTCTACTGTATCTGGAGAGATGGAGGAAAAAAGGTGTCTTAAGTAGACTTGTAAATTCTGAAAGTCTTTTTTTTTTTAATTCTCCTTAGCATGAAAAAAATATGAAAATGGCTTAATGGCTTAATTAATGCCATGTTGAAGGCATTAATCTTTATTTAGACTAATACTTTCAAGGAAAAAACCCCCAAACAATTGGCTAAATGATCCCTCTTAGCTAAATGCGAGGCATAATCGTGCACTCAAAGCAGCAAGTTTCACATTTGCTGAGGACAAAAATAGACCCTTCAATTCTAAGCAGTGGAGAGGGAAAGCTGTACATTCAGCAATACCTACCTGGCCACATTATACCTTTGAAGTCAAGGATGACACATAAAACTTATAGCCTGAGGCTGCTCATTCTATTAACCTTTATTGTGAAAACCCCCTATGTGGGTCACCCAGCTTCAGATAAAAGTGAGTGGCATGATTCTCCTGTGAAATCCAGCTAGGAAAGCTTTGGGGGCACTCTTGGGATTCTCTTTCTCTCTCCCTTCCTTCCTCCCTTCCTTCCTTCCTCCCTTCCTCTTTCTCTCTCTCTCTCTCCTTCTTTCTTTTTGCCATTTTTGCATTCTATCGATTTTATTTGGCAGGACAGAGAGAGGCTGAGGGGGAGGGGCAGGAGAGAGGGAGAGAGACTGCTTGTGAAGCAACCCCCTACAGGTGGGAAGCGGGGGTTTGAACCTGGATCCTTCTGCGTGGTGATGAGTGAGCTTAACTGTCTGCGCCACTGCCCTGCCCCTCCAGTACTCTTGGGATTTTTAAGTTCTGAAATTGGTCCTCACTCTGCATCAGAGTAAGGGTTTTTGGATTCTGCTTTGCTATTTTCTGTTGTAGCCCATGAAACTAGGGACATTTCGTCACTATAAACATCTGGTAAGCACCTACTATGTACCAGTACTGAGACTGAAACATTATAGAGGAGTCCACCCCTGCCCCTGCCCCAGAACTTACCATCTAGAAGGGGGGGGGCATACAAAAGATTATAAAATAAAATGGAAGTATGATAAGAGAAATAGGTACAGACCATTGAGAGCTACGATAGCTTCCTAGGCCAACATGGAAGTAAGAAGGCAGAAATATGTGTTAAGTCCACGTGGAAGTATTAGGTAGGGTTTTTCTGGAACAGGTGATATCTCCAGAAAAATCACAGGTAAATCGGACTCACTCACGGCAAGGCTATACACAGCTGCAAGTATTTAGATGAATTTCATGTACTGTTAAAAACATATATATCTTGGGAGTCAGGTGGTAGTGCAGCGGGTTAAGCGCACATGACGCGAAGCACAAGGACCAGCGTAAGGATCCAGGTTCGAGACCCAGGCTCCCCACCTGCAGGGGAGTCGTTTCACAAGCAGTGAAGCAGGTCTGCAGGTGTCTGTCTTTCTTTCCCCCTCTCTATCTTCCCCTCCTCTCACCATTTCTCTCTGTCCTATCCAACAACGATGACATAAATAACAACAATAATAACTACAGCAACAATAAAAAACAATGGCAACAAAAGGGGAAATAAATAAATAAATAAATAAATAAATAAATATATCTTATCCATAAAACACAAATCTATCTTTGGTGGAGCTAGCAATTCCAGACAAAGAACTTAAAGGAAACTGAAAGACTGATAAGAGTTTAAAAAGATGAGGGCAGGGGAGATAGCATAATGCTTATGCAAAAAAGATTGCCATGCTGACGTCCCAGGTTCAATCCCCTGCACCACCATAAACCAAATCTGTGCATCGCTCTAGTAAAAAAGGGGGGGAGGGATAAATCTATTGGATGTTTCCTCTAACATGTGGAAACTAGAGAAGTGAAACACACGGACTTGCAATAAAACAAAGCCAACAAGAACAAAAAACCAAAAGTAAACAAGCTATCTCTAGCAGTCTGTGAGAACTATGGTGGTTATCACTGGGAGGGTGGAAGTACAGAACTTTGGTGGTGGGTGTGTTAGTCACAAGTAAATAAAAATAAAAAACTGAGTTGAGAAAAAAAAATGAAATCAAAGGATAGTGGTAGAGAAGGTATCCTCTGCTCCCATGCCAGCCTCACCATCGCCACATAGACGTTGCCCAGAGTGAAGTGGTTCACGGCAAAGTGTGGCGCAATCTCCACGGCCATAGTGGCTACTATGACGGCGTCGTTCCAGAGCTTGGCGTTGTGCAAGATGTTGGCCAGGCTAATCAAGGGCACGTCCTGGGAGAGGAGGGAGAAGAGTGAGAAGAGTGAGACAGGAAGAATACTGCCTTTGGGGTCTCCTTTTTGCTTTTTGTGATAAGAAGTAATGAATGCAGTTGGTGTTTCCTGGTGACAACGTAGTGCATCTCAACGTGCTAGTCTGCTAGCTTCCATTGCGACCTGACAACTCAGGAACCTGCCCCAGAAATATAAACTGGTGTGTCAGCTTCTTTTACTGAGAAAATCTTGCCTCAACCCCCCCCCCCCCCCCACACACACACAATGTCAGTTGAGCAAACAGTGCTGATTGAGACTATTGGTTTACATCCTGGTGCAACTTCCTCATCTCTTTGCAGACTGGCAGTAGAGGAATGACCACTGAGTCATTTGAATCCCAAAGCAAATTCTCTAAGTACAACGGCCTCATCAGAAGCAGGAGTCGGGAGCCTCTGACCTATCAGCCAGATCTAGTTGACTGCCTGTTTCTCTATCACTTTATTGGAACACAACATATTCCTTTATATATTTCTAGGATATTTCCATGCTACGATGGCAGCACGGAGACAGCTTGGCCTACGAAGCGTGCATTTCTTACTACCTGGCTGTTGACAGAAAGATTTTTTTAAAAAGATTTTATTTATTCATGAGAAATGATAGGAAAGAGAAAGAACCAGACATCACTCTGGTACATGTGTTGCCAGGGATTGAACTCAGGACCTCATGCTTGAGAATCCAATGCCTTATCCACTGTGGATTTTTTTTTTATTTTTATGGCAAGGGCATTTAAAATATATTTATTTATTTATTCCCTTTTGTTGCCCTTGTTGTTTTATTGTTGTAGTTAATATTGATGTTGTTGCTGTTGGATAGGACAGAGAGAAATGGAGAGAGGAGGGGAAGACATAGAGGGAGAGAGAAAGATAGACACCTGCAGACCTGCTTCACCGCCTGTGAAGCGACTCCCCTGCAGGTGGGGAGCCAGGTGCTCGAACTACGATCCTTATGCTGGTCTTTGCGCTTTGCACCACGTCTGCTTAACCCGCTGTGCTACCGCCAGACTCCCAGATTTTCTTTTAATTTAATAATGATCTTAAAAAAAACATAGGATAAGATGGGTATAGTTCCACACAATTCCCACCACCAGAGTTCCACATTCCATTCCTTCCATTGGAAGCTTTCCTATTCTTTATCCTTCTGGGAGTATGGACCCAGTATCATTATGGGGTACTGAAGGTGGGAGTTCTGGCTTCTGCAGTTGCTTCTTTGCTGGACACGGGTGCTGGCAGATTGATCCATGCCCCCAGCCTGTTTCTATCTTTCCCTAATGATCTAGAGTCTTGACCCTTCCCTATCTGTTAGCAATACAGAGCACAAGTTAAACAAGGGTTGAATAAATAGCAGTTATTACTGGCAGCACACATTTTTGATCCTTTAAATGTTATCTGAGCAGATGCTATCTGTATCACCTTTCACAGGAGACAGAAAAGAAGCAACAAAAAGGGCCCATCTTTGTTCTACCTGGAGACACATGGAGAATGTATGTCATTATTTGAGGTCAGAGGCTGAATTAAGAGGAAGAACTGCCTTTAGAACTCAGCAACACCCAGTAGGAAAACTCTTCTCAGCAGTAAGCACAATGTCCTTTGTGAGCCAAGAAGACAACTACGTTTCTAGGAAATTTAAGATCTGGAAACTAATGTAGACTTCAGCAACATGCATACCGAAATACCATTAAAAATTGTACATTCAGTGGTGTATTGCACCAAAGTAAAAGACTCTGGGGTGGTGGTGGTGGGAGAAGAGCTCAGGTCCTGGAACAGGATGGCAGAGGACCTAGTGGGGGTTGTGTTGCTGTGTGGAAAACTGAGAAATGCTATGCATGTACAAACTATGGTATTTACTGTAGACTGTAAAACATGAGTTCCCTCAATAAAGAAATGAAAAAAAAAAACCTGCACATTATCAAATAAAGTTGCACATTCCCAGACACCGTAACAACAACTGGCTTTTTGAGAACAACTGATAATGTGATAGATAGGGCTAGTTGGGCTTTTTTATATGCATGGAAAAATGGCAAAGTCAGACAAAGACCAGCCACAAGCCAGTATCTGTGAAGAAATAGAAATTTGCCTTTGTTTACACATCCAGAATCAAGCTGAAATCAAGTATATATGCAAAACAAGTAGAGTAGGAATCCCAGGCCTGGGAGCTACGCTGGACTTCCAGGGCGGTGGCCCACATAGGTCAGTGAATTTACTGTGTCGGGAGGGAGGCTCTGAATACAGAGAAGGGGTATTAGGTAAAGTAGTTTAGGGGTTCTGCCTCTTCCTAGTCTTTTGCCACATTTTTACTGGTTTAGTATGAGGAAAGATACTTGAAACCTTAGAATAAAGCAGTGGGCAAAGGAATAGATCCAGGGACAGAAATTCACACCTTCTGAGTCCCACTCACCTTCATCTGGTGTGGAGCATAGTGGAGGGCCTGGCGTAGGCAGTCAATTGCCTTCTTCCCTTGGCCTTTTACTCTCCAGTACAGAGCTGCCATGCTGGAAAGGACCCAGGATGTCTGGTTCTACAAAGGAATGATCAGTTAAGGCTGATGACTCTAAACAGCATATGCTTTTTCCTTCATACTTATGAATTATTTATTTATTGAAAAGACAGATAAATCACGAGGGAAGGAGGAAGACAGAGATAGAGAAGGAGAGTCACCTGCAGCACTGCTTCACCACTTGCAAAGCTTTCCTCCCACAGGTGGGGACCAGGGGCTTGTACCCAGGTCCTCGTGCACTTAACTGAGTGTGCCACCACTTGCCCCGCCCCCCAAATAAATTTATTTTTAATTTACTATACTTGCTAGGATTGTTCATAAAAAGGTTGAAAAGGAATGGTGGTGGTGGTGGGCATTCTTTTTTCTGATCTTGTTAAGAAAATCTTTGATGGGGGGCTGGGCAGTAGTGCAGCGGGTTAAGCACACATGGTGTGAAGTGCAAGGACCTGCATAAGGATCCCGGTTTGAGCCCCGGTTCCCCATCTGCAGAAAGATCACTTCAGAAGTGGTGAAACAGGTCTGCAGGTGTCTGTCTTTCCCGCCTCTCTCGATTTCTCTATCCTATCCAACAACAACAGCTAGGACAACAATAGCAATAACAACAATGGCAGCGAAAATGGGAAAAATGGCCTCCAAGAGCAGTGAATTTGTAGTGGAGGCAATGTGCGCCAGTGAGGCCAAAAAAAAAAAAAAGTCTTTGATGTACATGCTGTGTTCTTTCCACCAGACTAAGAAAGTTCTTACCTATCTTTAATTTGCATCAGTTTTATATTCATGAGGTATAACGTTTTGTCAAATATAATTTACCAAAATGATTTCATAATTTTCCCCCTTTAATTTAGTGGATGAAATTTAGATTTTATTATCATTTGACCATTTTTGTGAGTCTGGAATAAACCCAACTTGGCCAAGGTGGTTCTTTTGTTTAATTTTAATACTTATTTTTTAAAATACCTTTTATTTTTTTATTCTTCTTTTTCCCTTTTGTTGCCCTTGTTGTTGTAGCCTTGTTGGGCTTATTATTGCTGTTGTTGATGTCATTCGTTGTTGGATAGGACAGAGAGAAATGGGGAGAGGAGGGGAAGACAGAGGGGGAAAGAAAGATCGGCACCTGCAGACCTGCTTCACCACCTGTGAAGCGACTCCCCTATAGGTGGGAAGCCAAGGGCTCCAACCGGGATCCTTACACGGGTCCTTGTGCTTTGCACCACGTGCACTTAATTTAATTTTTATTTATTCCCTTTTGTTGTTTTATTGTTGTTGTCATTTTTGGATAGGATAGAGAAATGCAGAGAGGAGGGGAAGACAGAGATGGGGAGAGAAAGACAGACACCTGCAGACCTGCTTCACCGCCTGTGAAGCGACTCCCCTGTAGGTGGGGAGTCGGGGGCTTGAACCAGGATCCTCACACTGGTCCTTGTGCTTTGTGCCACCTGTGCTTAACCCACTATGCTACCGCCCGACTGGTTCTTTATTAAAAGGGGAAAAAAACGCTGTGGAAGTAGGTCGATTACTGTTTTGCTTACGGTTTTGATGCCTATGTTCACAAGCGAAATTAACCTACATTTTTCTTCTATTTTTTTTCTAGGACAGAGAAAAAAATGAGAGGGAAGGGAGGATAAAAAAGGAAAGAGAAAGACAGACAACTCACCACTCATAAAGCTTCCTCTCTGCAGGTGAGGAGGAGGGGCTTGAATTGGGTTCTTGCAAGTGGTGATGTATGAGCTTAACCAGGTGTGCTGCCACCCTGTCCTTGGTTTTTGAATTCTTACTATGCTATTTTCTTGGGTTTTTCTCAAGGCTATACCAGTCTCAGTAATTAAACCTGAGAAATCATTCCTTTTCTATTGTCTGGAAGAGACTGTTTAGAATTCATTTGTAGTAGCAATAGACTTTGCTATATTATTTCTGAGACTTTATTTTTAACCTGATGCCTTAATTTATTTCAAATGTGCAGGACCTTAAGTAGTTTGGGTAAACTATTCCCCCCCCCAGAAGTTTGTCTACTTCAAATGAATTGAGATAACGGTATTTACTATATCCCTTTTGGTCTCTTTATTTTGATATAGCCATAGTTTTATCTTTTTATCCTCCCAATATATTATTTGTATTTTTCCCTTGTTTAATTTTGCCAGAGTATTATTTTACTAGTTGTTTCAAACAAAGACATGAACACTGTTATCAACCAATTTGACTTAACTATTTCTAGACTACCCTAACAAACAATAGCAAGACGTTCTAACACTGAGGAAATATCTTCTAAGACAGACCACAGTCTAGGTTATAAAATAGGGACACATTTTTTTTTCCAGATGGAGGGTGACAGAAAAAGAGGGAGAGGCAAAGAGGAGATACACTAGTCCAACCGCTCTCGCTTCTACTACATAGGTGTTCCCTTGTGGTTGGGGGGCTTGAGCCCAGGTCCTTATGTATGGCAAAGTGGATGCTTTACTAGGTTAACTACCTCCCTGCCCCTAAGCATTCATTAAAACACACACACACACACACACACACACACACTTCTACTAACTCTTCCAGAAAAATAAAGTGGAAAAAAAAAAACCCCACAAATACACACACACTACCTAAGTCATCTTGATGCTGAAAAGTAGACAAAGATTATAAGAAAACTACAGACCAATAAAATTCATGAACACAGGTCCAGACATAAACTACCTTCTCAGGAGTGGAAATTTCTGTCAGATTCTTCCAGAGATGAATCATTTCTTTGCTTTGTATATTCTGAGATCTTATTGTTCATGTATACTTTCAGAATTTGTGTATCTTTCAGATGAATTAGACCTTTTACTACTACACATTCTCTCTGCTTCTATTACATTTTTGTTTCAAAATGTTTCTTTTTTCTAGGCAATGAATATATCTACTTCCTTTTGCCAGGCTAGCATGGGGGTTCTTCTTCCCCAGGCGCGTGCTCTCTGGGTTGGAGAGAACTCCACCGGACTCAGCCTAGGCTCACTCAGCGTCGCAGGAGATAGATGACTCAGGAACTCGTGGAAGCGTGGTAATGCAAAAGGATCTATTGATCAGAGAGCCACTGCTTTTTATAGGAGAAAACCAGAAGTGGCAAGTCAGAAACGGAAATAGCTAGGAATGGGGGTGGAGAAAGGCAAAAGCAGGCTGGGAAGGTGGAAGCTTCCTTAACAACTGTTGCGAGGGTTTTAACTGGTGGGATTAATGTTACCCTGCAGGCAGGGCGGGTCTTGAGGTAGAAAGAAGATACATCAATGGGATGGGTGGGGCTCTTTCAGGCAAAACAATGATGAAAAACTTTTCATTCTTTATCTTTCAATGTTTTCAAAAACCTTCTCTTTTTGGAAGATAACAGTAACATCTAGCGAGTCTGGTACCTTCTCAAAACTGTCATCTGGCTTTGACAACCGTTAAGAAACAGACTGCTATTTCAGCCATTTCCCCCTTTTGGGTAATTATTTGAGTCAGAGTTTTTTTTTTTTTTTTTTTTTGACACAATCTTTGTTGCATTTTGGAACTTGTGATACCCAGACTTGCCAGAATAGATTTCTCCAAGGCAGTTTGGTTCTTTGAGGTTCTCTGACTGTGTTCACTATAAGACTCACAGGTAAGAAGGAGAAGGGTCCTTTCTCTTACCGTTTGCATGTTGATTCTGTTAGTGCCACTCCGGCAATAGCACTTTGCTTTGGCAACACTCCAATCTCCAGCTCCCATCCACATTCTCAGAGATATCCTAACTGTACCCCTTGGAAGCTAGGCTGTACCCCTTATAATGCACTCCAGTTCCCCTGTGAATGTCTAACGTGAAAAAGCCTGTCACTTGTCTTTTTTTTTTTTTTCTAAAAACATTTTATTTATTTATTAATGAGAGGGATGGGGGAGAGTGAAAGAACCAGACATCACTCTGGTACATGTGCTGCTGGGAATTGAACTCAGGACCTCATGCTTGAGAGTCTAGTGCTTTATCCACTGTACCACCTCCTGGACCACCACTTGTCTTTATCCATCTTTGGAGTGGTGACCTTCCTTACAGCTGGCATTTCTGCTTTATCTCAGTGTACCTTTTTCAGTCTTCCACAGTGTAATCAATTTACAAAATTTAATTTTCTTTACTGAAATAGCTAATATTGTTTCTGTATTCCTGATAGTAGTCTGACTTAAACAGATGCTTTAAAAATATTTATTTATTCCCTTTTGTTGCCCTTGTTTTATTGTTGTAGTTATTATTGTTGTTGTTCTTGATGTCATCATTGTTGGGTAGGACAGACAGAAATGCAGAGAGGAGGGGAAGACAGAGATAGGGAGGGAAAGACAGATACCTGTAGACCTGCTTCACTACTTGTGAAGTAACTCCTCTGCTGGTGGGGAGCTAGGGGCTGGAACCAGGATCCTTGCGCTGGTTGTTGCGCTTTACACCACCTGCGCTTAACCCACTGTGTTACTGCCCGACTCCCAAACAGATGTTTTTTAAGATATCTGTATTTATTTTTTACCAGAGCACAGCTCAGCTCTGGTTTATGGCAGTGTAGGGGATTGAACCTGGAACTCTGGAGCCTCAGGCATGAGAGTCTCTCTGTATAACCATTATGCTATCTACCTCTGCCCAAGATATCGGTCTTTACTTCTTACTATATATAATGTATTAAACACAAATTTCATAATTATGGTGAGACACATAAACACTAATTGGAAGAGACACATGCAACTATGTTACTCACAAAAGCCAAGAGTGGAAGCAGCCGGAATGCTCATCGATAAATGAGTGGCTAAAGGAGTTCTGGGATATATGCTCCCTGGAATACTACTCTGCAATCCAAAAAAGATGATTTTGTCTTTTGGGATAAAATGGGTGGAACTGGAGATTATTATGCTCAGTGAAATAACAGATGAAAAGACAATCACTGGGTGGTTTCACTCATGTGGAGTCTAGAGAACTGATACACATGAATCTGAAAAAAAAAAACAGTTTCTAAGACATTGTGAGAGCTATGATGGTTATCTCTGGGAGGTGGGGACACTGATGGTTGGGGGGTGTGGAACTATACTCTGTAATCTCACACTCTTATAACCCACTATTAATCGCAAATTAAAAAATGGGGAGGGGGAAGTGGTCAGAATCATTCGAGTATTAAAGAATTTGTTCATGGTTTGGTTTCACAAAATTTTCTAATGAAGTATGACAGTTTTATTTTCTGATATAACTTTAATTTCTTAATGTTGAAGTAGAAAAACACCCTTTTCCAGAAACAAGCAAACACACACATCTATCCTGTTCTGTTGGAGTGAATTTAGTGGTTACAATCCCATGAGTGCCTAAGAATCAACCTCCCCACAGTATGGAGTTACTGAGCCTTAGCAGTAGGCTTCTCAGATCTCTCAGATGCGGTACTATTTTGGATTCCTTTCTTCCTTTCTTTTTTTTTTTTAAGTTTTTTTAATATTTATTTATTTTCCCTTTTATTGCCCTTGTTGTTGTAGTTTTAATTGTTGTTCTTGATGTCATCGTTGTTGGACAGGAAAGAGAGAAATGGGAAGACAAAGAGGGGGAGAGAAAGACAGACACCTGAAGACTTGCTTCATCACCTATGAAGCGACTCCCCTACAGGTGGGGAGCCAGGGACTCGAACCGGGATCCTTACACCAGTCCTTGCGCTTTGCGCCACATGCGCTTAACCCACTGCGTTATTGCCCGAATCCCCTTGGATTTCTTTTTATTTAGCCTTTATGTGCTCCCTGCATCTTGCTGCTTCACTCATCTCCTTGTGTCTATAATATTCCAGGTTATTTTTGCTCTACAAAGCAGGAGAATCATTTGCTATTAGTGTTACATTTATCTAACCCTCTGAGATTCATATTTTTAGTTTAAGATGTTTTTTTTTAAAACTTTACTTGTTTATATGATATGCTATTTACTTACCATGAGATCACATCTTTTGTTATATAATGACAAAAAATTCAAATACATACAGAAATAAAGGAAACAGCATAATGTACTTTCATGTGTTCATCATCCAGTTTCCACAGTTAACAGCTCATGGACCATCCTATTTCACCTAACTCTTCAGTTGTGTTAATCTGAAGCAAGTTCCAGACATCATTTAATTTTACCAGTTAAAGGGGCCAGATGGTGGTGCACCTGGTTGAGTGCACACATTACAGTGTGCAAGGACCCAGGTTCGAGCCCCCGGTCCCCACCTACAGGGGGAAAGCTTCACAAATGGCAAAGCAATGTTGCAGGTGTCTCTCTGTCTCTCTCCCTATCACCCCCTTCTGTCTCAATTTCTGAGTGTCTCTATCCAACAAATAAAGATTAAAAAAAATTTTACCAGTTAAATTTTCAATGTTTTCACCTGGGGTCCCAGTCAGGGGATCCTTAAATTCCCACATAGATAGTGTGGGCCTAGACCTCTAGTAGATTCTTTTCTCCACCATCACTAGTCACTTCCATCAGGAATGTCATTATAAGCCCTCCTGTGGGCTTCTTCAAGACCGTATCTTCACTATCAACTAACAATGGTAAGGTCTGCCCCACTTTCCAAAGGGAGGCTGGGTCATCCTACTCTACCAGTCAAGGAAAACTGGTCCTGAAATGAGTGCAGCCTGGAATGTTCACAGCAGTGACCATGGACTGCAAACACAGACTGACAGAGACTCGGAGGTTATGCAGGGTCCCATGCTAAATATGAACAGATATGGACTCTGGATTAGACTGACTGCGTATATAGCTAATTGTATTTCTATATTTTCTTCAAGTTTGGGAGCTACTTTCTACCCTGATCCAACTTTCTAGTCCTGTTATTTAAAAAAATTTTTTAAAAATATTTATTTATTTTCCCTTTTGTTGCCCTTGTTTTTTATTATTGTTGTAACTGATGTCGTCATTGTTGGATAGGACAGACAAAAATGGAGAGAGGGGAAGACAGAGAGGGGGAGAGAAAGACACCTGCAGACCTGCTTCACCGCCTATGAAGTGACTCCCCTGCAGGTAGGGAGCCGGGGGCTTGAACCAGGATCCTTAGTCTGTCCTTGCGCTTAGTGCCACATGCACTTAACCTGCTGCGCTACCACCTGACTCCCTCTAGTCCTGTTCTTAACTCTGACACCATATTCCCAGACAGTATTTTTAGACTACCTTCATGTTAACTATGAAGCCCCAGCAAAAATCACTAAAGTCATGGGCCCCTAGGAACATAGCTATATTAGACTTCCTAGATTCTTTTAACCGTGAATTCCCCCGCCCCCCCTTTTTTTTGCTTCCAGGGCTTGGTGCCTGCACTAAGAATCCACTGCTCCTGTGGCCATTTTTCATTTTTATTTTTTTTAATAGGACAGAGAAACTGAGAGGAGAGGGAAAGGTAGAGAGGGAGAAAGATACCTGCAAAATTGCTTCACCACTTGTGAAGTGACGCCCCCCCTTCAGGTGAGGAGCTGGGAGCTTGAACCTGATCTTTTCACTTCCTACTATGTGCATTTAACCCAGTGCACCACCGCCCAACCCCCTAAATTCCCTATTCCCGTCTCTCTATTCCTAGTTTTTGGCTCCTGCTTATCAAAGATTTTGTTCTGCCTTTCGGCCTCCAAGTTGCAGATGCTCTTAAGATTCAATCCTGAACTCCAGGGCAGTCAACCACACCAATGCATCCTGGACCCTCACCTCTTCAGAGCCTTACCCCACTAGGGAAAGAGAGAGACAGGATGGGAATATGGATCAACCTGCCAACATCCAAGTCTAGCAGAGAAGCAATTACAGAAGCCAGACCTTGCACGTTCTGTACTCCATAAATAATTTTGGTCCATACTCTCAGAGGGGGAGAAATGTTAGGGGAAGATGACCAGAGGGATCTGAACTCCAGTTTCATCAAGACCCAGAGAGAGAAGGGGGGTGGGGGTGGGGGAGAATACTTGGAAGTAGTAGGTGTGACTTACAAAAGAGAAGGCAGTACCATAGGAAACAGGTTTAATCTCATATACCAACATAAACCAGTGACTAGCAGTGCTCCGGTTAAAACAATAAAATACAATATAGAGCCAAGTCAACCTAGCTTAATTCACTTTTTCATTCTCTTTCCTTTGACTGTGCTATAGAAAACCATGGGAACATTAAAAGAATAAGTCATATTTGAATTCCTTTGTTTTGCCTTATGTATATTCTCCAGTCTTACAATTCAAAAAAGAAATGTTTTTTTTTAGAATTTTTTCTCATATTAATTAGTGATTTATATGACTACAAATTAATAGGAGTGTACATAAACACCATTCCCACCACCAAAAGACTGTGACCCATCCCACCGAACATCCACCCTCACCCTCAACCCAGGGTTATTACTTTGGTGCCCTACTCCAAATTCTGTCAAATCCTGCTTTGAGTTTCCCTTTTAAGGTTATTTTTGAGAGTTTTTTTTCCTACTGCCCGCTCCCGTTGTTTTTCCTTCCAGTGGTTACATCCTAGAGATTACTATAAGGAAATTTACTGACATTCTTACTGACAGCTGCTGAAGTCTCTGCTGTATAGATGTTCATACACAATGAACATTCTCAGAAGATGATTTATGCACTCAGTCTACTATTGCTGGACATTACTAGACATCTGTTTGGTTTCCAGTATGTTATTACAAATGAGGCCACAACAAATGGCCTTCTCCATAGCTATTTTTGTTATTTATTTGTGCCAGGGTATTTTTAGGGGAAAAAAAAATTCCTAAAAGTAGCATTGCTGCCTAGCTGGCTAAATGAGTGTATGATTTTGCTATATTAGTCAATTTCCTCTCTACAGAAGCTATGCTATTTCACTTTTTTTCCCCCAGGTAAATTAAACTTTTATTGAAAACAAAACATGTTCGGGAAAGAGAGAGGGAGGGAGGGAGAGAGAGAGAGAGAGAGAGAGAAATGGAAGAGGAAGAGGAAGAGATAAAGAGAGAAGAGGACTCACAAGCTTTCTGGTCACATGGTGGTCCTAGGAGAGAGAGAAAGGGTAGAGAAAGACTTACATGATGCTGTCTGTCTGGGCCAAAGAGAGAGTCTCCATTTCACATTTCCACCAGTCATGCAAGCCAGTGCCAGTTTTCTCTTGACATCACCAAGAGTATCCTATCAAAATTCTGGATTTTTGCTCATGTAGTGGGCAAGAAATATCTCAGTAGAGTTTGTTTTTGCCCCCCCACCCCCCCGCCCCAGCGAGATAGAAACATAGGCCATTCATTTCCAGTCTTAAACAAAAACCCAATATATGCATTTAGGGTTACAAACTTTGCTCAAACATTGCATTACCTGCATCTCACAAGATTTCAAATGCCATACATTTATTATTAAAGTATTTTCCTATTTTGTTTGTTCTCTTCAATGACTCAGAAGTTATTAAAAGGTATTTTAGGGGTTATTCAGACTCCCCAAAATAGTTGGGAATTTTCTTTCCTTTCTGATTTTTGTTTTTAAGGATATAAGTAATTACCTGCCTTTTCTTTTCTTCCTTCCTTCTTTCCTTTTTTTTTTTTTTTTTTTTTTTTGCCTCCAGGGTTACTGCTGGGGTTTAGTGCCTGCACTACGAATCCACTGCTCATGGAGGCCATTTTTTCCATTTTGTTGCCCTTGTTGTAATTGTTATGATAGCTGTTGTTGTTGGATAGGTCAGAGAGAAATGGAGAGAGGAGGGGAAGACCAAGGGGAAGAGAGAAAGACAGACACTTGCAGGCCTGCTTCACTGCTTGCAAAGCGACCCCCCCCCCCCATGCAGGTGGGGAGCTGGAGGCTTGAATCGGGATCCTTATGTCGGTCCTTGCACTTTGTGCCATGTACACTCAACCTGCTGCGCTACCACTTTTCGTAGTGTGTGTGTGTGTGTTACCTCACAATGCCCATGACCAAACTACCACTACTTTCTACCAACCTGATTTTTTCTTAGTTTAGTTCCAGTGGTCAAAAAAATCAGGTCAAAATTATTCTAATGGATATATATATATATATATTCTTTATTGGAGGATTGATGGTTTATAGTTGGCAGTAAAATACAATAGTTTATACATGCATAACATTTCCCAGTTTTCCACATAATACACACTAGGTCCTCCTCTGTCCTCATGTATGGCTTAATATTTCAGTGTGGCTTAACTTATAACTTTTGTTTATAAACCACTATAGTAAATGTCCTATGTAGTTTTTAAAAATGAGATTTTTGTCACAGATGCACTACATAATAATTCAGGTTAAGTTCATTATCAAGTTCAGTATTTTTTACTTTTGTTGTTGTTCTATCACCGATTGAGATGTGTGTTAAAGTCGACTTTGTGGACTCAACTATTTCTCTTTTTCTATCTTTAGTGTTAATGCTTGTCTTATAGAAATTGAAGACTGGTTACATGTAGATTTACATTTTCCATGTTCCTTAGACTAACCACTACATATACATCTTTTAAAAAAATTATATTTAAAAATTGTCTTTTTCTATAGTAATTCTTCTTGATTTAAATTCCACATTGATATTAGCATAGCTACATCAGCTTTCTTCTGACTGTTTATGTCTTTTCCATTTTAAACTTTTTTTTTATCTTATACAAAGATATGTTACTTATAAAGGGCACATCATCAGGTTCCATGTTTTAACCCAGACTGATAAGGTTAGCACTCATACTGGAGTTCTTGGGCTGTTATATTGATAGCTATTACTGACATATGGGTATCCCCCAGCGTTCAAATAGCCCTCAATATTTGTAGGGTCCAGAGTATCTGCAGAACTCATGGATACAGAAGGCCTACTGTTCCTGCTTTCCCTAACTGAAAAAAATCTGAAGAGGATTTCTGCTTTTACAAAAAAGGGCAAAAATAGCATTTAGCATTTCTTTTGCAAGCGAGCCATTATAAAGACAGCATGGGCACCAAGTCAGAGTGGCACTGCCAGGCTGCTCCTTTGGGTAACTAACTACACAGACTGTGCATTTACCACAGCATTCCTGCTTTTACAGTATGTTACTTTAGGTTTTATGTGTTGTTATCATTTGGTACTTTTTTTTTTGGGGGGGTCTGGGAACACTCAAAAGCTTTTCATAAGAATCAATGGTAATTGCTCCATTGCCATATTCCTCTCTAGCTCAGGAAAGACTTCAGAGCAACACTCTACTTTCAGATAACAGGGAATTTGTATTGGGTCTATCTCTATAATCTAACATTTCAGCCAGTTATTTTAGATTCCTTTTGTCATTATCTCTCTTTTCAACTGATCAAACTTTTTTTTTTTCCTCCGGGGTTATCACTGGGGTTGGTGTCTGTACTATGAATCTACTGCTCCTGGAGGCTACCTTTTCCCCTTTTGCTGCCCTTGGATTTTTTTTTTATCATTGTTGTTATTATTGCTGCTGTTGTTGGATAGGACAGAGAGAAATCTAGAGGGTAGGGGAAGACAGAGAGGGAGAAAGAATGATATACACCTGCAGACCTGCTTTACTGCTTGTGAAGCAAACCCCCTGCAGGTGGGGAGCCGAGATCCTTAGCCGGTCCTTGAGCTTCGCACCAGATGCGCTTAACCTGTTGCCCGGCCCCCTGATCCTTTTTATTATTTGATTTTACTCAATTGAGAGGGGGAGGGGAGACAGAGACAGATATCTGCAGGTCTGCTTCACCACTCTTGAAGAGTCCTTATTGCATGTGGGGAGTGGGGGCTCAAACCTGCGTCATTACACTTGGTGATATGTGTGTTTGATCAGATGCACCACCATCCTGCCTCCTGAAACCTGATAATGCTGAGTGGTCTTCCTCAGAGAGAGGGGTAGGGTGGGGTGGGGGGAGAGAGGGAGATTTTGTGTGTGTGTGTGTATTTGTGGTCTTGCTTGCAGTGTGTGTGTGCTGTGTGTGTATTTGTGGTCTTCCTAGCAGTGTGTGTGTGTATATTCATGGTCTTTCTGGCAGAGAGAGGGAGAGGGAGAGGGAGAGGGAGAGGGAGAGGGAGAGGGAGAGGGAGAGGGAGAGGGAGAGGGAGAGGGAAAGAGAAAGAGTGTATTCACTATCTTGAAAGAGAGAAGAAACACCAATCTTCTGCTAGCCATATGGTTTCTGCTAGTGCTATCCCAGGGCAGACCATTTGGTGACAGGTAAAAAACAAAACCAAACCAGGGCCTTACACATGGTAGGGTGTGGGTTCTACCTACTGAGCTAGGTCCTGGTCCTGAGAGTGTGATTTACTTATCTATTTATTTTATTTTATTTATTTTTTTTCACTTAAAAATTTTTTTTAAATATTTATTTTATTTATTCCCTTTTGTTGCCCTTGTTGTTTTATTGTTGTAGTTATTATTGTTGTTGTCGGATAGGACAGAGAGAAATGGAGAGAGGAGGGGAAGACAGAGAGGAGGAGAGAAAGAGAGACACCTGCAGACCTGCTTCACCGCCTGTGAAGCGACTCCCCTGCAGGTGGGGAGCCGGGGTTCGAACCGGGATCCTTATGCCGGCCCTTGTGCTTTGCGCCACCTGCGCTTAACCCACTGCGCTACAGCCCGACTCCCTTATCTATTCATTTTTATATCACGTAGTAACTCTGGATTGTAAGTCGTTTTCAGCATAAGTTTGTCTCCTCTTTCATCCATTCTCACAGGAGTGTATTTATTTTCTGTTTTGCTTTTTTGCAGAGACACACAGACTACAGCATTGACACTTCCTTCAATGTGGTGAGGGCCAAGCTTAAACCTGGGTCTTGGACATCACAAAGCAGTGAACTCTCCAAGTGAGCTATTTTATTGATCCTTCCCACAAAAGATTTATTCCATCACATAATATCAAGCTTTTGCTATCAGATGAGAAAGCTGGTTCCCAATGAAGCTTCAATCTCATCATTCCTTTCCATTCTTGCTATAGCATAGTACTCTGAGACATACTGAACAAAGGGTATGAAAGTCCCATTCTGCTGCTATTACTGCTCTTCAATGACCACTCATGGTCATTTGGAATAAGCTAGATAGTATTTTACAAACTTTCAGTAGGACACTAATGGCCTTGCCTTCACTCAGAAGGATATGAAGCAGAAAACACAGCAAGCCAGTTGTACAGTTTTTGATGTTTTTCTGAGAGTCCTCATAGCTGCCTGGCAACAGCAGTCTTGAGAGCTATTCTCTGACTCTCCTCTCAAGTGACAACTCGGAGAGGGATCAAGACCACTTGGGTGAGTGTGGGAACCAATCTTGCTTAGAAGACTCAAGCTCCATGTAGGAATCCAATACTTCTTAGTACCACTTAGCTCTGGTTTATGGTGGATCTGGGGATTGAACCTGGGAGCTCAGAACCGCAGGCTTCAAAGTAATTTGCATAACCATTATGCTGTCTCCTCAGCCCTCCAAATACTTTACTTGGAACACTTCCACTGGGTCTGAGTTAGACGATGGAATAAAACAGCTGGTTTGGCTATGCTCCAAGCTGGGATGCTTGTGGGTCCAATCAGCACAGAGGAACACCCCATTCCTGGGAGTAGGGGCTAGAGGTGGAAAACTACTACTTCAGTCTACAAGGTGAAAAAGGACCATATGACAACCTGGACTATAAAGTGGCTATAGTGACAAAGGCAACAGGGTGGTGATGCTTGCCTGGAGCTTAGGGGGAACTTTGTACAAGTTTCTAAAGAAAGTGTTGAGAGAACTCAGCTGTAATCTGAGCAGTTTTCTGACTGTGTACTGCTTTAATCCTTTAAATGGGCAGATATCATCTTCGAACTGTGATAATGGTCATGACAACTACAGATGGACCACTGAAGAAATGATGAAGTGTAATAACTGTACACTAATAAAGCTGAAGCCAAGTAGCTGTGGAGGTCTTGTTCAGTTATGACTAGTAAATAGGAAAAGGGCACTCTGTTTTATCACCATTGCCATTGTTTAAGAGTGGTTTCAAGGAGTGGTTATCAGAGGTTTCTATCACCCAACAGCACCAAAAAACACCCAACAAAAAATACCCAACAGGTGTAACTTTTCATAGAGAGAAATGCTTAGATCATTAGAAATGGTAAGTTCTTGTGGGCAGGGTGGTAGCGCAGCAGGTTAAGCACACGTGATGTGAAAGTGCAAGGACTGGCGTTAAGGATCCCGGTTCCAGCATGCTCCAGCCCCCAGCTCCCCACATGCAGCGGCAGCGGAGGGGGGTGGAGGGGGGGGTGTTTGTGGTGTGTGTGTGTGTGTGTGTGTGGGGTGGGGGGTTGCTGGCTTTATAAGCAGTGAAGCATATCTTTTTCTCTCCCCTTATCTATCTCCCCCTCCTCTCTCAATTTCTCTCTGTCCTATCCAACAACAACAAAAATAACAAGGGCAACAAAGTGAGAAAAATGGCCTCCAGCAGCAGTGGATTCGTAGTGCAGACACGGAGCCCCAGTGATAACCTAGGAAACAAACAAACAAATTCTCAAGTGTGACCCTAGACCTACTCAATCAGGAAGTCAAGACACAGACATTGGGAGCCAGGTGGTGGCACACCTGTTAAGTGCACACATTATAGTGTGTCAGGACCGGGGTTCGAGCTCCTGGTCCCCACCTGTAGGGTGAAAGCTTCATGAGTGGTAAAGCAGGGCTGCGGGTGTCTGTCTCTCTCCCTCCCATCTCATGCAAAACAAAAACAAAAAAACTAACAAACTCTCCAGCCAGTTCTGGTTTACCCTAACATGTGAGATTATTTTAAGTTTCTTTTTTTGCCTCCAGATGCATTGCTGGGGCTCGGTGCCTGCACTATGAATCCACTGCTCCTGGAGGCCATTCTCCCCCCCCCCCCCATTTTGTTGCCCTTGTGGTGGTGGTGGTTATTATTGGATAGGACAGAGAGAAATCAAGAGAGGAGGGGAAGACAGAGAGGGGGAGAGAAAGACACTTGAAGACCTGCTTCACCGCCTGTGAAGCGACTCCCCTGCAGGTGAGGAGCTGGGGGCTCTAACCAGCATTTTTACGACGGTCCTTGTGCTTTGACAGTCCTTGCGCTTTGCGCCACATGCATTTACCCCGCTGCACTACCGCCTGACCCCTATTCTAAATTTCATAACTTAAGGCTGTGCCAGGAAGATGACACATGTGGATAGTGTGCTTGCTTTGCCATGTGCATGACCCAGTTTGAAACCAGGCTCCCACTATATTAGAGGAGCTTTGGTGCTGAGGTATCTTTCCCTCTCTCCATCTATCTGTCTCTCCCTACCTGAAAAAGTTGGCCTGATGGAGTATTACACCAAAGTAAAAGACTCTGGGGTGGGTGGGTGGGTGGGGAAAATACAGGTCCATGAAAGATGATGAATGACATAGTGGGGGTTGTATTGTTAAATGGGAATCTGGGGAATGTTATGCATGTACAAACTATTGTATTTACTGTTGAATGTAAAACATTAATTCCCCAATAAAGAAATAAATTATTTAAAAAAAATAAATAAAATAAAAAAAATTTAAAAAAAAGAAGGGTTTCAGGACCCAGCGCTGGACAGCAGGAGGACTTGGTAGAGACAGTGTGCTGGGGAAGATTTCCAGGAGTTGTTAAATTGTACCTGAGACGACAATCTTGTAAAAACATTTATTTCCTCAATAACGGTAATTTTTTTTCTCGACCAGAGCACTGCTCAGTTATGCTTATGGTGGTAGACCTGGGTCCATTATGTTCTCTTTCTGCCCCCAAATAAAAAATATTTTAAAAAGAAAAAAAAAAAACTCAACCTAAGACAATCTATAGTAATCGGTGCAACTTAATCGGTGCAACTTCCTTCTTATTTTATTAATTTTTAAATTTTTTTAAAAAAATATTTATTTCCCTTTTGTTGCCCTTGTTTTTCATTGTTGTAGTTATTACTTTTGTTGATGTCGTCATTGTTGGATAGGACAGAGAGAGATGGAGAGAGGAGGGGAAGACAGAGAGGGGGAAAGAAAGACAGACACCTGCAGACCTGCTTCACCGCTTGTGAAGCGACAGTCCTGCAGGTGGGGAGCTGGGGACTCGAACCCGGATCCCTATGCTGGTTGTTGCGCTTCGTGCTTTGTGAGCTTAACTTGTTGTGTTAATGCCCACCTCCTGCAACTTCCTTCTATCTTCTCTACTACTGCTATCATGAATTTTTAATCTCCAAAGACACTATTGCTATTGCCAGGCATAGTCATTGATCTATATGCTAACGTTTGCTCAATCTGTTGTTCTTCATTCTTTCTTGTATTTCTGAGTGTTTATCTGAGATAGTTTCCCAACCATCTGAAAAAAGCCCTTTAGAGATTATTAGGGCAAATTTGTTGGTAACACACATCTTTCAGTTTTTGGTGGTTTAAAACCATTATTCAGTCTACGTAAGACAAACAACAACAACAAAAAACACCCAACAGGTGTACTTTTCAGAGAGAAATGCTTAGATCTTAAGTGTTAACATTCAGTTCAGACTCCAGAAAGTTCTTAATCTTTCAGTCATTCCTTTTCCCCACAAAGTAAACAATCTGTTTCTGTCACCATAGCTTAGTCCTGCCAATTCTAGAATTTCCTATAGCTGGGATCATAGACTATTCATTTTTTGTGTGAAAATTTTTCTGAGGATATAAATATTTTTTAATGTGACACTGAGAAACACAGGGGGACCCAAGTCTAACCTTGACATTGTGTATTTTTTATGGTATAGATATGGTGAGGAGAAGCTCCCATGTAGTATGAGAGAACTGAACCAGGGCCTTACACATGGGAGGCATACACTATACCTGTTGAGCCACCTCCCTGACTCTAAGCATATTTTTTTGTGACTCAACAATATGAATGTTAGATCTTTTTTTGCTGAATCACTGGTTCGTTGTATAAAATACCAATGCTTACACACTCCTTTATTGATGAGCATCTCACTACTTTTAAGTCTTTTGGCTATTATGAATAAATCTGATGGGAAGGTTATTTTATTTTTTTAACAAGTATTTTATAGACACTATTTGAGACCTAACAGTAAAATTACTGGGTCAAATATGTCAAACTTTTTAAATAGACTATGAAACAATTTTCCAAAATGACTCTAGTAATGCATCTGGGAAGGTGGCTCAGTGATAAGAGTGCAGGATTTGCATGTATGAAGTTCTGAATCCTATTCCCAGCATCACATATGCCAGGGTGACGCTCCAGTTCTGTCTCATTAAAGAAATAAAAGGCAGCCCAGGAGGTGGCTCAGTGAATAGAGCACTGAATTCTTTAAGCATGAGGTCCTGAGTTTATTCCCTGGTATTACATGTGCCAGAGTGATATTCTGGTTCTCTCTCTCTCTCTCCAATGAATCAATCTAAAAAAAAAAAATCTCATTTCCACTACAGAGCCTATATTTCCCCCAGTCCTGGAACCTTAGGGTGGGGCCCACTTTCCCGTATGCTTCTCTCAATTCAAATCAAATAATATTGCATCCACGGATTGCAACCCAATCAATGCTACGAGTGCCACCCCAGCATGCTTCACTTCAGACTGTGTCCAGAGACTGCAGGTGTGGAATGACAACCCTTCAGCTTCATCACTCGGTGAGACCTTTCCTTTCATAGTATTCTCTAATTCCATCCCAGGTGTTCTACTCCCCAATAAAGTCCCCAAACCTAGATATAGTCCAGGTTCCCTGAGATAGAGCATATGTTCACACGTGCCCATAAATTAGGGAAAAATATATACCTGACAGCAGAAGTACAAAAGAGTCTGCAGGGAATACCCCACAACACTTCATCTGCACTATTCCAGTCTTTAGGTCCATGATTGTTCAACAATTTGTTTGGCTTTGTATGTTAACTGTCTTTTCAGCCACCAGGTTCCGGATGCCAGCAAGATGCTGACCAGACTTCCCTGGACAGACGACCCCACCAATGTGTACTGGTGCTCCACTTTCCCAGAGCCCCACCCTACTAGGGAAAGAGAGGGGCAGACTGGGAGTATGGACCAACCAGTCAACACCCATGTTCAGCAGGGAAGCAATTACAGAAGCCAGACCTTCCACCTTCTGCAACCCACAATGACCCTGGATCCATACTCCCAGATGGATAGAGAATGGGAAAGCTACCAGGGAGGGGATGGGATATGGAGATCAGGTGGTGGGAACTGTACCCCTCTTATCCTATGGTTTTGTTAATGTCTCCTTTCTTAAATAAAAAACAAACAAACAAAAAACCTCACAGAGGGTTAAAGAATAGGAAAACTATCAGGGGAGGAGAGGGGATGCAGAGTTCTGACGGTGGGAATTGTGTGGAGTTGTACCCCTCTTATCCTATGGTCTTATCAGTGTTTCCATTTTATAAATAAAATTATAAAAAAAATGACTAACAAAAATCCAACTAACGTGACTGCAACCTTTTATATTCCCACTAGTACTATGTGAGAGGCCTGGTAGTCAGTTCCATGTCATCTCCAATGTTCACTGCCAGCACTTTTTTCTCCTTCATTTTAGTTTTTCTAGCTCTAATAATGCCTCTGGATTTTAAGGGTTCTTCTTCCTCTTATTTCCTTTTTTTCAGATAACAGGGTAAATTTGTTTCTTAAAAAATTGTTTATTGTATAATATGTTATTTTTGTCTGTATACTTCGAACCCTCCTATATCCTAACATATAAATATAGCTTAACATATGCTTCTCTTACACATAACATATAGTTGGCTATTGTAAACCATATTAGTGTTGGAATCATGTAACCTTCTTAACTACTGGTATACTTGGATCTATACTTACTACTTTACTTTTGGTGTTCTATTTCTATGTGCTCTTTACCTTTCCTGACTATCTCGATTAGTCAATTGCTTTTACATTAGGCTTCTCTCTATTAAATCATACTTAAAAACCATTTTTAGTAGTTAGCCTACATCTTTAAGACATGCATCTTACTTATTACAGTCCAGTGAAATTACTTTTACTACTTGGCTAATACCAACTGAACTACAGAACTTTAAATTCTATTTACTCCCTTCCCATCGTTTAAGTCATTCTAATATATTTTAGTATATATAAAACTGAAGCTCCTTAGGGTGCTACAGTTTTCAATTTATAGTTACTGTTCATTTATATTTTCCTTTTCAGAGTCCTTTATTATTATTCGTGTTCATATTTCTCTCGGGGGCCGTTTTGCTTAAGAACTTCCTTTTTCTCCTTTTTCTTTCACTGCAGGCCTTCTGGTAATACATCCTACTGTTTGTCACATCTTCATTTCACATTTTAAGAAATTTATGCTAGGATATTTCCTTTTAATACTTTTTGTGATGACTATGAACTTTACAAGACAATAAATGGTTTATAAGCACGATTTCATAACTCTTCAAAATATGTTATCATACCACACCCACCATCAAAGTACCTCTACCAAAGTCTACTGAGCCCTTAATACCTTTGTAACTCACTCCTTTTCCCAACCTCCCTTGATAACTTCAGTTCTGCAGCCTGAGTCCAAAGGTTTGTCTTCCTTGGACTTAGCTTGTTTTCCATTGCTTTATTTCTTTATTTCCCCCATATTGGTGAGATCATTCAATATTTCCTTTTTATAGAAGATCCTTTACAATTTCCTACAGGGTTAGTTTAGTAGTAATGCATTCCTCTAACAGTTGTTTGTTTGGGAAACTCTTCATCACTCTTCAAAGGGTACTCCAAGGTGGAATTCAAAACTGTGAATATATCCTACCAGTCCTTTCTGACCTTAAAATTTCTGTTGAGACGTCAGTTGACTGTCTTAAACAAATTCCCTTGTAGGTGACTCTGTTTTTCTCTTGCTTCTTCTAAAATTCTCTTTATATTTAATCTTTGTTATTTTAGTTACTTTGCATCCTGGTTTGGGTGTGTTTTGTTTGGATCCTTTAGAGCTTCTTAGATGTATTTCCTTCTTCATTTGGGGGGAAATTCTTAGTATTTCTTCAAATAAGAATTCCCTCCATACCTTCCTTCCCTTATGGCACCCTATGGTGTGAGTGTTGTTCTTTCTGATGTGGCTCAGTAATTCTCTTATTTTGTTTTAGTTCTTCTTCCTCTTCCTCTTCTTTTTTTTTTGGCCACCAACACTGGGGGCTTGAATGCTTGCACAGGTCCACCATCATTTTCCAAAGGTCATTTCCTTCCTTCCTTGATAGTGGAAGAGAGAAGGAGAGAAGGAGAGAAAGAGAGAAGAGGCACCTGCAGCACTGCTCCACCACTTCGTCCCCTGCAGGTAGGGACCAGGTACCTGAACCTGGGTCCTTGCACATGCGTATGCTATACAAGTTGTGCCACAACTTGCCTTCTTTCTTCTTCTTCAATTGCTACCTCTGTCCTATCCTCTAGCTTACTGCTTGGATCTTTGGCTTCTGTCTTTCTGCAGTGTTATTATTATTATTTCAGCTACTTTATTCTTTTCTCTGATTTTTGCTATGGCTTCACTCTTAACTTCCTCTGATTCTGTTGAAGTTTTCCTTACATAATTTTTTTTTTTATTTCATGGAACATCTTTAGGACCATAGTTCTGTTATCTTCTTTAGAAAATTTACATAGCTCTATTGGGATTTAGCTTTTTATCCCAACTGCTCTCTGGGCCCAACACTATGGATAATTCCCTCAAACTCCTCATTATGTTTGATGTTTGATGAGAACTTAGACAGAGGTGTTTGAAAAGCAGTAGTGACTATGAGTTTAAGGTTGCTAGTACTTAGAGGCCTCCCCAGATTGCTGTGGGTGGGGGTTCAGTTCTGTTATGTGGCTGGGGCCTCAGTCTAGGTAGTGACAGTTCTGTGCACACTCTGGAACTGGTGGGGAAAAGAATCTCGCAGGCTATGACCTGGCAAAAGAGTACTCTGCTCCAAGTCCATCCCTAGGATCTATTACTATAGAAACCGAGTTCCAAAATGGTATCTACCAGAGATCCAAAAACATGGTGGTTTGGAAGTCTGCCAGCATAACTTCTTCTTGCCCCTCTTTAGAGTTTTTAACATCCCAGTCTGCACTGCTGCAGAAGCTGTAGGATTAGGATTGAAGTGATGGGATTTTTGTACATCTTGTACTCTATGTGCCAGATTAGAGTCCCATTATCTTATAGATCTCTTCCAGTTGTTGTCACGTGAAAGGGTAAGGTGTTAGTCTGTGATCTGTTGCCTGGACACTGACCTGCAATCTCTTGCTATGGAAAGTCTGTTCCTATGTGGAGTTTTCCTTGTACTGTTGTGGCTTTGTTGTTGATGCAAAGAGAAGAAAAGTTCCAATCTTTTCTCTTGAGCCATCTTGGCCCTAATCCTAATTTATGTGAGGCTATTTTGGATAGAATTGCTGCTAGGACTTTTCTGACAGAATTCTAGAATTGATGACTTATTCTTCTAGCTTTACAGAGGTCATTAAGTTGGCTTCTGGTTTCCATCATTTCTGTTGAGAAGCTGTCAGTCTTGCTGTTGCTCCTCTGGCGGTAGCTGTGGTGGATTAAAAATGGGCCACATATTTTTTTGTCATTTAATAGCAATGGAGGACATTTGCCCGGCCCTTAATTTTGGACAGGGACTTGCTCTGACTGATAGCTTGGGTGGAATTAGTGCTGGTCCAGTCCTGTGCACAGGCTCGAGGAGACATACGTGTTTCTGCTTTTACCCTTGTGGGTTCCTAAACTACCATGTGAAAAGGTTCGGCTATCCCGCAGAGAGAAGACTCCCAGCTGTGTCCCAGTTATTCTACATACTCCAAAACAAGTGAACAGACATTTGGATAAAACTTTCTTTGGAAGCTAGCCCCAGCTGAATCTTCGTGTCTGCAGCTGTATGAATGACCTCAAGTAAGACCAGGAGGAGTATGAAGCTGAATCTAACTCATATTGCAGAATCTTGAGGAAATAATAATTTCACTTTAAGTAATAAATTTTGTGGTGTTTTTTTAAGGAAGAAATAGAATATTTAGTAGCATTTGTTATCAAATATGAAATATTGCCATAACAGAAATTTAAAACATATGGCATTAGTTTGGGAATAGTTTGTTGTTGTTTTTTAATTATCTTTATTTATTTATTGGACAGAGACAGCTAGAAATTGAGAGGGAAGGGGGTGATAGAGAGGGAGAGAGAGACACCTATCTCTGCTTCACCACTTGTAAAGCTTTCTCCTTGCAGGTGGGGACTGGTGGTTTGAACCTGGGTCCTTGTGCATTGTAACATGTGTGCGCAACCAGGTGTGCCACAACCTGGTCTCAGGAATAGTTTATAGACATTTGCTGAAAGGACAGCTTTAAGACTATTTATAGTCTGTAAGAACACAGAGAAAACTACCCTTGGGGGCTAGAGACAAGGCTAAGCAAATAGTGAGGCTATATCTTAGAATATAGAAAGCAAACAAACAAAACACACAAAATAACCCCCAATCAAGTTGCAGCTCTGGTTAGAAAGACTTTTAGGAAAAATGCAGAGTAATAAATGGTTTTTCAAAAATCACCTATATAATGTATTGGAAGAGAAAAAAAACTACACAAGGAACTATGTGGTTTTCAAGCAGAACTTAAAGAGAAATACTTTCAGGGGAACTGGGCAGTAGCACAGCAGGTTAAGTGCACATGGCACAAAGTGTAAGGACCGGTATAAAGATCCTGGTTCAAGCCCCCAGCTCCCCACCTGTGTGGGGGGAGGTCGCTTCACAAGTGGTGAAGCAAGTCTACAGGTGTCTATCTTTCTCTCCTCCTGTCTTCCCCTTCTCTCTCTCAATTTCTCTCTGTCCTATCCAACAATAACAACAACAGCTATAACAACAATAATAACTACAACAAGGGCAACAAAAATGGCCTCCAGGAGCAGTGGATTCGTAGTGCAGGCACCTTGAGCCCCAAAGATAACCCTGGAGGCAAAAAAAAAAAAAAAAAAAGAAAGAAATACTTTCAGTTGGGACTTACATGGTTATAAAATGAAACTATAAATGCCTATGTCATCAGTTAGCACAAAGTTTTGAAGTCAAGAAAAATTCAAATCCAAAGTGTTACCAGTTAAAACTATGGCCTCAGAGTGAAGATCAAATCAAATGCATTCCAGTAGCTTTTGTTACTCCTATCTTACAAAGATATGTCTGGTAGACTCTCCCAGACAAAAGTCCAGGAATCTTTAAAAAAAATTTTTTTTATTTAGTCATTAGTGGATAGAGACAGAGAAATTGAGGGTGGGGGTAGATAGCGTAATGGTTATGCAAACAGATTCCCATGCCTCATGCTCTGAAGTCCCAGGTTCAATCACCTGCACCACCATAAGCCAGAGCTGAGCAGTACTCTGATAAAAAAATAGAGAAATGGAGAGGGGAGGGGGCGATGGAGAGAAAGACAGAGAGACATCTGTAGCTCTACTACACCACTCACGAAGCTTTCCCCCTGAAGGGGACCAGTGGCTTGAACCTTTATGATGAGATTTTGGGTATGATTCCCGATGGACTGACTTGTCTTATTTTTAATGCTGTTTACTTATTTTAAACACACACACACACACACACACACACACAGACAAAGAAAGAAAGAAAACAGGGTTCAGATTTGGCTGATGGTGGTGCTGGAAACTGAACCTGGAATCTCAGAACTTCAGGCATGAAAGTCTTTTGCGTAATCCTTATGCTTTCTCCCCAGCCCTGGTTTGTTCTTTAAAAGCCCAGAAAGGTTTTTTAAGGAGTTGTGCCAGGGATAGAAATAGGCTAACTAAATTATCCAGCTGCAAACACAGAACCTTTCTTATGGAAAAGGAAAGGTTATCTCAGGGAGAAGAGTTCAACTAACAAAGAGTAGGGACAGTAACAGGGGTGGTGGAGGGGGGGTATGAGGAACTCATCCCTAGGAACCACAAATAGGCCTAATCAAGAAATATTCCCTACGCTGGAGTTTGGAGGCTGGTGACATATATATATGGATGGATTTCAGAATTGCCAGCAAACAGTGAATGCTGTGTGCTTCTCCTTTTCTCTTCTGTAAATGTATGCAGTTGTCTTATCCCCACCACACGGTCATGATCTCACTGGAAACTGAGCTCATTCTTTCTCTTAAACACCAAGTTACACTACTTCTCTAATATTATACACTTAAACAATGGAGGGGTTCTCTCATCAAAATAATTAATTTTAAAAGCCTCCTTCTTACACAAATACCACACAGAGGCAAATAAGTCTTAGAGATAGCAATGACATTTTCTGCATACTGTATGAAAATACAACTTTGCAACTTTTTGCTTTATGGTTTCAGAGGAAAAAAAGATAGTTTGGAATATGTCCACTATCCAAAAGACCAAATATTCTTTGCCCCCAGGAAAGCACTCAGTTTATTTCATATACATAGAGTCCTTGGTTCCACTTTACCACTACCTTCATGTACCTACGGTTAAATGAAGAAGATAAAACTTACTGGGTAACGACAAGTAAAACAGACAAACAAACAAACAAACAAAAGCCAAAAAAACTAACCAGGTAGTGGTGTAAAAAAGTAATGAAAAGTGGCTCAAACATTCTGAGTGCGATTATTACATGTTATTCCTTTAGTGCTAAGTAACAGAAGCAATTAGAAGAGAATTTAGAAGGGCACTTTTCTCTTGGAGACTGCACATCTGGAACCCACTTTCCTCTCTTTCTAGTCTGGTGTATTTTTACTTTAATGAACTCTTCTTGCTCTGCTTAAGAGGAGGAGGAAGAGGAGGAGGAAGAGGAGGAGGAGGAGTGGCAGCAGCAGTAGTAGTACTAATAGTAAGAAGGCAGGTAACAGTTTCTAGCTTTCTTACCTTTTCCAAAACTTTAGCAATTCGGGTGCCAATCTGTTCAAGTGACTGCTGTGGATATTGGTCTTTGCCAAGATTCTGTAATACCTGGCAGAGGGAGGGGATAGTAAACAAGGAAAATGAAAATGCGGCAGGATCTGATACTCTGCTGTTGAGTTGGGTGCTGTTTCCCTGGGATGCATGCTGGGGCCCTGCTGGCAACCATTCTGTGGAAGACATATTTTAAGGCTATTTGCATCTCCTCAAGTCTTCTCCCACTTAACAAAAAATTGAGGCATGTGAAACACACTCATTATAACCACATTACAAAATAAGAGTACAGAGTTAGGAACTTTCCCCCCCCCCTTTTTTTTTTTTTACCAGAGCACTGCTCAGACCTGGCTTGTGGTGGTGTGGGGGGTTGAACCCTGGACTTCGGAATTTCAGGAATGAGAGTCTCTTTGCATAACCATTATGCTAGCTACACCCACCAGAAGTTAAGAACTATTTCTAGTCCTGTCACCCATATGCAACCACTAAGATCTTCATATATTTATCAACATATACATACATTACTTTCTTTATAGAATGTGGGGGTCACAAAACATGCCATCACATAATCTATCCTGGAATTTTCCTCATGTCAATAAATACAGATTTACAACATCTTTATTCATAACTCCATTGTATACTATCTTCCATATACCATCATTGTAGCATGTCTCTCCAAGTCTCCTAGATATATTCTTTGTTAGATATACGCCAGGTCTGCCCTTTTTCTTATCCTTTTCCGCATATCATTCAGAAGTATTTATTTATTTATATATCACTTAGGAGAGAGCAGAGCACCACTCATCTCTGGCTAATGCAGTACGAGGAAAGAAAGCTGGGACCACATGTGTACAAGTCCTATGCTCCACTGCTGACATAACTTGCTGGTCTCCTGTTTAATTAATTTATTTACACATTGAACAGCGATAGAAAGAAATTGCATGGGGAGGGGAAGTGAGAGAGACAGACAACACCTGTAGCTCTTCCTTACCACTCATGAAGTTTTCCCCCTGCAGGTGGAGGGCAGGGGCTTGAACCTGAGTCACTTGAGTGACGTGTGGTAGTAGAGCTTTTGACTTGCAAACATGATGACCTGCATTTGATACCCATCACTCCATCACTCCATATGCCAGAGTGCTGCCCTGCTCCCCCATTTTCCTATTTCATGAAATAGATAATTTTTTTTTTTTTTTAACCAGAACACTGCTCAGCTCTGGCTTATGGTAGTGTGGGGGATTGAACCTGGGACTATGGAGCCTTAGGTTTGAGAGTCTGTTTGCATAACATACCTATCTACCCCAGTCCTCTCCAAACATTTCTTTTTTTTAATTTATTTTTTATATTTATTTATTCCCTTTTGTTGCCCTTTTTTATTGTAATTATTATTGTTATTGATGTCGTCATTGTTGAATAGGACAGAGAGAAATTGAGAGAGGAGGGGAAGACAGAGAGGGGGAGAGAAAGACAGATATCTATAGACCTGCTTCACCACCTGTGAAGGAACTTCCCTGCAGGTGGGGAGCCGGGGGCTCAAACCAGCATCCTTAAGCCGGTCCTTGCACTTTGTGCCATGTGCACTTAACCCGCTGCGCTACCGCCTGACTCCCCTCTCCAAACATTTCTTAGTAGTGAACCAGAATTAAAATTTCCCAGTTATGAGTTGATGTATTGCACCAAAGTAAAAGATTCTGGTGGGTGGAGGGGGAGAGTACAAGTCCTGGAAAAGGATGACAGAGGACCTAGTGGTGGTTGTATTGTTATGTGGAAATCAGAGAAATGTTATGCATGTACAAACTATTATATTTACTAGTGACTGTAAAACATTAATCCCAAAGTAAAGAAAAAATATGTTAAAAAAATCCCAGGTATGATAAGGAGAAAGGAAATAAATAACATAAAAGCAAGCAAGCAAGCAAGCAAGCAAGCAAGCAAGCAAGCAGCAGTAAAGTTTCAGGGTCCTGAAAGGAATTAGGGATGGCCTAAAGCCACCTAGATGACAGAGAACCAAAAAAAGGCCAAAAACCAAACCAATCAAATACTCAAGTCACTCACTCAGACTTTCTGCTTTCAGTTGTAGCCTACGCATGGAGTCAAGCATTAGACAAGCTGAATAAAGTGGAGCACTCACCTCTGTTAACTGACTCTCACCCGTGTAGTGTAGGCTGGCTCTGTTGGACACCCCATGCAAGTGGTCCAGGGTGTGCATACTTGTGGGGAGATTGCCATTGCAAAGAGGCTCCATTGCTGGTTGTTGTATCGGAGTGGCAAAGTCTATGTGTTCTGTGATGCTGAAAAATGAAGATCACCACATTTACCATGGAAAACCAAAGTGGGTGTAGAGAGAACATTAATAATAAGAAAATGACAGCTTCAATATGTTATTAGGATTGTCTGGAACCACAGATGCTATGGAGTAGGAGAGACCTCAAAAGTTACTTATTCTGAGCTAACACTTTTACTAGTGTAAGAACTCTAGAGACTTACAATGGCTATTTGCTGAGTGAATGAAATTATACCCTAAGTTGAAGGAGCAGTTTTGGAGCTAAATCCTGAATTCAGTGATTTTCCCAATCCATTCAAGCTGTCTACTTTCTACACACCATGGCATTTTATTTGCTGATACTGGTTACCGGGGATATTTAAAGGCAGATGAGTCTTCTTCTGGGATTTCTTTTCTTATGAAAAATATCCATAGGTGATTCCTACCTTTTGCTTTCTCTTTATACACTTGCCCCTACTGACAAAGCTACCTCAAGTTTCCATAGTACACTTTATACAGACATAGAGGTACAATGTATCTATGCATAAGACATACTTTTTTTTTTTTTTCTTCAAGGTTATTGCTGGGGCTTGGTGCCTGCACTACATAATCCACTGCTCCTGGAGGCTACTTGTTCCATTTTGTTGCCGTTGTTACTGCTGTTGTATAGGACAGAGAGAAACTGAGATAGGAGGGGAAGACAAAGAGGGGGAGAGAAAGATAGACACCTGCAGTCCAGCTTCACTGCTTGTGACCCCCCACCAGCAGGTGGGGAGCCAAGGGCTCAAACCCTTGTAATGGTTCTTGCGCTTCACACCATCTATGCTTAACCCAGCGTGCTACTGCCTGGCCCTCAAGATATACTTCTTTTCATGGTCTTGAAGTGGCTGTTTTCCAGCTATATACAGGCTAAATGTTATATATTTATATATACTATTAAGAGATACCAAAATAACAAACTGGTACCGCCAAAATTTATTTCTAGCTAAAGATTTCAACATATGTTAGGAAAATATTCATTCACTCATTATGTATTCAGAGTCAGATATCAAAGCTATAATAAATACCAAAACATACCCAGTCTCTGATAATATGGTGCTCTGTCTTGTGATTCCATCATTGCAGATGTTATAAATTACAAAAAGATAAGCATATGGTGCCATGTCAGTACACTACAGGAGGGGTATATATTTCCTCTTTTGTGATGGGAAAAGCAGGTGGTTAGTGAAGAATTTCTTGAGGAAGATTTAGGTTGAGTGTGAATTAATCATGAAGGAAGAAGGGTATGAGGCCGTCACCACTGGCAGAGGAGATGCCATGTGTAAGGTCCTGATGGGAGGAAGAGATGGAAAACAGGCTAAAGATGGAAAGACAGACAGGGGACAGATTATGAAGGACTTTGTGGGCCACTATAAATACCGGGTTGTTGGAAAAGTCAGCAAAAGTGCATCATGACTTTCCCAACAACCCAAGAGAAATCAGACATTAGCAAATCATCTTTAGACTTATTTGACTTACATTTTAGAAAGAATTCTGAGTTCTAGGGAGAAAGTGGACTGAACAAAGGCAAGAGTGAATAGAACAAGGGAACTAACTAGCTGGGAGGCTACTAATGAATCTAAGTTGTCTGGCTTAAGGAGGCAGGTGAAGGAGATGGAAAAGCAGGTGGCTATGAAAAATAACCAGAGGGGAAAAGTAATAAGTAATGGTAACAGACTAGACTAGGGAAGAGAACAGGGATCGCTATGGATGACTCCCAGGTTTCTGACTTAAACACTGCTGGAGCTGTACTACAGAGTAAGAAATGGAAAAGACAAACAAAACAGGAAGGACAGTGGACATGAAAATTGTGAGTTAAGTTTTCCTACATAACTTTTTTTTTTTTTTTTTTTTTTTTACCCAGAGCACCGCTAAGCTCTGGCTTATGGTGGTGGTGCAGGGGATTGAACCTGGGACTTTGGAGCCTCAGGCATGACAGTCTGCTTGCATAGCCATTATGCTATCTACCCTTGCCTTGAGTTTAGTTTTCCTGAATTTGTGGTGCCTGAGTGATAATCCAGGTAGGCAGTCTGCATGGATAAATTGATAAATGAAGGGACTTGAGGAGAGATCTAATCTGTAGAAGCAAACATAGGAGTTGTCAATTCATCTATCAGTGGTGGCAGAAATTCTGGGAGATCAGTCTGACTAGGAATTATTGTAAACTAAGAAGAATTAGCAGCAAATTTCAGGCAACTCCAAAATGAAGAATGGAAAAGGGATCAGCAAAAGAAATGAGTATTTAAGGATAAAACAAACAAACAACAGAAAAACCCAGCCAGTTATCAAGAGGCAATAGTGCCCTGTCTGTATCTTTGTAGATGTCTTAAGTTCAGTTGTACTCTAGTTCCCTTTCAAGCACACATCAGTAAGAGACCGCAGGCTTTTAGAGTTCTATAAAGAGGAATCCAGTTCTCAAGTGAAGGAAATTACACATGACTTGTGGACAGATTTCAAAGTGTGGGTGAAGGCACAGAGGAGGAGGTGCGTTCATGGGTAGAGTCTGTGGGCTGAGGCCAGTAGCAATCATATTTTGAACCATCAATTCTAGAAGGGACCACTTTTCTAATAACTGCTGAAAAGAAGAACATCCCTAAATTCGGTTGAGTTCCACTGGGCTCACTGGCACAAGGTTATGCAGGAGGGAGAGTCTGAACATACTCACTCAATGTTTTTTGAAGAAACTGCAAGCCAGGTACTGACGATGGCAGTCAACTCCACCCAGCGGAGCTTGACACATTCATCTGGACTGGGCCATCCCAGACTCTGATAGTCATGCTTTTTCCCTAGAAGGAAAGTATGTCTTCAGTCAACACAACTGCAAATAAAAGGGACCACAGTATTTTGTCCTTCACCCACCATCAGTGTATTTGGAGGTGACAGTCATCTAGTCCTTGTATTGTCTACCATCTAGAGGAGTAATTATAATCTTGTAAAAAAAAAATAAAAAGGATCTCAATTAATTTTATTAACTTTCCCTGAATATCACACATCTAAAAATAATTCAATAAGCAAAAATGGGATCTCACTTTATATTTATACTTCTTTCATTGCTAGTGAGGCTGAATATCTTGTACATATAATGGCATTGGTGTGTGTGTGTGTGTGTGTGTCTCATTTGATGATCCACCTATGAGTTCTGTACATCTTTTATTGGAATGTTTTTATTTTTCATACTCATCTGTAGGCACTCTTTAAATTATACTAATATGCTTTGTCTTTCTGTTTTGCAGAGGTTTCTGGTACCAGAACTAGTATCACATTATGCCTCAAGAAATTCTTCTCTACCATAAAAGTACAGAAATATCCCTTACTTTTTCTTCTTTTATAATTTCATGCAATCCAGTGGAATTCTTATTCCATAATGATGTTTTATGGCCTGAGTATCTTTTTACTTTCTACTGAAGACAACATAGAGGAAGTCTTCTTTTTTTCTGTGACCTCTTAGTGTGTGTATTTCCCTTAGATAGTAAAGTATCACGCTTCTAGTCATGACATGTTCTTGTTGGTGTTCTGAGCATTTATCATAACCAGTTCCACGATTTAGCTAAGTTGATCCCACTCTTTATAATTTTTTTTTTAAAAGAAAGATTTTAGGGGCTGGGTGGTGGCACACCTAGTTGAGCACATAGTTACAATGTGCAAGGACCAGGGTTCTAGCCTCTGACCCCCAGCTGCAAGGGAAAAGCATTGCAAGTGGTGAGGCAAGGCTGCAGATGTCTCTCTGTCTCTATCCCTCTCTATCATCTCTTTCCCTCTCGATTTCTGTGTCTATCTAATAAATAAAGATAAAAAAAAGATTTTATTTATTAATGAGAAAGGAAGAGAGAGAGAAAGAACCAGACATTACTCTGGTACATCTGCTGCTAGGGGTTGAAGTCAGGACCACATGCCCGAGAGTCCAATGCTCCACTACTGTATCACCTCCCAGACCACACTGTTTATAATTTATGATGTGCCTCTGATTTCATCTTTCTAAGTACTAACACCAAACTAAACAAGGTTATTATTTTTTTTCATAACTTAACCCTGAATTTTCTTTTTTTTTAAATTTCTTTATTGGGGAATTAATGTTTCACATTCAACAGTAAATACGATAGTTTGTACATACAGCCCTGAATTTTCAAAGTCTATAAGACAGTGAAATTATCCTTTTGAAAACGGAGACAGTTCCCTCCCCCCCCCCAGGGTTATTGCTGGGGCTCAGTGCCTGTTCCATGAATCCACTGCTCCTGAAGGTTTCTTTTTTTCTCCTTTTGTTGCCCTTGTTGTTTTATTGTTATTATGGCTATTATTATTGTTACTGATGTTGTTGTTGGATAGGACAGAGAGAAATGGAGAGAGGAGAGGAAGAAAGTGGGGAGAAAGATACACTTGCAGACTTGCTTACTGCTTGTGAAACCACCCTCCTGCAGGGTGGGGAGCCGGGGTCTCGAACCAGGATCCTTACGCCAGTCCTTGCGCTTTGTGCCATGTGCACTTAACCCACTGTGCTACCACCCAACCCTTGAGACAGTATTTTTTTTGCCACCAGGGTTATAATTAGGGTTCAGCTTTTGCACACCATTCTACTGTTCCTGGTAGCCATTTTTTCTTCTTTTGCTTTACTGTAAAGGATAAGAGACAGAGAGAGAGAGGGAAAGAGGCAGAGAGGAGAGACACCTGCAGCTGCTTCACCACTTGTGAAGCTACTCCCTTGCAGGCGGAGACGGGAGGCTTGAACCCAGGTCTTAGTGCATGATAATTTGTGTACTCTACTAAGTGTGCTACTGCCTGGTCCCAATAACATTTTTTTTTTTTTTTTAACAGAACTTGAAATGGGGGTGATACCCCTTCCTACCTCAAGGGGGCATGTGTGCTCAGTATATGCTTTTTTTTTTTTTTGGTACTATTTTTTTTTATTGGGAAATTAATGTTTTACATTCAACAGTAAGTACAATAGTTTGTACATGCATAACATTCCCCAGTTTCCCATATAACAATACAACCCCCACTAGGTCCTCTGAATCCTTCTTGGACCTGTATTCTCCCCACCCACCCACCCCAGAGTCTTTTACTTTGGTGAGATATGCCAATTCGATTTCAGGTTCTACTTGTGTTTTCTTTTCTGATCTTGTTTTTCAACTTCTGCCTGAGAGTGAGATCATCCCATATTCATCATTCTGTTTCTGACTTATTTCACTCAACAGGATTTTTTCAAGGTCTATCCAAGATCGGCTGTAAACGGTGAAGTCACAATTTTTAACAGCTGAGTAGTATTCCATTGTGTATATAAACCACAACTTGCTCAGCCACTCATCTGTTGTTGGACACCTGGGTTGCTTCCAGTTTTTGGCTATTACAAATTGTGCTGCCAAGAACATATGTGTACACAGATCTTTTTGGATGGATATGCTGGGTTCCAATAACATTTTTTTAAAGGAATTCTTCCACCACGATTTAATTGCTGGAAAAGGAAATCAACTGTATTTATGGCAATGGCACTGAATCTGGAGTTCAGAGGTGGTTTTTAGGACAGCTATGAACCCTGAAAGTAAGTACATGCCAAAATTTGAAATATATACACTTTTCTTGGGGAGTAGTTTTCAAAGAATTAAGCTAATACTTAAAGAAATTTCTAACATACAGTCATTACCAGACAGTTGGTGATTACTGAGTCATATATGTCCAGTTCATTCTTCTTTTGCCAGAGTACTTCACAGCATTAGCTTAAGGTGGTACAGGGGACTGAACCTGTGCCTTTGGAGTCTTTGGCATGACAGTCTTTCTGCACAACCATTATGCTATTCCCCCTATTCATTTTCTTCCTCCAATTCATTTTAAGTATTTTACATGTATAAAATCATCTAAGCCTTACAACTACCCTGCACAGTACATTATTATCATTACTCTTCTATATTTAAATTTAAAGATGAGGAAAATGAAGCACAAGGGGAAAATTGCCAGAACTGGCATTTGAAACTAGGAATCTCTCTCAAACCCCTATTTTTATATAAAACTGGACTGTCAAGAAGTACTAGTAAAGCTGAACACACCTTGGCAGATAGGAGACACACTTTGTATTCTTGAACAACTGACTATAATCCGTGTACTACATGTGCAAGAGCTCTCACTCTCATAAAATCTCTTTAAAAAACTATTAATATAATTAAGTGCAAGATGAAAATAATAATGAAAAAAAAAACAAACAGCCAGTGGCAAAACTAGGTTTTCATACCAGTGTCTGTTTTCTTGTTCACTTAGACCAATTACCTTCTTTTCCAATCTATTCAAGTCAAAACAAAGCAAAACATCATCTTCTTCTTCTTTATAAATATATTTATTTTCCCTTTTGTTTAACATTGTTGTGGTTATTGATGTTGTTGTTGAATAGGACAGAGAGAAATGGAGAGAAGAGGGGAAGACAGAGAGGGGGAGAGAAAGACAGACACTTGCAGACCTGCTTCACCGCCTATGAAAGGACTCTCCTGCAGGTGGGGAGCCGGGGGCCTTACACAGGTCCTTGCGCTTTGAGCCACGTGCGCTTTACCTGCTGTGCTACCGCCCGACTTCCAACACCACCTTCTTTGTGAGAATTAAGATAGTGAAATTTGAAATCTGAAAGGAGAAAGAGAAAATATTTAACATTCACATTTACCTTGCGGACCAGGAGACGCCACCTTTGGGCCAGTGATCTCTAGGTTTGCTTGGGAGCGTTGTACATTTTCAGCTTGATTTGATTCTATCTTTTTCACAAGAGCTTTCTTAGGTTCTCCTTTGGGTTTCTTGACACGTTTGACCTGGAATGTAATCTGGAAAACAGAAACGTGAGGGACAAGTGACGACAAATATCAAATCTGTCAAAGGTTGCTGATTAGGGTGGCTTTTAGCATGACTAGTGCTGGGGGCCACAGGAACTTCTGTGGTGAGTGCAGTAAGTCCAGATAGTTGTCAAACAATACCCCTGAAATCTTACAATTTCGTAAACCAGTGTTAAATTGTGAAATAGAGCAAGACCACGTGCTAGATTAATTAGTTTTAATTCCCAAAAGTCTAAAGAGAAAATGAGTGGGCTACATGTAGGAGTAGGAGGCATTTACTCATCAGTAGACTTTCTTTCTTTTTAAATTTTTTAAAAATTATCTTTATTTATTGGATAGAGACAGCCAGAAACTGAGAGGGAAGAGGGAGACAGAGAGAGGGAGAAGGACAGAGAGACACCTACAGCACTGCTTCACCACTTGTGAAGCTGTCTCCCTGCAGGTGGGGACCGGGGGCTCGAACCCGGGTCCTTGCTCACTATAACCTGTGCGCTCAACCAGGTGCGCCACCACCCGTCCCCTTCTGTAGACTTTCTATATGCTTTACCCTGAAGGAGGAGGCGTACACAAGCAACCTAAAAAGCTTCCTGTTGTAGTGTGAAGACTTCCGGTGTGAAGACTACTAGAATGTTGGAAGTCAGGCTGTGCCACAGACCCAACAGACAGTTGACGTCTTGGCATACAAGATGCTCTCCACACCAAGCCCCGTGTTACAGCTTGGTAAGGACTGAGGTGGTTGGAGCTCCAGTGGCGTGGTACTTATACAGGACTGAGGTGGTAACCTCTTACCCATTCTGTTGCTTCATCATCCTCACTTCTGCAGTCTCCATAGCAGGAACTTTTTGCCATGCCATCCTGAGGCCCTTTCTTCAGTACCCGGATGCCCTGCAAGTCCAGACGCCGCCCTTTCATCTCTAATGGTCCCCCTAAGCCTTCCAGAGGCCAAGCTTGCTGAAATTCATCCACCAAAGCCAGTATCTCTTCCGACATTTTTGTTTCATCTGAATTCTCCATCTCACCAGAACCATTGCTTTCCTCGACCACTGTACCTGAAATTCACCGGTCAACATGCTATTAGAAATCACATAGTACTCTTTTAATTACTTGAATGGTTCCAACTTGGCTTTTTGAGAAAAGTTTTGGCTCTGCTTAGAGGCTCTTCTATAGTGCCACTGCATAAAAGTGTCATTTAGCATCTTCAAAATTCATATTAAAATATCACCTTTGTCATTTAACTTTTGTCAAAAGTTTGGCTGAGAACGATGGCAGCAACTAGATGACAGGCAGTCATAAATTATATTAGTAATGACCATGAAGACAGCTATTTACATATGTTCTTTTTGAGAAAAAAAGATAAAGTTGGAGTGCATATGAGATATAGAGGGCAAAGATAAAGTTTAATTTATTACTCACTATATGGAATTCTTCAAGTTCTACACAAGTAGGCTCCCATTTTTCACTATCAACTAACAGAAGAAATAGCAATGTACTTATACAAAATTTTCCTGAAGCGGTTATCAGGACAATATTTATCATGCCACTCCCATTTCTTATGTAATGAGTTCCATGTTTTTCATAAAAAAAAATAATAATTCCTAAGAAGTTAGTACATATATACTATACATATTAGGGTATGCAAGCCTACAAGTTCTCATTTCTTTAGGTAACTAGGAAGTTTGGGGCAAAGTTAGTCTGAGTTTAACAGAATATGATCTTTTAAAAATTAGTAATTAGGGGCCAGGTGGTGGCGCACCTGGTTGAGCGCACATGCACAGTGTGCAAGGACCCAGTTTTGAGCAGTGCTGCAGGTGTCTCTCTGTCTCTCTCCCTCTCTGTCACCCCCTTCCCTCTCAATTTCTGACTGTCTGTATCCAACAGATAAAGATTTTAAAAAATTAATAATTAAACCTTAAAAATTATTTTGAATCAATGACTAAACTCCTTTTCTCAAATTTAATTAAATTTATTTCCAGTGAGAGAGATATAGAGAGAAAGATACAAGAAGAAAGACACACAGAAACCAGAGCACTGCACAGCTCTGGCTTATAATGGTGCTAGGGATTGAACCTGGGACCTCAGAGCCTCAGGCATGAAAGACTTTTTGCATAACTATTATACTGTCTCACCAACCCTAATAACTTCTGTTTCATTTTGTGTTCCATGAGTCTTCTACTTTTTTTTTTAAAGGTTGTATTTATTTATTAATGAGAAAGATAGGAGGAGAGAGAAAGAACCAGACATCACTCTGGCACACGTGCTGCCGGGGATCGAACTCAGGACCTCATGCTTGAGAGTCCAAAGCTTTATCACTGTGCCACCTCCTGGACCATGAGTCATCTACTTTTAATCCTTTGTGGGGAGCAGATAAAAGACCAAAAGCAAAATACAAAGTGAACCACCTCTTTTTTTGTAGTATGTACCCACCCACAAGACAATCTGAGGTTTTGTGGTCAACCATTCACAAAATGCCAGGTTTTGCTGTCCTAGTTACATTTTCCAAATAATCTCTCTTTGATAAAGCACTGGATTCTTGAGTATGAGGTCTAGAGTTTTATCATCACTATATGCCAGACTGATACTTTGATTCTCGCTTCTCTCCCCCCACTCCATAAATAAATCTTTTAAAAAAAATGCAGTGCTGATCTCTGAGGCTTGGGGAGGAAAAAAAAAATCCAAGTCAAATCCTTGAGCACTATTCACAGGTCTGCAGTACTGGTCACTCAGCTCTGAGATGTCTGTAACACTGTTGCATTTTATATTCCAAAAAGTGAAGTTCTACTATCTACCAACTGCCTCACCTGTCTCCACACATAAGATTAGGAGCAGAGTGAAGGACTTAAGATCTCAGTGCCTATCTACCTCTCACGAAGCTTCTGCTTTGCATGATGCACTGGTATGGCATTTGGGGGCTGGAACATGGTAGAGAGGATGCTTTTCTAGGTGAGATATTTCCTAGCTCCTGCAAAGACTTTATTCTCTAGGATATTTAAAATGGTTGGCTACTTGCCTTAATTATGTGACCAGTAGTATAAAAGTAGGGTTGAGCAGTAGATGAAGTGTTGAACCCTCAAGTATGAAGTCCTGAATTTGATCACTAGCACCACATGTGCCAGAATGATGTTCTCTCTCTCTCTCTCTCTCTCTCATTAATAAATAAATAAATAAATAAATAAATAGATCTTTAAAAAGTAGGGGTGGGGAGGGGGTAGACAGCATATTGGTTATGCAAAGAGACCTGATATCTGAAGCTCTAACATCCCAGGTTCAGTCCTCCATACCACCATAAGCTAGAGTTGAGCAGTGGCTCTGGTAAAAAAAAAAAAAAAAAAAAAAAAGACAAGAGTTTAGTTTTTATCTTATTTGCTACTATCTTCTGACTATTCAATATGGCAACAGACACAACTAGCTATAGAATGATGAAATGGAAATTCAGGAATAATTTGGGTGTGTAAAGTTCTTAAGGATCTCCTGTCTTTACCTTACTCAAATGGTGACATAAGAATTTATTTATTTATTCCTTTTTGTTGCCCTTGTTTTATTGTTGTAGCTATTACTGTTGTTGTTATTGATGTCATCATTGTTGGATAGGACAGAGAGAAATGGAGAGAGGAGGGGAAGACAGAGAGGGGGAGAGAAAGACACCTGCAGACCTGCTTCACTACTTATGAAGCTCAAACCAGGATCCTTATATCCTCACGCTTTGTGCCACGTATGCTTAACCCGCTGCGCTACTGATCGACCCCCCCTCCCCTTTTAATGGAAGGTTCTCATCATATGCTAAGACACAGTCAACCAGCTGAATGGTAAGCAACAGAAAGGCAAGCATCATATCTTTAACATATTATTTGGTATACATGATTTACAAACTTATCAGTAGCTAACCCACCAAAGCTGTTAGGGGTTGCTACAGAAAACACCCCGAAATAATTAGAAACTAGAAACTAGCCTAGTAACTGACTTACAGAAACAGAACTTTCTCTTAACTATTCCACAAACTGTTTTAGCTTTCTTTCTTTCTCCTATGGCTACCATGGGATTTCTTGCGCCTGGTTCTCAAACAGGAAAGTTTTTGATCTATCTGGTGTTGGCCAAGAATATAGGCTTAAAGAAGGGAGATTATATGATGCTAATTCACCAGAGTACAGCAACAGTCACACAGGGCACTTTTTGAAAAGCTAATTTCCATCCAGCAACTACTATTTAGAAAATATCCATGTTCAGCTTCAAATAGTTCTGCAAGCCCAATTTTCAAAGGTTAATGATTCGCTGTGCCCTTATCATATAATAATAAATGATATTATTAAGGGGCTTTCATTGATGGAAATCAACATGTAAATCAAAAGAAATGATGGAACTTGCTACAGGACACTAGCAGTCACTGAGATTTTCAAAAGGGTTTGTGGAGACAGTAATTCTAAAAGGGCAACAGTAAATAAAAGGAGGAATGGACATATCCTAACTATATTATGAGTCAGGGGAAAAGTAATCATTCAGACCCTACTATGTGCCAATTTCCATGATATAAACTATACAGGTGTGAACAAAAATAAACTGACTTGAGGAATTAAACATGATCTATATATAATCAAGCTGGAGGCATAAAACTATACATATCTAACAGTAAGAGGAGGACATTTGTAATTAAATTCATTTTTCTAGAGGAAAAAAAATATTTGAGTGTTGTCATAAAATTCTTCTCTGAGGAAGCAAGACTGCCCAGGTCAGAATTTAGACAGAAGGCAGGGTCAGAGAAGGCTACTCCTCCAGAGTGATGATGCTAAAAAAAACAAGTCTATACGCACCTACCCATGAGTGCCCACTGTGATTCACTGATATATTCAAAGGTACATTTTGAAACACCAAGAATTAATGCATAGTGGAATTAAGGAAAAAAATGAGGATTTGACTTCCGGAGGCGGAGCTACGAGCAGCAGATCGCTTTCTCTCCTCTCCTTTCCTATCCTCTCCTCCCAGATCAACTAGGAATAACAAAGGAGACCACCCGGACTGAAACAAGACAGGACTAGAATGACCATAGGAACCCACTAAATCACCAGTGACTACAAACACCTGTGGCTGGTGACAGAGAGGAGAGAGGAGCCTAAGGAGAGATTAAGTGACTGCTAACAGTTCAGCAGTTTATCAGTGGAGACACCACCTCCATCTGCTCCACCAACAAGGGGACAGCTGAAGGGAGGAGAGGACTCCCCAGAGACTCACCCAGTGCAACTCTGAGTCTCCATTGCTACTACCCTCAGAATCTGGAGCAGCGACAGGGAGGGACACCAGGGGACAGAGATCTAACCAGGAAACTCAGGAGAAGACCTATACCTCAGTGGCATAGCTGAGGGGCTGTGAAAGTCTCTTTGCATAACCACTGGATTATCTCTACCACACCCTGCTTTATCTCTTGGTCAGGAGTCAGTGGTTAAGCTAAGAAGCCTATTGATAGTTTAAAAGCCCTCAGGCTCCCATAGCCTACAGGGAAGAAAAAAAAAAAAGAAAGAGGCTTTTAAAGCACTGAGCTCCAACTCAGGGATTGAAACAACTGTTAATTTCCACCACTGTAAACCCTTTAGTTAACTTACTCAGACACAAGTCAATTCAGGCAATAGTGATCAATAATTTGAAAAGTACTGATAAAGGGAATTCATAACATAATATATAAAATGGTTAAACCAACAAGAAAAAATATTGGAGAATCGAACCAGGACAAAAGTCCAGCTAAAAGTCCTCCAGAGGGTGAAGCACAAAATAACGAGTTCAACATCCAAACATTAGCTAAGGAAATAATAACAAGAGTGAGTAAAGAATTTGAAAAAATTGTAATCAGAAATACAGGAACAACAAATGAGAATATGGAAGAAAATACTAATTATCTCATGGTCATTAGAGAACTGAAAGCTGAAATTGCTGAGTTAAGAATGCAACTAGCTGAACAAGCTAAAACAGTATCAGAGCAGGGCAACAAAATAGATGAACTCCAGAAAACAGTAGAGGGAAGAGAGAATAGAATCTATGAGGCTGAAGACAGAATTAGCAAGATTGAGGATGAATTAAAGACAACTAAAAAAGAAGTAAGAGATCTCAAAAAGAGATTAAGAGATGCTGAAAACAACAACAGAGTCCTATGGACTTCAAAAGAAACAATATACGCATTATTGGCATACCAGAGGAAGAAAGAGAAGGAGAGGAAGAAAGCATTTTCCAGGCCATAATAGCTGAAAACTTCTCTAGTCTAGACAACATCAAAGACATAAAAATTCAAGAAGCCCAGAGGGTCCCAAACAGAATTAACCCAGACCTAAAGACACCAAGACATATCATACTAAGAATGGAAAGGAAAAGGATAAAGAAAGGATCCTGAAGGCTGCAAGAGAAAAACAAAGAGTCACCTACAAAGGAAAACCCATAAGATTAGCAGCAGACTTCTCCATACAAACACTACAGGCCAGAAGAGAATGGCAAGATATCTATCGCGTGCTCAATGAGAAAGGCTTTCAGCCAAGAATACTATATCCTGCTAGACTGTCATTCAGACTAGATGGAGGCATCAAAACCTTCTCAGACAAGCAACAGTTGAAGGAAGCAACCATCACCAAGCCTGCCCTGAAAGAAGTTCTGAAAGGTCTCCTATAAACAATCAGACCACCACAAATAGGACATATATCAAAACACTCTAAAACTCTACAAGAATGGCGTTAAAATATCTTCAGTCTATGATATCAATAAATGTCAATGGCCTGAATCCACCTATTAAAAGGCACAGAGTAGGAAGATGGATCAGAAAACACAACCCAACAATATGTTGTCTACAGGAAACCCACCTAACTCAACAAGAAAAACTCAGACTTAAAGTGAAAGGATGGAAAACTATCATACAAGCCAATGGCCCACAAAAAAGGGCAGGAACAGCTATTCTCATATCTGACATGATAGACTTTAAAATAGATAAGATTAAAAAAGATAGGAATGGACACTACTTAATGCTCAGAGGATCAGTCAATCAAGAGGACTTAACAATTATTAACATCTATGCACCCAATGAGAAGCCATCTAAATACATCAAACTTCTACTGAAAGAGCTACAGCAATATATTAACAGTAACACAATCATACTAGGGGACTTCAACACCCCACTCTCTCAACTTGACAGATCATCCAGGCAGAAAATCAATAAAGACATAAGGGAGCTAAATGAAGAGATAGATAAACTAGAACTATTGGACATTTTCAGAGTCATTCATCCCAAGAAACTGGAATACACATTTTACTCAAATCCACATGGGTCATTTTCAAGGATAGACCATATGTTAGGCCACAAAGACAGTATCAGCAAATTCAAGAGCATGGAAATCATCCCAAGCATCTTCTCAGACCACAGTGGAATTAAACTAACACTTAACAATCAACAAAAGATTAGTAACAGTACCAAAATGTGGAAGCTCAACAGTACACTTCTTAACAACTTCTGGGTCAAAGAGGAAATCAAAGAAGAAATCAAAATGTTTCGAGAGTTCAATGAAAATGAAGACACAAGCTATCAAAATATTTGGGACACAGCTAAAGCAGTCTTAAGAGGGAAGTTCATAGCTATAAAAGCACACATTAGGAAACAAGAAAAAGCACAAATAAACAGCCTGATTGCACATCTTAAAGACCTAGAAAAAGAACAAGAAAGGAACTCTAAAGCAATGAGAAGGTCAGAAATCAATAAAGTTAGGGTAGAAATAAATAACATTGAGAATAAGAAAACCATACAAAAGATCAACGAAAGTAAATGTTGGTTCTTCGAAAGAGTAAACAAAATCGACAAACCTTTAGCCAGACTCACAAAACAAAAAAGGGAGAAGACCCAAATAAATCGGATAGTAAATGAAAGAGGAGATATCACAACAGACACTGCAGAAATTCAAAATATCATGCGAGGCTTCTATGAACAACTATATGCCACCAAGCTAGAGAACCTGGAAGAAATGGACAATTTCCTAGATACCTACCAACTTCCAAAACTAAGTCAAGAGGAAGTGGATAACATGAACAGGCCCATCACAGCTAATGAAATTGAAACAGTTATCAAAAATCTCCCCAA